>NW_004955503.1:7561911-7642604 GCF_000276665.1 Chinchilla lanigera
ATGTTACTTCTTTATAGTGTCCTTTTCTTCTCTAATGGATTCATTTCCCAAATTTCTTTTTGGTAATTAGATAGTTAAAACACAGTATTTGTCCTGTCATGTATTTCTTCATGTTTATAAAATAATATTAAATGCATAAACACACATTTATGCATTCCCACCTTTACATACACTTACAAATACTTGGTCATTGTTTCATCAAAGCATATTATATCAGACATGATTTCAAGATCTTGTTTTTATCGTTCATCAATACATTGTAAAATTTCTTCTAAATAGAGCTACCAGGATTCATTAATTTCTAAATTTTTACAGCTGTTCTCCCATATTTATTATTCCAAATAAAAAATAGTATTAGCATCACTTAATTTTATGGGTTGATTAACCATAGAGTAATACTTTTACATCATAGTGCCCACTACCAAAGAAACTTGCATTATTATTTATTTATAAAGTTTCCAAGATTTTGCTATGACAAATTGCGCTGCTATAAATATGGGTGCACATATATCACTGTACTATGATGTTTTTAGTTCTTCTGGGAAATACTCTGAAGAGGAATAGCTGGGTTAAATGGGCCCTCTAATCCTAGATTTGTGAGGAACCTCCGCAGTGATTTCCAAGTGGTTTCACCAATCTACACTCCCACCAGTAGTGAAGGGTTCCTTTTTCCCCATAACCTCTCCAGCATTTGTTATTGGTTGGTTTCTTGCTAATAGCCATTCTTTCTGGGGTGACATGGAATCTCAGTGTTGTTTTAATTTGCATTTCTCGAATGACCAATGATATTGAACATTTTTTCGTATATTTATTCGCCATTAGTATTTCAACTGAGAAGTGTGTATTCATCTCAAATGACGATTTTTGGATTGGGTCTTTGAACTTTGGGGGCATGATAATCTGAACAACTCATTTGAAGACAACAATCTGCAATATAACAACCATTGGTGAATTCCTACCATCTTGCTTAGTGAAAGTCTATCATTTCTAACTTTTTTTTCTATTTTTTTATTCTTTTTAATAGTTTGATCAATCCTACATTCTTACATCTGGTAATCTGAGCAACTTTGTTGAAGATAACAATATGTAATATAACAACCACTCTTAATTCCTATCATTTTGTTCTGAAAGCCTGTATAATTTTTATTGTTTTTGCTTTGTTTTGATTTTTTCTCTGTTGTTGGTATTGTGCTATTGTTCTTTTTTTATATTCTCTTTAAAATAAATTTTAAAAAAGTTTGGCAAGTGTATAAAACTTTTTTGATTATTTATATTCTGAAACTCCATTTGCTTTTGTGCCTCTAAAATGAGTAATTTTTACTATGCAATATTTGAAAGCTAATTATTTTTAAAAATTTATTTTCATTATTCAGAGAACATGGATACCCTTACTGTGAAATGCCAAACCAATAAGAATTGTTTTAAATAAAAGTGAAAGGTGACTTTGAAGTGTTTTAAAATGTGTCATTCCAAGTATTCTAACACTTAGTATTTACTATAAACCTTCCAAACATTTAATATCTCTGTGAATAAAATAAAGATCCCTGACTTTCATGAGTAGGTCTGTGTATGTGTGTGTGTATGTGTATTCATACAAACACATCAGTTAAGCATATGCTTAAAATAATTTTGAAGAATTTGTGTATTTTTATATATTTTATATAAATGTCTTTTTTGAGATATAAATTACCTACAAACATATTTATGCCTCAAACTTCTTTATCCCCCAAAATGAACACAAACCCACAGCTTTCCCTTCAACTCAGATAAGGAGTGGCTATTTAGTTTTAGGGCTTAGAGACCAGAGAAAATCTTGCATTTAGAAGATTGCTGTCAGTGGGTGGTAAATTCCAGAAAGATCTGACTAATACCAGGGAAGCAAGCACCTCCCTTACTCCCTCTTTTTGCAAATCCTCCTATCCTCAGATTTTTAGAATTACAGTCCTGATTCTGATCACCAGGTGGCATCTGTCTTAGTTTCCTCTTTTTCAATGAAAAGGCTTATGCATTTTTAAAAACAAACAAAATGGTATTTTTTTTTTTGCATATCAGAAATTCACTGTAATTTTTATCTGAAAGCAACTTAAATTTTTGGACAAATGAATTTAGTATAGAAATTTGATTTTGTTTTTATATAGAATATAAAGAGAGTTCCCTCATTAATCTTCCATGTGAAGGGTAGTATAGGCCAGAAGGAAAATACATTCTGCACACGTGTGTATCTTAATATATGCGGTACTGAAAACGAACGGTGTAGTACTCATACACATAAATTAGATCAAGTGACATTACATATTAAAAGGCGAGGGGTATTCTAGTTACCCAGACTGTAGAAACAACATGACGCAAACACTGTGCAAATGAGATCAAGTTAATAACTTTAGTTAGGAAACTGCAGATTGATTATATGAAAAGGCTTGAGAAGCTATAGTATGTACCACATTAAAACAGCAAGGAAGAGCTATTTATAGAGAAAGCCTGGAATGTGGGATTTCCACTAAAGCAAATTAACTTGTCCACTGCCAAAACAAAACTGAGCACGTTCTGGGGATGCAGTGAAAGACCTGATGCTTTGCTTCTCGGGCAAGAGGGCAGCCGCCAAGAGGCAGGTCCTGACCTCCAGCTCGGTGCAGCAGTCCTTTGTGGGGCTGAGACAGCTCATAGTAGGTAGTTCCACTTTGTGATCAGCCCAGAATCGTGTCAGGACCTCCCCTGGAAGCGAATCATTCCGAATATATTACCAGAAGTACTTGCACATACATAAAATTTGTTGGATTATATTCCAGTCCTGTGCAGTAAAAGTTTTATATTAACATACTGATAATTTTAAGGCCAATTAATTAAAAAGCCATTTTTAAAATAATCGAATGACCAAAAGCAGCTCATCCTTGGATCAAGTGTGCTTCATCAAATGTAATAAAAACAGAATGATTTTATGTGCTTTTTAAAACATACTCCACTTAAAAAACAAAAATTGAGCATATGAGAGCTAGTATTTGGAAGGTGTTGTATCAATTTCTGAGCCACACGCTAAAGGTTATTTAGAACGTCTTCACTGGTGCATCTGAATCATTAATGGTCACATTTTTGCCCCTTCTTGACAAATTTCGTGCATGTCTTATTTTAGATGGAGAATAGCTTTTATCCATTATTTCATGCCGGAAAAACATGTGACGACAACGTTTGTTCTGTGCCCGAGGATGACCAGAGATCTTGTTTATAAACTGCCCCAGCCCTTACTTCCTTTCCTCAATAAAATTGTCAAATATTCCATCATCTCCTGTGAAAGGAAGTAGATGCAAAAATGCTCACGTTATCTTCTTTTGACAGTAGATTCCTTTAGTCTGAAAATAGGAAGATTTGTCTTGACCCTGATCTAATAGGTGGTGAAGCTCCCCGGCCGACCCCCACAGTCTCCCACGGATTTTGAGCAAGCTGCTGGGCAGCCCGCAGGCGTCATTCAGGTTCTACGTTTGAGACGTGATCAGCCACCGGGCGTTGTCTTCGGTCTCCGCCATTTCGCTGTAACCGCAGCAGCAGAGTTCCCTCCGCCCCTTCGCGTTCCACCAACGCCACCGCCGCCGCCCGCTGCGGGGACTCGGGGCTCTGGCGCAGCGCTCACAAGGCGAAACAGCACGCAGTGTGGGAGTTCACCCCCGCGCGGAGCTCCTCTCCTCATCCCCTGGGCTTCTGCCTGTCTGCCCGTGGACAAAATAACTAACTTGCCAGAACCCCGGCCCAGGGCCTGGGAAGCCTAGCTGAGGCTAGGATTGAATGGTATTTTAAACATTGCTTTCAAAACACTATACGTAGGATGATTCAGTGTTTTTGTTTTTTTGTAGTGCTGGTGTTCCAACTCAGGGCCTTGCACATACTGAATTGGCACTCCACCGCTCAGCTACCTCCCCAACTACAGGGTTTTAAAAAATATGGGTATTTTTGTTAATATGAAAAGAGGAAAAGATACCTATTCAGCTTTCTATGCATTTCTCCCCCTTGCCCCGTCCCTTGTTTGCTAACCTGTTCACACTGCACAGCAGTGAGGGTTTTCTGCAGAGAGTACGTGGTTCTAGTGTCCCAGGTAACATGCCCCTTTCCAACCCTTATTGCCACTTGCCTATTGATAAAGAGGAGATTTCCGAATGTCCTGAATTCAGTTAAAGACCCAAGAATTCAGGGAGGAAAGTGCTAAGAGCAGCCCAGCTTCAAGCTAAATCATCAAACAAAAGCTGGTCTACATTTTTTTCCTGTATGCTGAAGATTATCTACCAAGGCCACATTGCATTCTGTTTTTGGAACCAACAAACCAAAAAGCTTCTCTTTATGGACTAACCTTCTGTAGGACTTTGCCCACTTCATGTTGCTCAGCCCCCTTTATCTATAGCCGATGTAGGATCAGTGTAAACAGTTTATGTTTTCTCTCTCCAAAATTTTGTCATAGAACGCTCTGGCCCTTGGGTCCGGTGGCCATGTTCCCAACTGCTGTGTGGGCATGCTGCTGGGTAGATTTGGTAATTTGCCCCAGGACCGGTCCTTTACCTTTTGGCTACCGTCTCTAACAACTCAAAATCCTTTAGTTTCAGAGACTTCTGAGTCTCAAAAGTTTCATTTAACATCCTTTCCACACCACTTTACACAGTTGCCCAGGGCAGTTTCTCTGAAGCTAGCTCTGATACCATACCAACACCCTCAGAGGCAATCCTTTGCCTACCAAGGGAACTATAAACTCCATTCACAAGGATCTAGATTACATTTCAAGCCATGTCTCCCAAGTGCTATGTGCTTTTGGCAGACTGCATTCGGGTTACTCCCTCAAGGGCCTCCTGCATTCCTTGTATACCTCTCTAGCAGACTGGGCACCAAATGGATAGACCTCGGCCTTTGTACCTATGTGGTGACATGATATACTTAATCAACTCTTAAGAAGGATCATTATCCTCATCTTAAACATATGGAAACAGTCTTAGAGAAGAGCCAGGTTTTGTCTTTGAGAAAGACGCTGGAGTTATAGAAATAAGAGACTTAGTGATAGCTTGGTAATGACAGTGAACAGGATTATTTTGCTCTGTAATAAAGAGGGATTGATAACGTGCTGTCTTATTAGGTGTAGTATTAATTTTATATTTTCCTAGGATTTACATTATATCTTGTGACTATTCACCCTGATGTGTCAACTTCGTTGGATTAGAAAGTGCCTAGCAGATTAGTAGAGCGTGTTCCTGGGTGTGTCTGGGTGGGTCATGGAGCTGTCCCCTTGGGCACTATATTTGGTCATTTACTCATTCCTCTCTGGCTCTGTTCCCTGGTCACACTTCCCAGCCACCACGAACAAAGTATCTTTGCTCTGTCCCGCTCTTCCCCTGGAAAGCTTTTGTGTTGGTGCCAGTTAACTTTGAACTGAATACCTTGAGCCCAGGAGCCAAATTCAACCTTTCCTTCTTTAAATTTGTGAGAGTTAGGTATTGTGTCCAGGAATGGGAAATTAGACTGACACACATGTTCTTTGTAGAACACTTGTAAAGTATGTGAAAACAAAAAACAATAAAAGGGAGTAAACCTCAAAAACCACCGCTACAGCCCGTCCCATTCTGGAGTTTGCTGACATCTAGTGGTAGGTTCAACATCAAGTTATACCCACAATTGAAGAGAGGTCAAAGTAGGGAAAAAAAATGTCCAGGTTTCATTTTACTCTGGTGTTAATAGGTATAATTTCTCAACTTTATCACATTGCTTCTTCCTTAAATGTTGACCTTCTAGGGCTCAGGATATGCCTGTCTTATACTTATTTAGAATGGTGCACATATATTATGAAATTATAATGCAGATAAGTATCAGTTCATCAGCTACTGTTATGGAGATAAAATCTGTTACATTATCCTAAAGGGCCAAGGCATAAGTCTCAACACCTCCTGGTTTCCAAGGCAATGATACATACAGGAACAATCACAGGCTTTGGAATGACACATGGGAATGAGGAATGCAGGCAAAGGATCTAATATTTATTTAGGAGCATTACATAGACAGCATTACATAGTCAAATAGATCATTTACATGTATAATCACTCCATGCATAGTAATAGAATGTATAATTAAGGTAATAAGGAAAATGGAATTGAAAAAAATCATTAAGCAATCCAAAAGTAAGAGAAAAATAAAAAAGCAACATAGAACAAGCACAGTATGTAGAAAGCAAATAGTAAAATAGTAGGTTTAAGCCCAGATATATCAATTATTACATTATAGGTAAACAGCTTAAACATTACAATTAAAAGGCAAAATTCATCAGGGTGGATTAAAAAAAGAACTATATGCCACTTAACAACTGAAATTCAAATTCTTCTCTGTTAAACAAGACAAGAAATGTGATATTTACCTGAAAGGCAACTTTTACAAAAGGATTTCTGTTCACATTGGTGAATTTAAGGGTTGAAATATACTTGGGGGAAATAAAATCAAGGTCTGGCTACTCCTTTGATTATCAACAAAAACCTAGTGCCTCATCTGCACAGAGAAGCCAGTAAAGGAATCTCAGAGACAGGAGCTATGATGTGTACTGAGAGAGAGAAATCAATGACTTCCGGCCTTGTCGCTGTTTTTTCGGTATTCAGAGATGTGTACTCATTCATCAGTCTAGGCATGTGATAGCAATTGTTCATCATGCAGTCACTAAAATCAAGGAAGATAAGGGGAGAATTAACTGTAACATTTTTTTTTTCCAGTACCAGGAATCAAACTCATGTCCTCACGCTTGCCAGGCAGGCTCTGTGCTGCTGAGCTGTATCCCTGGTCCTTAACTACCACGTTGTAACATTGTTTAACAGCACAGCAGACATAATGAGAGAAAAGGAGCTAGAAGAGAATCAGTAAATAGCAGTAAAAGGTTAAGAAGTATAGAGTAATTTCAGTTCCCTTGCACTGACTGTGAGATGATTATTTCAATGATTTTCTTGGTTTAAAATCCATATAGTTTTAGAGTAAAGAGGAAAGAGGGTATTTGCCTGCTATTTACAATATTTACAATAACAATATCTCACTTCACATCTTGTGCCAGGTGCATATGTACGTGTGCAACTCTTTCTGCGTATGTGTGTTAAGTGCATGATTGCAGATGATGTTCAGTGCTCAAAACAAGCTCTGTGCTGTTTTTTTATTTTGTTTTGTCTTTTTTTTTAGTACCAGGAATCAAATTCGTTACCTCATGCTTGCCAGGCAGGCACTGTGCGGCTCAGCTGCATCCCTGGCCCATAACTGTGACACTGTAACATTGTTTAACAGCACAGCAGACAAGTGAGAGAAAAGGAACTGGAACAGAATCACTAAGCTGCTGCTTAACAGCCAGATTCACGTACAGTAGCTCTTCAGGTATACATACCTGTCCACCTCCCACTGAACCTGGAGATCAGGTTCTATATCCTATTTTATGGCTCTTCTGTCTCCTCTCTGCTTTAGGGATATAGAGTGTTCCTTTTCTAAAACAGGGCCTTCGCTTTCTCTTTCTTTCCTCTGTCCAGTCCTTGTACTACTTGGAGCAAGTGTTGAGGTTCTGAAGATGAAAATAATTTTTTTTTCAAAATCTGAAGAGTTTTGCCGAACAGTGAAGAAAAAAGGTGGGTGTGAGGGTGTCAAGATATGGGTGGAAGGGAAAGGGAGGGAAAGGAAAGAGAATGAAAAAGAGAATTGAGATGTGTTATGTACATGTACCAACTCCACATGAGGAATGTAAGCATTATGTACTTCACACATGTACTAATAAAAAAGAAAGAAAGCCAGGCATGGTGGTGCACGTCTATAATCCCAGCACTCGGGAGGCTGAGGCAGGGAGATCGTTGTGAGTTTGAGGCCAGCCTGGGCTACAAAGTGAGCTCAAGATCACCCTGAACTGCATAGGGAGACCCTGTCTCAAAAAGACAAAAAACAAAAACAACAACAACAAAGAAATAAAATAAAAAAGGAAGAAAGAAAGAAGTATATGCCACTTAGAAGAAATCCACTTATATAAAGCTACAGAAGGCCCAAAGTAAAATAATAGGAAAATGTATGCCATGCAGATATTAACAAAAGAAAGCTAGTGTAACTATATTAATGTTAGATAAAGTATATTTTAAGGCAAGAAGCAATAGTGAGGACAAAAGAGATATTTTACAAAGATAAAACTCAGTTTGTCTGGAAGATAAAATAATTCTAAACTTGTAAATATCTAGTAATATAACTTCAAAACATGAAAAGCAAAATTTGGTGGCATTTAAAGAGAAACAGTAGCTGGGCATGATGATGCATCCCTGTCATTCCAGCACTTGGGAGGTTGAGGCAGGAGGATTGCTGTGAGTTGGAGGCCAGCTGGGGCTGCATAGTGAGTTCAAGGATAACCTCAACCACAGAGCGAGATCTGCCTCAAAAAAACCAAGAGAGAAATAGAAAAATCTACAGTCATGGAGGGAGAATTTTTAAAACTTTTTTTAATTATACAAACATATACAGAACAAAAATCAGAAAATAAAATGGGAAAAATAATCTCACCATTTAAATCTCTATTACTAATATTATTGTTAACATTATATTAAATACATCCAACACAAATATATTTTGCTGTGAATTTTTGTATATATAGTCTATATATGTATACATACTTGAATAAAACATCATAATGTATCTTAGTTACTTTCTCTTTGCTGAGACTGTACTCAATATACACAGCTGTAAGGAGAAAAGGTTTATTTGGTTCAGTTTGTGGAGGTTTCATGACTCCAAGGCAAGGCGGCACGCAGAGGAGAAATGGCCCATGGTGGGGCAAGTAGGAAGCAGAAAAAGATCCGTGGAGGAAGGCAACAATATTGATTTTTGTGTATAGATTTTTTTGTCCTGCTACATTATTGGATTTGCTTATTAATTTTAGGAATTTTTGTTTTCTTTTAATTAAGTTTTATATAAATCTATACCTATATATCAAAATCATCTTAGGGGAATTGTACCTGTACATAATATATCTTGATATATCTTGATTCCTCTTTTTTCCCATTCTCCTTCCCTCCCTTCAACCCCTCTTCCCCTCCTTATTTACAAAATCTTTTTTTTCATTTTTCCATCTTAATCTTATTTTTTCTTTTCCCTTCCTTCCTTTCCCCTTCCCTACTCCCTAGTTCCCCTTCCCATTTGAACATTTTCTTCCTATTTCACAATCTCTATTATGCATTTTGCTCCTTATTTAAACTTTTGGTTTCTCACACCAGAGAAACAATGTGGTATTTATACATATGTGTCCGATTTATTTCACTTATGGGTATGGCCTCAAGTTGCATTCATTTACCTGGAAATGTTTGAAGTTTATTATTCTTTATGAGTGAATAGTACTTCATTGTACAAAAACCCCCACATCTTCTTTATCCATTCATTGGTTGATGGACACTTGGGTTGTTTCCAAGATTTAGCTATTACAAACTGTGCTTCTATAAAATGGATGTACATATATTGCTCTGGTATGATGTTTTTAATTCTTTTGGGAAGATACCAAGAAGGGGAATAGCTGGGTCAAATGGGACCTCTAGCCCTAGGTTTCGAGGAATCTACAGACTGATTTCCACAGTGGTTGCACCAGACTACACTCCTATCAATAGTGAAGAAGGGGCTCTTTTCCCCCACAGCCCTGGAAGCATTTGTTACTGGTTATAATTGTCATTCTTTCTGGTGTGAGATGGTATCTCAGTATTGTTGTAATTTGCATCTTTAAATGACCAATGATGTTGAACTTTTTTAATATTTTTATTTGCCATTTGTACTTCTTCACTTAAGAAGTGTGCATTCATTTCAGATTCCCATTTTTGGATTGGGTCTTTAAATTTGAGTGATATGATTTTTGGAGTTCTTTATATATTCTAGATATTAGTCCTTTGAGGAACAGGTGGCAAAATTATTTCCCACTCTGTGGATTGTCTCTTTACTCTGTTGGTGGTTTTTTTGTTGTGCAAAAGCTTTTTATTGAGACCCCAGTTGTTGATTCTTCGTAATATTTCCCATGGGATCGAGGTTTTGTTCACAAAGTCTGCCTACACCTGTTTTCAAGAGTTCTCCATATTCTCTCAGCTGATTAACTGTTTCTACATTTAGATCTTTGATCCATTTTTATTTTAGTTTAGTGAATGGTGAGAGACACAGATCTAGTTTTAGTTTTTGGCATGTGGAAAGCCAGTTTTCCCAGCACCATTTATTTTATTTTATTTTTTTATTTTAAAGATAAAAGGACAAAAACATAGTAACAAACACACATACATTTACAAAAAAACCACAAAAACAATACAAGGAATACTGAATTTCAGACAAGGTGATAGGATGGTTGTTGTATTACATATTGATGTCTTCAAATTGCTTACTCAGGTAAACAAATATAGACAGGTAAGACTGACCAAACAATTAAACATTAACTGTTCCTTCAATAAAGCAATAGAAGTCAGTAGTACAACAATGTTAGCTATCTTGTGTGTGTGTGTGTATATATATATATATATATATATATATATATATATATATATATATTTTTCCCCTTCTTTCTTTTATCTTTTCCCCCATTCCAGTTGTTCTTCTCTTTTGAGCAGTTTTCTTTCATTTCCCATTATCTATTGTACCTTCTAATTTTCATTCACTCTTTCAGGTTCTTACACTAGTGAGACAATATGGCCCAGCACCATTTATTAAAGAGGATATCTTTCTTCCCATGAAGGTGTTTGGTCTCTTTCTTCAAGATAAGGGGGCTGAGTGTGTTGGAGTTGTCTCTGCACCTTCTAATCTGTTCCACTGATCCATAGGTCTCTTTTTCTTTGTTTATCTTTTTCAGCTTCTATCATAGTAGCTTTTTTTGTTTGATTTTTTGAGACAGGGTATCACTATGCAATTCAGACTGGGCTTGAACTCACTGTGTAGCCCAGGCTGGCCTTGAACTCATGGCAATCCTCCTGGCTCAGCCTCCTGAGCGCTGGGATTACAGGCATATGTCACCACACAATCTATCATGGTAGCTTTGTAGTATAATTTCAAGTCAGGGATTGTGATACCCTCGCCTTGCCGTTATTGCCCAGAATTGATTTTGCTATTCTAGGTCTCTTCTGGTTCCAAATGAACTTTAGTATTGTTTTCTCTAATTCTGTGGAGTGTTCTTTTTTTTTTTTTTTTTTTTGAGACAGAGTCCCGCTATGCAGTTCAGGCTGGCCTTGAGCTCACTTTATAGCCCATGCTGGTCTCAGACTCACAAAGATACTCCTGCCTCAGCTTCCCATGTGCTGGGATTACAGGCATGCACCATCACGTCTGGCCTTGAAGGTGTTAATTCTGCATTTCTTTTTTCTTTTTTTGTTTTTTGGGTACCAGGAATTGAACTCAGGACTTCACGCTTGCCAGGCAGGTGCTATGCCACTGAGAAAATCCCTGGCCCCTAGACCAGGTGTGGTGGCTCTGTGGCGTATGCTATTGGTGTGTTTTTTTTGGGAGGGGGGAGGATTGCATTAAATTTGTACAATAATTTTTGAGGCATGGACATTTTCACTCTGTTGGTTTTTCCTACCCAAGAGTAAAGGATATCTTTCCATTTTCTGATACCCTCTTCCATTGCCTTTTTCAGAGTACTTTACTTTTCAATGTAAAGGTCTTTTACTTCCTTTGTTAGATTGATTCTTAAGTATTTCATCTTTTTGACGTTACTGTGAAATAAATGGTTTGTGTAATTTATCTCTGTGAGTTTGTTTGTGTACAGGTACTCTATTGATTTTTGAGTGTTGACTTTGTATTCAGCTATGCAACTGGTTATAAATCTAGAAATCTTTTGCTGGTTTTTTTGAGGTCTTCTTTGTAGAGTATCACATTATATGCAGATGATGATAATTTAACTTCTTCCTTTCCTATCTTTATTCCTTTTATTTCTTTCTCTTGTCTAATTGCTCTGGCTATTAGACAAAATATCTTTAACAAAAGTGGTGATAGTGGACATTCTTGCCTTGTTCCTGGTTTTAAAGTTAAAGATTTCAGTTTTTGATGATTTAGTATAATGCTGGCAGTTGGTTTGTCATAGATGGTTTTTATCAGATTGATATAAAGACAATCTATTCAAACTTTCTGTAGGTTTTTTTTATCATGAATAGGTGTTGGACTTTGTCAAATGCTTTTTATGTGTTTATTGAGATGATCATGTGATTTTTGTTCTTGGCTCTGTTGATATGGTGTATTGCATTTATTGATTTGGGTATGATGAACCATCCTTCCATCCCTGGGATGCCGCCTTCTCGGTAATGCTGTATAAACTTCTTGATAATTTTCTGCATTCTGTTTGGCAGTATTTTACTGAGGATTTTGCATCTATGTTCATTGGGGAGATTGGCCTGTAGTTCTCTTTTTCAGTGGGATTCTTCTTTGGTTTTGATATCAAGATAATTCTTGCTTTCAGGAATGAGTTTGGGAGTACTGCTTTCCTTTCAATTTCATTAAAGTGCTTGAAGAGTACTAACATTACATCTTTTTAAAATTTCTTGCAGAATTCAGAAGTGAATACATCAGTACCAGGGCTTTACTTTGTTAGCAGTTTTTAAATTACATCTTCAATTTCATTGATTAAATTGGCCTATTTAGAATTTTTACATCATTTTAATTCAGCTTTGATACTTCATATGTATCTAGGAATCTTTTCATTTTTTTCTGTTTTTTTTTTTTTTTTCTATCTTATTAGAGTAAAGATTCTTCAAGAAGGTATTGATGATCTCCTGTATTATCTTCAGGATCTGTTGTGGTTTCATCTTTTCATTCCTAATTTCATGGATTTGTGTTTTTTCTTTCCTTTTGTGATAAGGTTAGCTAGGGTTTTGTCAAGGGTATTTAATCTTTCAATGAATCACCTCTTCAATTCACTAAGTCTTTGCATTGTTTTCTAAGCCTCAATTGCATTAATTTCTGCTCTCTTGTTTATAATTTCCACCCTCATATGAGGTCTGTGCTTGACTTGTTCTTCTCTTATGAGAAGTTTGAGGCTCAACATTAAGTTGTTTATTTGAGAAACAGTGCCGAATCCCAACCACTAGACCATCAGGAATGATTAGGTTGTTTATTTGAGCTCAGGCTATTCTCCTTTATCTCCTTTTGCTGGTACCTGTATCCAGCATGGGTCCTTGGTCTGACTGCATGCTTCACCTACAAGCACAAGCAGGCCCATATCTTCACTTGGACACTGCCTGAAAATTGTGGATCACAAAAGAAAATCACATATTGAAAATCACAAAGAAATTTCTTTTTGTTTTTGCTTTTGTTTCAGTTTGTTTTGCTTTGTTTTTGTTCTTTTCTTTTTTCTTCTTTCTGTTCTTCTTTTCTTCTCTAGTTTATTGGGGTTTGGAAATTTTCCTTTGCCCTCCTTTCTTGCTTCTTTTTTTTTCTTTCTTCGTCTTCTCCCTTTTACTTTTTTTTTGAGACTGGGTCTTACTATGTAGTTTAGGCTGGCCTTAAAGTCACTATGTAGCCTAGGCTGGTCTCAAACTCACAGCAATCCTCCTGCCTCAGTCTCCCAAGTGCTAGGATTACAGGTGGTCACTACGAGGCCCAGCTCTTTTTAATTTTTCTTTTGTATATTTACCCATCGTATAATGTCTCTTTCCATTTTTTAAAACTTCCATTTCTTGTCAGTTTTTTTCTTATACTTTTACCTAATTCTATAAACACCCTTCTACTCTCCAGGCAGATCTTTTGTCCCACTTCTTACTCCCACTTCTCATCTAATACAGTGGTGACTCGGTTCATGAACTTAATTTGTTCCACAATTCTGGGGAAGATAGCTATGATCCTCTTTATGACCCAGTGCAAAATTTGCAAATGGAACCACATTTTGCTGAACACTTCTGTTTGTGAACCAAATTATTCATGAACAGAAGCATTCATGAAGGGAAGTATTATTGTATAGTTTACGTTTTCAAAATTTTCCTTTTGCATGCTCCTTTTTTCAAATCCTGTGTCTTTAATAGTATAATGATAACATTTCACTGATCTTTTGATAGTTAACTCTAAAAATTACTGTTAAATTCAGTTCTATCTTTACCAGAGCTTTAGCTGTTGCATTTAGTATGTATTAGCTGTAAGTCAATACCTGGGTTACCATAATATTTGCACCATAGTTGTGGATATCTTCTCCATGATTAGGAGTGGAACAAAACTGATTGTTTCGATATGTTAATGTATAATTTGTCTTGGAAAATACTACTTTAGCTGATTTGCTTGATATTACCAGGGTCACGTAATTATTGCTATTACTCTATAAGCCAACAGTCACATTACATTTGTGACATTATCAATACTAGAGTACATTCCAAGAGAACTCAGTTGTTGGTCTAATTACACAGCATCTTGTCCTCCTGGATTAACCAAGGTGCTTGGGTATTGGAACAAACCAGAAGAGTATAGTTATCCATGCTCAAAGTACACCACTGAAAAGGAACTAAAGAGATTTCTATACTAGCAACAAAGTATTTACACTATAAGTGTCCACAGAACTCAGCACTAAACAAACAAAAAACAGGAGAAAATGAGAAGATAAGGCAACAAAATGCCTTCCCAAACTCCCAACTCCCACAGAGCCAATCATGGGGGAATTGACAGGCAGCATAGCATACAGCCACACATCCGAATTACTTGAAATGATAACAGAGGAGGTTAGAAAACATCAAATAGCTATTCAAGAAGATCACAGAAGATATAACTAAACAGATAATGGAACTAATAACCAAAAAGATGCAGGAGCTTTTAGAAGACACTAATAGATCATAGAAAGCTAGATAAGCTAAACAAAGCAATACAAAATCATGAATGGTGAGCTTATCAATGAATTAGAATACATGAGAAGGTTAGAATTACAAATTTAGGACATTAAAAATTATGTTGAATTTATGAGTAGCAGAAGTGACCATTGTGAGGACAAAATTTCAGAGCTAGAATGATGCCTCCAAAGACCAGCTACTGAAGGACATCTAAAAAGGACAAGAGAATAGAAAAATGGTTCAATAGCTGATGAATGACACAAAGAAGAATAATCTAAGAGTAACTGGAATAAGTGAAAAATCAGAAGACAACACAAGCAGTATAACAACCCTGATCACAGGAGAATGGAAGAAATATTTCCAAATATAGGAAAAGAAATATACATAGAGATAAGTGATGCATATATAACCTCAATTAGCCATGACTAAAAAAGTACCTCTCTATGCCATACTATACTCAAAGTACCAGAAGTCCACCACAGGGATAAAAATCTTAAAAGCTATTAAGAGGAAAGTAATAAATCATACATAAATGCAAACCCATCAGAATAACAGCACACTTCTTAGCACAAACCTTAAAAGCCAGGGTGACTTTGAGTGAAGTATTTTAAGCTCTAAGAGACAACAACTTCCAACCCTGATTTATATATCCTGAAGAGCTTTCCTTCAAAATTGATGGGGAAATAACATATTTCCACAACAAGGAGCACTTCGAGAAATTCATGATCACCAGGACAGCATTACAAACAATTCTCAAGGATATAAAAAAAAAGAGACAATGAAGCCAACAATGCCAATAATTAAAAAATAATGAACACAACTGGCAGGATGAGTAACTAAGAAAAAGGAAATCAGCAATAGGTAAATAATGCAAAGATAGGAATAAGTCAATACCTCGAAGCAATAACTCTCAATGTGTATGGTCCCAGTGTCCCAACCAAAAGACATAGATTGGCAGAATGGATCAAGAAAGAAAACCCAAATGATACACAGCATACAAAAACACATTTAATTTAAACAGAAACTCACAGATTAAAAAAAAATTTCAAAGGATAGAAACAACATTCCTAGCAGCAGAAATATGAAAAAAACAAAACAAAACAAAACAGTATTTGGTATGTAATCTACCCAGACAAAGTGGATTTGAAGCTAAAACTGATTAGAAGAGACAAAGAAGATCATACATATTGGTAAAGGGAACAATTAAACAGAAAGTGATAACAATTATAAACACATACATACCAAATATTGGCACATCCAACTTCACAAAACAAACACTAATGGACACGAAAAATCAGATGAACATCAATACAGTTTTAATGAGGGAATTCAACACCATACTGTCACAAATGGATAGATAAACTAGATATAGAATTAACAAAAAATAACAGAGTTGAACCAAACCTTTAAACAGATGGACTTAATAGATATCTATAGAGAGTCCCATCTAGTAACAAGAGAATACACATTCTTCTAAGGAGCACATAGGGCTTTCTCCAAAATAGACCCACATACTAGCTAAGAAAGAATGCTTAAGTAAATGCAAAAGAATCAAAATTATCCCATGCATGTTATCAGATCATAGTGCGATGAAACTAGAAATCAATACCAAAGAAATTACATAAACTATGCAAACACATGGAATTAAACAACACTCCCTTGAATAATGAATGGGTCATAGATGAACTTAAAGAAGAAATTAGACAGTTTTTACAATCAAACAGTAATGCCAGTACAACTTACCAGATCCTATGGGATGCAATGAAAGCAGTCCTAAGAGGAAGATTATAGTGGTGAATTCCCACACCAGAAAAAAACAGCAATCTCAAATAAATAACATAATGATGAAATTCAAGGTCTTAGGAAACAAGAATGACTCAAATCCCAAGGTTATATGTGAGGGAAATTATAAAGATCAGAAGAGAAATTAATGAAATTGAGACCAAATAAGTACAAAAATCAATGAATTGAAGATTTGGTTCTTTAGAACAATAAACAAAATACACAAACAGCCAATCTTACCAAAACAAGGAAAGACCCGATCCAAATCCATGCAATTAGAAATGAAAAAGATGAAATCACAATGGTTTATGCCAAAATCCAGAAGATAATTTGTTTCTACTTTGCGAACCTGTACTCTAATGAAATGGAAATTTCAGAGGAAATGGATAGGTTCCTAGATACATATGAACTACCAAAGCTAAACCAAAAAGATATAAAAATCCTGAATAAGGCAGTAGCAGCCAATGAAACTGAACAAGTAATACATAAAACTACCAACTAAGAAAATCTTAGGCTTTGACAGATTCAATACCTACTTCTACAAGAACTTTAGAGATCTAATGCTAATACTCCTCAAACTCTTTAATGAAATTGAAAGGGAACTCATCTTCCTAAAGTCATTCCTGGATACAAGCATTACCTTGATTCCAAAACCAGAAAAGAATACTATAGGTCAGTCTCTTCAATGAACATAGACTCAAATATCCTCAGTAAGATACTGTCAAACAGAAAGCAGCAAATCACCAAAAAGATTAGGCACAATGATCAAGTAGGTTTCATTCCTAGGATGTAAGAATGTTTCAACATATGCAAATCAATAAGTATAATATGCCACATACAAAAAACAAGGAAAAACATCACATGATGATCCCAATAGATGCAGAGAAAGCATTTGACAAAATCTAACATGCATTCATGATAAAAAAATGCCTGAAGAAATTAGGTATAGAAGTTCTTTGTCTCAATCAAATAAAAGCCATGTATGACAAAACAATGGCCAACATACTAAATGGAGAGAAGCTGAAAGTTTTCCCTCTAAAATCAGGAACAAGATAAGGATGTCCACCATCATCACTTTTGTCCAATATAGTTCTGGAAACATTAGCCAGAGCAATTATATAGGAGAAAGAAATAGAAGAGATGTGGATAGGAAGGAAGAAATTAAATTATCATTGTTTCCGGATAACATGATCCTGTACATAGAGGACCCAGTAAGTCCACCAAAAGATTCCTAGCATTAATAACAAAATTTCATATCATAGCAGGATTCTAAGTCAACAATCAAAAATTAATAGCATTCCTGCACATCCGTAATTAACTGAGAGAGAAATTAGGGAAATGAAACCTTTCACAATATCATCAAGAAAAAATTACTTAGGAATTAACCTAACCAAGTGTGATGGATTAACTAATGTTCAACTTGTGACACTCAGGTGAACTGTGTCAGCATGGTCCTGGGTGAGGTTCTTTCTGTTCTAAATGGAGAGAACATTTCTCCTGTATAATTGCTCTGGCTAATGTTTCCAGAACTATATTGGACAAAAGTGATGATAGTGGACGTCCTTATCTTGTTCCTGATTTCAGAGGGAAAATTTTCAGCTTCTCTCCATTTAGAATTGGTAGACAAGTGCCAATGGTAGTAGGATTTTACATTAATTAAAGGTGGGAAAATTTATAGGCTCTGCAGAGCCAGTATAGTCCAAATAAAAGTAGAAAAAATATACATCCTACAGGATGAGGGTGGATTGCCATGAAATAACACAGTAGGAATAGTTCAATGGTGACTCAATAGCTCAGTGGTGTCTCAATAGCTCAGTGGTGTAGGATTTCCTTTCACTATCTCCTACCCCTGAGACCTGTGTCAGGTCTTGGCCATCCTATTGAAAACCTGCTTGAGTTCTCATGGGAAGTCTATGTGCAGGCCTTTGGAATCTATTTTGTGCATGTGTCCTAGGATTTTGTAAAAGGCGAAAGATTTATACAATCTGAAGAGAAACCAGAGTATTGTCCTGGGATTCTGTAATGATCACATGTTATACCGATTTTCCCAGCTAGTCTGCCACATGCTCCTGAGATTTTGTAATTAACAGATTATACCTAATATCCCAGCTAGTCTTAGTCACACCCTGGCCTCATGCCTTCGTTTGATTACTATATATTTCAGTGTACTTTGAGGTCAGGTAGCATGATGCCTCCAGCTTTGTTGTTTTTGCTCAAGATTGCTTTGTCTGTTTGGGGTCTTTTGTTGTTCTCTATCAATTTTAGAATTTTTTGTCTTTGGAAAATGTCACTGGAATTTTGATAGGCACATCCTTGCTCACACTGATAGATAGGGAAAGCCACCAGATCACTGAGTTCTGGATATAGGCTGGATGTAGGCACTTTTCAAACTCAGCCCCTTCTGATGGCCATGGATGACTGGCCTGGCTTCTCATCATGGAAGGTGAGGTCCCAGTGTCCTTCCTGGTCTGAGCTTAAACTTCTCAAGGTGGTCTATGTCTATCCTGTGCTCTCTTCGTGACTGTCTTTTGTAGCAGTTGACCACGCAGTCATTATAGTAGGGTCACACCAGAAATCCTGAGGTGTAGTTCTTTCGTGGTTCAGTCTTAAACAGTTAATCTCTTCCCAAGGTGACCCTGGATTAAACATTTTCAAATATAGTAGGTGTTGCCCTGAATTTCTCCATTTTTAACCTGCCATGAAGAAGTTGTCACTTTTGGAGTGAAACCCGATGAAGTTTTTATAGTTTACAGTAATCATGGGCTTTTCTTGGGGCTAGTACTGTAAGTCCAGTCTGTTATTCCTCCCTGAGGCTAGACTTTCTCCAGGTTTACCTTGTTGTCAGAGAAGGTAGGTCCCTCTCCCCAGGAGCTGGGGTGAGCTTTCCAGATTGCTTTGTTCTTTTCTCTGTGTTCTTCTCAGTTTCTCTGTTCTCTGTAGTTTCTAGCTTTCCTATTAGCTCCCTCCCAATTCCCGGAGATCTACTTCTATTTTTTCTTCACGAAGTTTTCCAGGTGTCTTGATTTCAGGTCCCAGAGGAGCTGTATTTTGCGGCTGGTCTTTACTCCCTGAGAATTATAATTCTTGTTAGAATAGATAATACTTCACTGTCATTTGAATTTTTAGTTTCTTGACCAGTGAAGTTTATTTTTTAAAAAAGTAAATCTAAAGAAGTACAGCAGACTAAATACTACACAAACCATCAATATAAACCTTGATACATTTTCACAAAATAAACATATCTGTGTGGTCAGAACCAAGATTTAGAAAAATAACATTACCAGTGTTCTGAAGTCTCCATTAATGTTTTATTCTAGTTGCTAAACTCTCTCCTTCTACCATGTGTAACCATTATTCAGACTTTAATAACATAAATTAGTTTTGTTTGTCTATAAATTTTTTGTAAATGGAATCATCTACTGTGCATACTTCCTTTTTTCACTCAACATTATATATCCATTAATCACCCATATTGTTATATGCAGATATAATTTATTACAATTATTGCTATATGGTATTTCATTGTATAAAAATAATGGGACCTGTTCTTGAGGGGGGATTGAGCCCGGGACCATAATACTGAATTTAGTACTCAGTACTGAAACAAATAAAAAAAAAGAAAAGAGAAAAGAAAAGAAAAACCATGACAGTGGTTTCCAGGATCTTAGTTAGAGAAGACAGGATTGACTATACAGGATACAAGGGAACTTTATGAAGTCATGAAGATATCCCACATATGGATTGTGGTAGTAGTTATATGACTGCATGCAGTTGTTAAAATTCATAGAACTTTACACTTTGAAAATGAATTTTATTGTATGCAAACAATATCTCAATAAACCTGATTTTGTTTGTTTCTTCTTTGTAAGAGAGAATTCTTTTGTTAATGTTTTATGCCCTGAGTAATTTGAAGATAACAATACATAGTGCATTAACTATTGTTATTCTCTTATCATTTTATTGTGAAATTTTGTTTTATTTTTTCATAAAATAAGAAAAGAAAAAAGAAATCTACCAATTTAAGAGACTGGAAATAAACCATCAAAGCATTTATGTTAAGAAGCTAGGGAAAAACCCTATCCAAATTAAACTAGGTTAAGTTGATGGTGATATAATTCCTCTTTTGTAAAATTATGATTTTCTCCTCATGTCTAGCACCTCATATTTCAAATATTTAGCAATGACTCTTTCCTGAATCAGTGATTTGATTAAAAAGGGTACTAGAAATTGATAAATGTTAAAGGAACAGAGGGGAGAGAAACCATCTGAGCAGGCTCTGTATACGCAAGCAAGGCTGTTTATTCACTCCTGTGGAACCGGGCTGATTGCAGTGAGCAGAATCAGCAGGAAGCAAGGGTAAAACAAAGGCTTTCCAGGGGAAGGGAGGCGTTGCTGGCTTGAGGAATTTGGGGAAGAAGAGAGTGTGCTTGTGCCTCTCTGAATGAGCAGTGCAGATGCGAGTGTGGTCACGTTTCTCGGGATGGGCAATGCAGATGGACATGGCTTTGTTCTTTTGGGGTTTCCCACCATGCCTGTCAGTGACAGCCTCACCTTTGGGCATTACATTACTGCCTCGTTGTTGTTATAAAGAAAAAGAGAATAGGGAATGTGGGTGACGTTTCTCATTTTTTCATGCAAGACGTGTGGGCGGCACAGGCATCTTAATCAGGAGAGCGTTCTTGGGGGACAGCATAGTATGGGGGGTAGTATGTGAGGTTCGTAAGGACCCAGACCGGGGGAGGGACTGGGGTGGCCATATAAGTGGCTGAAGATATGGAGATATAAGGCCAGCAATTTTGGCTAAGGAAGGATTGGACTGCTTTAGCAGGGAGTGATTTAACTGCAGGATCCTGTGGTGAAAATCAGGGACTATTGGGAGACGTGGTGGGGGTGCAACTTCAGGATGCGGTAAAAGGAACAGGAAAGCTAGTCAGAAGAGAGAGTGGAGACAGGAGGAGGTGGAGGGGAACACAGGGGCAAGTGCAAGTGTGGGCATGAGAAATGATTTCAGCCCCGAGGCAGAAAACAACTGATTTGAAGCCATAACAGGATTACAAAAAAATCCATAGGAGAGTGCAGAGTAGGAAAACAGGCTGTTTAGCATCCTCTTTTTTTAATCAATCATTAATTGATTAATGGTGAGACAAAGGGTGAGAAGGAAGGAAAATAATTTGACCTTGTCTAGGGAGAAATCCTAGAGAGTGTCCTGAAAAAGGAGATATTTCACCCATATAAGGAATGACTCAAAGGTAAAGGGCCGGTGGGTGAAACCAAGAAGTATCAAGGCAGACCAAAGGAAGGGAGTGGGTGAAGCAGCAGGATAAGCAGGGGCAGGACATTTACGTGTTTCCTCGAATTTGGGTCAGCCTGAGCAATGCGGGGGAGATTACTTGTGATTTTCACAAGGAGGAGTCAGACAAGCTATCAGCAGGACACCGCTTCACCCAGAGCAATTGTGCCCAGTGGGGAGGGTCTCATAGACATCCACTGGGCTGCCGTGGACGGCCAGGAAGGGTCCCGTCCACTTAGGCTGTAGGGTCCGGGGGTTTAAATCTTTAATTAGGACCAATTTCTTAAGCTGTCTTCACAGGGCTGGGTGTTGGGAGAAAGCAGGAGAAGGTTAGTGTGTTGTACGTCTTTTAAGGCTTGTTGCAGAACTGGGAGATAGCCTACCATGAGGCTGGCCTCTGGGCTGACGTTTGGCCAGAGACAAAAGGTGTGGCCATATAAAAGCTCAAAGGTACTGCATGTTGTAGGGTCCCAGGCATGACAATAACTTTTGAATCATATCATTCTTCTGTGTTTATTAGTCAACATTTCTTCTAATCTAGAAGAAAGTTAGTTTCCCTTGCTAGCTAGTAGAGTGGCTATTGTGGATTTTTAATTCAACTGGCTTTGGGATCTTAGCTGAGGAGTTCTAGATGTGACTGGTTTGGCTCCTCCCTAATCCCAGCAGTCTAGACACAATATATAAGGGACAGAAAGAGTCTTATTTTCCCCACTTACTGTTTTGCTACTTTCCACCTGCCGTGACTGTTCTCCTCTGCCAAGCCACCCTTCTTTTTTTTTTTTTTTTTTGGTACCAGGAATCGAACTTAGGACCTTGTGCTTGCCAGGCAGGCGCTTCTGCCTGCTGAGCTATAGTCCTGGCCCAAGCCACCCTTCTTTGGAGCTAGCTGATTATGGAGTGAAACTTCTACAAATTGAGAGCTAAATAAACCTTCCTTCCTTTAACTTTGGGTGTCAGGTATTTTGTCTCAGCAGTGAGAAAAGTAACTAAGACAGTACGTAATAAAGCACGCTAGTGCAATGAAACTAGCCATCAATGGCAAAAGAAACCACATAAACTGTGCAAACACATGGCTATTAAATAATACTCCCTCAAATAATCATTGGGTCAAAAATGAAAATAAAGAAGAACTTAGACAGCTTTTAAAATCAAATACTCATGCCAGTAAAATATACCAGAACCTATGGGATGCAAGTAGTGTGATGAAAGCAATCCTAAGAGGGAAGTTCACAGTGGTGAATTCTCATATCAGAAAAAAAGAACATGCTCAAATATATAATCCAATGATGCACCTCAAGAGCCTAGAAAAAGAAGAACAATCCAAGCCAAAAGTTAATATAAGGAAGGAAATTATAAGGATCAGGGCAGAAATTAATAAAATCAGGAATAAAAAATACAAAAATCAGTGAACTGCCAGGTGTGGTGGCATATACCTATAATCTATGAACTCAGGAGGTTGAGGCAGGAGGACTGCCATGAGCTCGAGGCCAGCTTGGCCTACATAGTGAGTTCAAGTTTAGACTGAACTACATAGTGAGACCTTGCCTCAAAAATAAAGTCAAAGAATTGAAGAGGTGGTTCTTTGAAAGAGTAAACAAAGTAGACAAACCCTTAGCTAATCTTACCAAAATAAGGAAAGGAAAAACCAAATCCATACAATTAGAAATGAAAAAAGGGAAATTAAAATGAATTCTGTGGAAATCCAGGAGATTATCAGGCAAATGGAAAATTCAGAGGAAATCGATAAATTCCTAGGTACACATAAACTTCCAAAACTTAACCAAGAAGATATAAATGCTCTGAATGAACCAATATCAGTCAGTGAAATTGAAGAAGTAGTAAAAATATTACCAACTAAGAAAAGCCCAGATCCTGCAGATTCACAGCCAAATTCTACAAGAACTTGAGAACTAGCACCAGTACTCCTCAAACTCCTTAATGAAATCAAAAGGGAAGCAATATTCCCAAGTCATTTCTGGAAGTAAGCATTACTTTGATTCCAAAACCAGAAAAGCACCCCTCCTCTTCCCGAAAAAGAACTACAGGCCAATCTCTTTAGTGAACACAGATGCAAACATTCTCAATAAGATATTGGCAATCAGACATCAAGACCAAGTAAGATTCATTCCAGGAATGAAGGGATGGATCAACATATGCAAATCAATGTATGTAATACACCACATAAATAGAAGCAAGGACAAAACCCACAAGATCATCTCAGATGCAGAAAAAACATTTGACAAAGTTCAACACCCATTCATGAGAAAAACACTAAAGAAAATTGGAATAGAAGGTCTTTATCTCAATCTGATAATAGCCATCTATGAAAAACCAACTGCCACTATCATATTAAATGGAGAGACGCTGAAAACTTTCCTTCCAAAATCAGGAACAAAACAAGGATTTCCACTGACACCACTTCTGATTAATGTATTCCTGAAACATCAGCTAGGGGAAAAAGACAAGAGAAAGAAGTAAAAAGGACACAGATAGGGAAGGAAGAAGTTAAATAATATTATTTAATGTCAGGATCCTATGCATGGAAGACCCCCACCCCCAAACTCCACCAAAAGACTCCTAGAACTAATATCCAAATTCATCAGTGTAGCAGAATGCAAAGTCAACACTCAAAAATCAATAGTGTTACTGCGCACCAATAATAAACTCACTGAAAGAGAAAGAACTGAAATAATACCCTTTATAGTAGCATCAAGAAAAGTGAAATCCTTAGGAACTAACCTAACCAAGGAAGTGAGAGACCTCTATATTGAAAACTGTAATACTCTGAAAAAGGAGACAGAGGATATCAGAAAATGGAAAGCTATCCCCTGTTCCTGGATAGGCAGAACCAATATAGGAAAAATGGCCATACTTCCAAAATTTTTATATAGACTTAAAGCAATCCCAGTCAAAATACCAATAGCATTCCTTACAGAACTGGATAAAACAATCCTAAAATTTATATGGAGCCAGGGAGCATTATACTACAAAGCTACAGTGATAAAAATGGCATGATATTAGCAAAAAAAAAAAAAAAAAAAGACTCAAGAATCAGTGGAGTCAAATAGAAGATACAGAAACAACTCCAGGCACACTTAGCAATATCATCTTTTAAAAAGGGGCCAAATCCCTTCTCTGGAGAAAAGATAGCCTCTTTAACAAATGGTGCTGAAAAAACTAGCTATACACATGCCAAACGTTGAATCTAGGCCCATGTCTCTCATGATACACTAAATTAAAAATGGATCAAAGATCTAAACATTAGAACAGAAACACTAAAGACAAAATAGGTAAAACTCTTGAAGAAGTAGGAATAGGCAAAGACTTTCTGAATAAAACCCCAGTTGTACAAGAAATAATACCAACAGTCAAGAAATGGGATCACATCAAATTAAAAAGCTTCTGCACAGCAAAGGAACCCACTAAGAAAGTGAAAAGACAACCTACAGAACAGGAAAACATTTTGTCAGCTATTCCTCAGAGAAAGGACTAATACCTAAAATACATAAATAACTCAGAAAAACCCTCCACCCCCCAAATTTAAAGGTCCAATTTAAAAACAGGCATCTGAAATGAATAGACACTTTTCAGATGAAGAAATTCACATGGCTAATAAATGCATGAAAATATATTCAACATTGCTGGTCATTCAAGAAATCCAAATTACAACACTAAGATTCCATCTCACTTCAAACAGAATGGCTACCATCAAGAAATCAGCCAATAACTAATGATGGGGAGGTTGTGGGGAGAAAGAAATCCTTTTGATTGTTGTAGGGACTGTAAACTGATACAAGCACAATGGGAATCAGTATGGATAATCCTCAAAAAACTAAAGGACAAATTCCACTTGAACTTGTTATTCCTCTTCTAGGTATCTTACCCAAAGAGTTAAAGACATCATACCACAGTGATGCATGCATATCCATGTTTCTAGCATTAAAATTCATAATAGTTAAATCTTGGCAACAGCCTATATTTCTATCAACAGATGAATGAATAAAAAAGATGATACTTATATGCAATGGAGTACTACTCTGTCATGAAAAGGATGAACTTGAGTCATTTGTAGGAAAATGGATGCACCTTTACACGATAAAGTTAAATGAAATAACATAGGCACACAAACTTAAATATCATATGGTTTCTCTCATATGGAAAACTATATATATATAATACAAAATAAGGACAGGTAATAGGAAAAAAAGAAAGAAAAAAGATACTGTAAACCAGTATGGACAATGTATCTAAATGTGTGCCTTAGTAGTATAATTGCCTTATATTTTTATGTGTTCTTTGTCTTATTAGTCTGGTTTTTAATCTGCATATATGATAATAAATGTTATAAAGTCTCATATGATAAGTAAATGAATTGGATGCTGAAAAAGTAAAATGGGAGTGGAGAGAGGTGAGAAAAAGAAGAGAACTGAAATGCATTATGCACGTGTATCCATCTCCTACAGTGAATGTAATCCTTAGGTACTTCAAACACGTACTAAAAATTAAAATTAAAATCATAAAACTAAGAATTAAAAAATACAAAAAAAGAATCTCTAGAAGGAGTCCCCTGTCCCCCACAACATAGGAACATTTCTGCCCCAATCTCTCTGCCTTGCAGACAGCCCATCACAGACTGAAACATTTAGCAAACTAAGTCTGTCAAGTCTTTCAGGTTGTCGGTGTTGGGTATTGTGTCTCAGTGACAAGAAGACTGACCAATAAAACTGAGGTTTTAAGGTATCTAAAATATAATCCCCACCAGAAACACAGGCAACTGCTTACTTGTTTTCCTTTAGTAAAATGGATTGCATCTGAAAATGCCCTACTTTGGCTTTGCTCAGTGTCAGTTTTGTTCAGTCTAACAGTTTCAGGAAATAAGAAAAATCATTTCCTAGTTCAAGCTCTTGTTTTGGGTGTCCTTAAAAATTTTATTTGCTTAGATAGTGCCAAATTTATAGATTTGAAGAAAACATATTACAAAATAATGGTATGTACAATATGATCCTTCTGTTTAAATTTTATGCTTTCATGTAGTTCCAAGTATATGGAAATTAAGACTATAATAAAAGTTGTATTTCAAGTAGGTAGGGGAAGGATGCTCTTACCAATGAATACATTTTGGACACTGGTTCTCTATCTATAAAAACAAAATCAGAGCTCTACTCATGCTACTTTGAGTTCCAAATGAGGTTTTAAAGGTAAAATAGTTGTATAGTCATACAATAGGAGAAACTTTTCATAAGATTCTGTTGAGGAAGAAAAAGGCATAAATGAAAAAAAAAACTGATGCAAAGGCATTATAAACAATATTGTAAAAACAACAGACCAGGATAAAATATTTCAATAACAAAACAGATAAATAAATACTATCAACACTAAATACAACTTTTCTGCAAAAAATAGTAAGATATATGACAGAAAAATAGGCAAAGTATCTTAACAGGCAATTTAGAGAACTATGAATGACCAACAAGCACATAAACAGACAAAAAGCATGTAAACATACATAGCCTCATTACTATAGGCTGTAATCGCCAACATTACTATACCACTTCTCAGTTTTCTGACTAGCAAAATTTGAAAATATAATTTTTATGGTACTGAAATTAAAAGAAAAATCCCTAAATGTCTATCATGAGAGGAGTGGCTCCAAGATATGTTGTTGGTGAAAAACATTTGCAAAATATGCCATATGATACCTTCTAGCACTATTTCTATTTTTGTTTTTTAGGGTACTGGGAATCGAATGCATGACATCATGCTTGTCAGGCAGGTACTTATGCCACTGAGCTATATCCCCAACCCTACTATTTCTACATATACATGTATTGTATGAAATTCATAGAGAAAGGTCTGACATGCATATCAAACTAAGAAAGAGTATCTCTCTGAAGAAGAATTGTGGTATATTGAGGTATAATTTATAAACAATGTATCACATACATTTTAACTGTTTAATTTGAAGAAATTTTAGGGGAGGGTCCTGCAGATTAAATCCAGGGCTTTATATGAAGCGTTGCGACAATATGTTTATCATCTCAGAAAGGTCCCTTTTACCTCTTTTCATTTAATTCCCCACTATTTCCCAGACAATCACTTTCTGGCTTTTTATCTCCATACACTAATTTTATTTGTTCTAAGTGTCACATAAATGGAATCCTGAAATATTCTTGTTTTGGTGAGTGATACTGGGGATTCAACTCAGGACCTTTGCACTGAGTTGCTCTCCCAGTCTATCTATCTATCTATCTATCTATCTATCTATCTATCTATCTATCTATCATCTGTAAGTCACTCTGTCTGTCTGTCTTTATTTTGAGGCAGGACCTCACTATGCATTCCAGGCTGGCCTTGAACTCTTGATCTTCTTGCTTCAGGTTCCTAGCATTATTCTTTTGGTTTTGGCTTCTTTCAGTCAGCACACTATTTTCAAGATTTGTCTATGTAGTTTCATGTATCATTATTTCTTCTTCTTTTTTTTTTTTTTGGTCTTTTTGAGACAGGGTTTCACTACACAGTTCAGGCTGGACTTAAACTCATTTTGTAGCCCAGGCTGGCTTCCATCTCACAGCGATCCTTCTGTCTCATTCTCCCAAGTGCTGGGATTACAGGTGTGCACAACAATGTCCAGCCTACTTTATTACTTTTTATTTCTGAGTGGTATTCTACTTTATAGACGTTTAACAGTTGTTGATCCATTCTATTGTTCTCAGTTTTAAGATATAAATGACGCTGATGTAAATATTCAAGTACAAGTCTTTGTGTAGATAGCGTTCATTTTTCTTGACTAAATAATACTCATAAATAGGATAGTTGGGTCTTATGTTAAGCGAATATTACACTTTATAAGAAATTGAGAAAGAGTTCTTCAAAGTCATTGTACTATTTTATACCTCTGATGGCAATATATTAGTGTTCTGGTTTATCAATTGTCATCAACATTTAGTGTTAGACTTCTGTTTTTCAATACTGGGGACCAAACTCAGGGCCTTTGCATTGAGCTATGTCCCTAGCCCTTTTTTATTTTGAGATAGGATCTGGTCAAATTACTAAATTAAACAAATTGGGCTTGAATTTATGATCCTCTTGCCCCACCCTCCCAGAGTTCTGGGATCACAGAAATGCACCATCATGCCTGGCCTGGTGTAAGTCTTTTTGCCTTTAGTGATGATGTGGTGATACCTAATTGTGGTTTCTATTTGTATTCCCAGATCACTAAAGATGTTGAAACTTTGATATTCTCCTTTGTTAAGTATCTACAGTTTGTGCCTATTGTTTTTTTTTTTTAAAACTGGGTGCATTTTATTGTTGATTTGCAGGGATTCTTTATGTATACTAGATACTAGTCCATTGAGATATATATATATATATATATATATATATATATATATATATATATTGAGTATGTTTTGCAGCTCTGTAGCTTGTTCATTTTGTAACAATGTCTAGGGATGAACAGAAAAATTGAATCTTAAGGTCCAATTTATCAATTTCTTCTTTTGTTATTAGTACTCGTGTCCAAAAACATCATTGCTTACTCTAAGTTTAGGAAGATATTTTCCTATGCTTTATGGTAAAATTATGCCTTTGGGTTTATTTTTAGTGTTATAGGAACATGAAAGAGACATTAGTCCCTCTGAAACAGGTATTGTACAATAATCAGATTTGAAGGGAAAAGAGTGGACCTCAAGATTTGGTAGACATCTGCAAAAGTAAATCATCAGAGCCAATAAAAAAGGTGGGATAAAAAAGAATGTATAACATTTAGACCAGTATAAGTAAAATAAATTAATCCAACACAAAATGGGAGAGAGGGAACAAAGAAACATGGTAAATAGAAAATGTACAACTTAATGGCAAGGATAAATCCAAACATCATAATCATAATGTGAATTGGTTAAATGCATTTAAAATGAGACAGAGACTCTCAGATTGTACTAAAAACAAAATAAAATTCATTCATTTCTCTGTTGTGTTAAATAAGGTGGAAAAATAAATAAGGTGAAAGCAAATGAAAAGAAAGCAAATGTCCCATTATCTGTGTAGGAAAGACTAGAATTTCAGACAGAAAGGACTAAAAGAGGGAAAGAGGAGTATTTACTACTAATAAGTATGATTATGCTACCTAGAAGATATATATCTTAGTCACTTTTCTCTTGTTGCTCAGATAAAATACCCAAAACCCAAAGTTAAAGGGGAAAATGTTTATTTAGTTAACAATCTGTAGGGGTTTCAGTCTACAATCAACTGGTTCCAAGGCAGAGTGGCACATGGCAGAGGAGCAACCATTCATGGTGGCAGAAGACAGCAAAATCAACAAGAGAGAGAGCAAGAAAGACAATTCTCCTTATGTCCCTTATATTGTGTCTAGACTACCAGGATTAGGGCAGTGTCAATCCAATCAGTGGAGTGATCCAGCAATCACCCACCCTTAATCCCAGCACCCCTAACCCCAGCATTACACTACAAATCAGTCACATACTATAGATTCAGACACCTCAGAAAACCTCTATGACCACATGAGGCCTTAGGGGGACATCAAGACACAAACCATAACCATATAGCACACACATTTTTATGTAATTAACAATATAATTTCCAAATAAGAAATGCAAAAAGCATACACATAGCCAGGCACGGGGGCACATGTCTATAATCCCAGCACTTGGGAGGCTGAGGCAGGAGGATAGAGATGAGTTTGAGGCCAGCCTGGGCTATGCAATGACTTTAAAGCTAGCCTGAACTACATAGTGAGATGCTGTCTCAAAAAAAAAAAAATACACAGTCATCCTTTCATATCCGCAGATGTTCAAATTCCTTATATAAAAGAGCACAGCAATTGCCAATAACGTACAATGTCCTATTTACTTTGAATCATCTCTAGATTACTTATAATGCCTAATACATTATGATGCCCTGCAAACAGTTATACTATATTGTTCAAGATATAAGGATATATGATCAGTACAGATGCAGTTTTCCTCCCAAATATTTTCTTTTTATAGTTGTATTATTCTATGGGTGCAGATCCCTTGGATATAGAACACTAGCTGTAAATATGAGGAAAAATTGTTACATTCACAATTGTAATTTCTTTCATTTTTTTTTGTTTTTTTTTCCAGTACCAGGAATTGAACTCATGACCTCGCCCTTACCAGGCAGGTGCTGGGCCCTTGAACTAAAACCCTAGCCCCTCATAGATTCTTTTTGGTACCAGGAATTGAACTCAGGACCTTGTGCTTGCCAGGCAGTTGCTTGTGCCACTGAGCTATATCCCTAGCCCTCATAATCATAGTTGAAAGGCTTAATATACCTCTTTCAGTAATCCATAAATTAGCAAGTATGTAGAGATTCTTTTTTGAGGGGCTCCAGGAATCGAACTCAGGACCTCACACTTGCCAGGCAGATTCTGCACCCCTGAGCTATCTCCCTGGCCCCGTATATAGAGAATTTGACTGATTTTTAAAAATATAAACAACTTTGTACAAAGAAGAGAATAATATTCACTTCATGTGTATTTGGTCTGAAATCTTTGCCTATGTGTAAGAGCATGCTCTATCAACAGTCAAATCCCACCAATTTTCAAAAATAATTAAAAATAACATTGGGATTTACATTTATTACTCAAAACTTATTTATTCAGCAACTATTTATTGAATGCCTACTGTGTCCCAGGCTCTGTTTTAGGTTCTGATAGTGAGGTGCTCAGTAAAAAACAATGTCTGTTTGCTACATCTTAGAGAAAAAAGGTCAAATAATGAATGAATAAAAAAGTGACTTCTTTTTCTTTATTCAAACTCAAGGTATAGCAGAACAATAAACCTCAAACAAAATAGAAAGAAAAGCAAGTGAGACCAACAAACAAAAACCACAGTATAATTGATTGATGCAAATGGAACTGGTTATGTAAGAAGCTTGGCAATGTACAATTTAAATCTTAAATGTTCCCCAAAGTCTCATGTGTTTGGATTGGATTGTGGGAGGCTATACTCCCTGGTGAGGCTATACTCCCTCATTCATTGATGAGTTCAGTAGTTGAATGTGCTGTAGGCGGTGGGACCTTGTTGGAGGCAAGTCAGTGGGGGTGAGGCATGGAAAAGCATACTTTCCCCTGACTCCCTTCCCTCTGTGCTTCCTGGTTGCCATGAGGCAAGCAGCCTTCTTCTGCCAAACCTTTCCACCTAATGTTTCTGCCTTGGATCAAGCTGACCATGGACTGAAATTGAGTACAAACAAACCTCTCCTCCTTTAATTTGTGGGTGTTGGGTATTTTGTCCCAGGGATGGGAAAATGACTAGTGCAGACATTGGTACCAGAGAAGAACGGCTGTTGCTGTGACTGTGCCTGACCATGTAGTTTAGCAGCTTTTCAGACTGGTTTGCTGGAGGAATTTGAAAAGCCTTGAAGATGTGGGTTACAAAAGCCTTAGAGTACAGTAAGCAGAGACTTCTGGATGATTCTGGTTGGTGTTCAGAAGGCCAGAAAGCTGACAGGAATGTAGACAGGAAAGGCCAGGTTTAGGACATTTCAGTTGGGAACAAGGACTCCACTGGCAATTGGACTAGGCCATGGGTTTTAAACCCTATTAGAAAATTGGTCTTTATTTTGCTCTTCTGAGTCTTTGTGTGAGACTGAGATTAAGGGTGGTGGCATAATTAATCTAGCAGAGGAAATTTCAAGGTAGCCAAATGTTCAGGCTGTGTGTGACAGGGTAGCCAGGCTCTTAACCTTACTCTTACCTCTCAGAAGGTGTGTACAGATATTCCTTGTTTAATGACTGAGCTATGCTACTCATAGCTAGGTCATTAAATGAACTAGTCGCTAAATGAGGAATTGTATATAGTATGCACATTACAATATTCAGAAAGAAGAAATGGTCAATGGAAACTCCAGCTTGACTTCGATTTTATTTGTATAACACTTACATGCAGTATTATAATATATAACAGAGCATAAAACTACAATGCTGCACATTATAACTAGCAAAAATTACAGTACTGTATAAAAAAGGTGTGCTGTATAAAAATGACATTGGTTATTTATAAACAAGATGTACAGAACTGTACAAAAAGAGTCAAGTCATAAGTATGAACAACATGCTTTGGTTGTAAGTCCAAATAGTCATTATAGCGGTTGTTAAATGAGGAATATCTGTATTATATTCAACAATTAAAAGACAAACACTCTAAACAAGAAGAAAAAAATATCCCAAGGAGCAGAAGAAAATTTATATAACTTAATAAGAATATGAACTTCATAAAACAAAAGCTCAAAGATGAGACATTAAAACTAGATAAAAGGAAGATTTCAAACTAAAGAAACAACATCATAAAATTAGATAAAAGGAAGATTCAAGCTAAATAAACAACATCATTATAAAAGTAATAAATTATAGACAGCATAAAATATAAAACTGTGCCTACAATTGAATTATAGGCAGAGGAAAAGCTTAAGATAATCACATCAACTGGAGATGAAAAGGTGGAAGAAATTAAAGGAAATAATAATGCATTATTATATTTACACACACACACACACACACACACACACACACACACATATGCAGTCATTCTTGGTATCCACAGAGGATTAGTTCCAGGACTCTCTCCCCAGATATTCAAATCTACAGATGCTCAATTCCCTAGCATAAAATGGTATAGTACTTGTGTATAATCTGTGCAAATCATCCTGTGTAATTTAAATCTTCCCTAGATTACTTACAATACCTAATGTAATATAATTTTTACTTTTAATATAAAATATTAAATATTTTAATATAAAATATTTACATCATATTTTAATATAAAAGATGATGTAAATAGTTGTCCTTCTGTACTGTGTAGGGATTGATCCACAGATGTAGAACCTGTGGCTAGGATGGGTTGCCTCTATCTACATTTAAAAAATTAAGTGTTCACATAAAAGAACACGTCATATTCCAGAAATGTTGTTTGAAAATTTATTTCATGATACTAGAATACGAGTGATATTTTATCTTCTTGGCACTTTATTGCATTGCATTTGCTTATTTATAATGAGCATGCATAATTAAAAACCATAAAATTATTTTCCTAAAGAATGAAGGAAGAATATAATGTACCAAAAAACTACCATTACTCACAATATTCTTACACTTGGGAAACCACACTGACTAGTTTAATGGGTCATAACACCGCTTGTTCATGGAGCTCTTTTCATATAATACTGGCAAGGCTCCTTCCCAGGGACAGGTATTCTATGGAACACACTTTAAGAAATATTAATTTGAGAGTCATGTTAAGCATCAGGCTTTTAAAACAAAGCTGTTGCTTAGTTAGAGTCACTGGAGCTTTTCTCCAGCACTGTATGTGTGGCAGACACCCATATCTTCCTCAGACTATCTTATTAGACTGTAGGTTATTACCCAAATTAATCTATGAGTTCAAAGAAATCTTAATAACGCCTCCAGAAGATTTTAAAAAATGAAACATGTTTTTTGGTAGTGTTTGGTTCCCTTATAGATTTTGGATATTATCTTTGGTCAGACGTATAATTTTCAAATATTTTCTTCAATTTTGTAGGTAGTCTCTTTCCTCTATAAATTGTTTCCTTTGCTGTGAAGGTTTTAGTTTAATGTAATTCCATTTATTTTTGCTTGTGTATCTTGCATTCTAAAAATTCCTTGCCCAAACTGATGTCATGTAGCATTTCTCCCCTATGTTTTCCTCTAGGAGTTTCATAGTTTTGAGTTTTACATTTAAGACTTAAATCCATTTTGGGTTGATTTTTATATACGGTGAGAGACAAGGGTTTAATTTTATTCTTCATGTGAATATCAGAATTTCCCAGCTCCATTTCTGGGCTCTCTACATTCGATTCCATTGATCTGTGTGTCTTTTTTTATACCAATATCATGCTACTTTGGCTACTATAGCTGCATAGTATATTTTGAACTCAATGTGATGTCTCCAGCTTTGTTTTTTTTTTTGCTCAAGATTGCTCTGGCTATTGAGGGTCATTTGTGATTCCAATGGGCGAAAGACCTGAAGAGATATTTCCTCAGAGAAAATATATAAATGGTCAACAGGTATATGAAAAAATGCCAAACATCAATAACCATCAGGGAAATGTAAATCAAAATCACAAGTAAATATTACTTCACAACAGTTAGAATGGTGGCTACCAAAAAGACAAAAAAATAAAATACTGAAGAGGATGTTGAGAAAAAGCAACTCATATATTGTAGGTGGAAAGTAAATTAGTACAGTGATTACTGTACTAATTGACTACAGGAAACAGCATGGAGGTTCCTCAAAAAACTAAAATTAGAACTACTATGACTCAGCTATCTGACTACTGAGTATATATCCAAAGGGAATAGAGTAAGTATCTCAAAGAGCCATTTATACTCCCACCTTCTTTGAAGCACTATTTATAATAGCCAAGATATAGAGTCACCTTAAAGGCCCATCAATGGGTAAATGGATAAAGAAAACCAACTCTATATACATAGTTGACAATTATTCAGCGACAGGTGAAAATTTGTCACTTGTGAAAATATGTTTTTTTTTGTTTTTGTTTTTGGTTTTTCTCTGGTACCGGGAACCGAACTCACGACCTTGCACTTGCCAGGCAGGCACTTTGCCACTGAGCTAAATCCCCAGTCCCTACTTGTGAAAATGTGGATGATCCTGGAGGAGATTATTTTAAGTAAAATAAGCCAGACACAGCACAAAAAAATACTACATGACCTCACTCACATGTGGAATCTAAAAAAGTTGATCTCATAAAAGATTAGAATAGAACATGAGAGCATATGAGAGGCTGAGGAAAATGGGGAGATGAGAAAGGAAGAGGCTGGTCAATGGAATAATATTACAGTTGATATAATATTACAGTTGCACAGTAGAGTGACTTTACCTAACAACAATGCATTGTATGCTGCAAATAACTAAAGAAAGGATTCTTGCTGTTCTCATAACAAATAAATGATAAATATTTAATGTGATGTATATGCTCTTTATCCTGATTTTATTGTTACACAATGTATATAAGTATCAAAATATCACATTATACCCCATATATATGCACAGTTATTTGTCAATAAAATAAAATAAACATAAAATAAAAGTAAAATTGCTTTTTAAATTAGCAAAATAAAGAAAATGAAACCTGGAACTTTACTTGCAATACTTAAGCATATCAAAACTAGTTTTTAAAAATAAAGCAACAAAAGATTTATCCTTCCAGAAACCAAAAATTTGCTGCAAAACTGCACCAATTAAAAGTGTGGTACTTATACAGCAAAGCAAATAACTAACAGAGTGAAGAGACATCCTTCAGAATGGGAAAAATATTTTTCAAATGACTAAGTATATAAAGAACTCTAAATATATCAGGAACTCAAGAAATTAGACCCTACCCCAAATTAAATGACCGAATCAAAAATGGGCAACTAAAATGAACAGACACTTATTAGAAGTACAAATGGGAACAGAAAAACTGGTACAGTGATGAGGGACAAGTCAGCCTCTACTAGATTTTGAATTCAAACACTGGAAAATAGCAACTTGGGAAAGAAAAAAGAGAGAAGTAGATCCTGGGAACCAGGAGGGATGTGACAGGAAAATTAAAAGCTAGAGAGATACTGAAGAGACTGAACACAATGCAGAGAAGAATGAGACAGTCTGTCTTTTCTCTCTGGCTTCTGGCTCACAGCTTATGGGAAAGGAAAACTGAATGCTGGGGATTCTAGAGGGACTTAGAGAGAAATGCAGTAGCAGAACAAACCCGCAGTTGCCACCATCTGCTAAGACAGTGCAGGACTCTGCTCCCATGGGAGTCCTTTGACAGATAACAGCTGGTGAGTGACTCCAGTCCAAACACCTGCCATATCCCTGGAGGAAGTGCTCAATCAGATGCCATTCCAGGGAAAGGTTGATTGTTTTAACCCAAGACTCAGAGCAGCTTCAGGACAGCTTTACTTCAGGGCTCCCAGTGTTACATTCCCACCGTGACTGTGAGAGATAGGAGACAGCTGCAGTTAGAGAGTGGGCTTGAAAGAGACCCTCCTAGGTGTTTGAGTTAAAGGGCAGGCCTCACTCCCTTCACCAGAGGGCAGGCTCTGCCTAAGTTGCTCAGATTTGAAAGTTACAACACTGCTGTTCAATAAATGGTCAACAGATACAATATGTGGCCAATAAATACATAAAAAATGTTTGCTATCACTAGCTATTTGAGAAATGAAAATTAAAACAACACTAAGAATTCATCTTGGGGCTGGGGATTTAGCTCAGCGGCAAAAGCGCCTGCCTGGCAAGCGCAAGGTCGTGAGTTCGGTTCCTGGTACCGGAGAAAAACCAAAAAAAAAAAAAAAGAATTCATCTCACTCCAGAAAGAATGACTATCTCAAGAAATCAAATAACAAATTCTGGAGAGGGTGTGGGGGAGAAAGGAAGCCTTCGTCACTGTTGGTGGGAGTGTAAATTAGTACATCCATTGTGGAAACCGGTATGGTGATTTCTCAAAAAACTAAAACTAGAAATTCCATTCAACCCAGCTATTCCCCTTCTAGGTATGTTCCCCAAAGAGTTAAAGACATCATATTACAGATCTGCATACTCAGATACATGTATACATCCATGTTTAAAGATAAATCTTGGAAGTGCCTGTATGTCCATCAACAGATGAATGGATAAAATAAATGTGGAATTCGTATGCAACGGAGAGCTACTGTGCCATAAAGAAGGATCAACTTGAGTCATTTGTAGGAAAATGGATTCATCTTGTGACCATAATATTAAGTGAAATAAATCAGATACACAAGCGTAAGCATCATATGGGTTCTCTTACCCAAAATATAAATAAAGTACAAGATAATAGAAAATAGGAAATAGCAAGATATATCTTTAGCATATGGGAAGGGAACAAAGAGATGGGAGGGAAATGGGATAAAAAATGGAACTGTGATGTGTTGAGTACATGTACCAAGGAACATAATCATTATGTACTACAAACATGTTTCATATAATATATGAATGATGAGGTCCAAGAGATGTGGGCAGGGAAAGGAAAGGGAGGAAATGGGGATGAAAAAGAATTAAGATATGTCATGTACATGTACCAATTCCACATGGTGAATATAATCATTATGTACTACAAACACGTATCAATAAAAATAAAAATAAAATGACTATGGGTAGAAAAAGTGTGATACTAAGGCAAAACTGTATGCATACACCAATGGAAGAAAAATGATTTGAGTATAAATGAGAATTTAACATGTGGTAAGTCAGCTGTCTTTTGAGACAGGGATTCACTATGCAGTTCAGGTTGACCCTGAACTCACTTTGTTGCCCAGGCTGGCCTCAAACTCAGCCTGGTAGTGATCCTCCTACCTCAGCCTCCTGGGTGCTGGGATTACAGATGTGTGACACCACGCCCGACAGTCAGCTTTTAAAATTAGTTGGACAGGGGGCTGGGGATATAGTTCAGTGGTAGAGCTCTTGCCTTGCAAGCACAAGGCCCTGGGTTTGATCCTCAGCATTCCCACAAAAATAAATAAATAAATAAATAAAATTAGTTGGAGAGTTAATGCAGTAATGGACTGCTAGATTGCTGAGATTTGGCTATGTATTTAAAATATATGCTTGGGAGACTATGTATGCAACCTATATCACAGAAAAACAACTGATATACAAAAATGTACAAGGAACTACAAATCAGTAAAAAAAATACACCTAGACAGAAAAATACTCAAAGAATATGAATAATTAATTCTCTCATACTAAGTGGATATGATGGTGAAGATAATTAATACTTAGGAAAATGTAAATAAAAAGGCAATATAATATATTTTTGCATTTTCTATTGGCACTAATTATCAATATACAGCGTGGAGGTATGTATGAGGAATAGGCCCTGTCGTATGGTTGATGAGAATGTAAACTGGCTCAGTCTTTTTGGAAGGCAGTTTATTGGTATATCCATTAACTACATTAGCTATATAAAATCTCATAACAATATAAACTCTTATTAACTATATAAAGTCTTTCTTTTGACAGCATCAAATAAGTAAAATCTCATCTTTTAACCAAACAAATCTATTTATAACAGGATGTCCTGCAAAAGTTCTTCCACTTGTGGACAAAGCTGTATGTACCAACTTGTCCACTGTAGCCTTCTTTTTATTGGCTTCATATGTAGAAAAATTTTATGTTCATTAATGGGGGTAGGTATTTAAATTTATAATAGCATAACTCAACCATTAAATACCCCACAGCAATTTAAATGTATTGGCATGTTGAGCTCAGTGTGGGATAATTTTAGGTGGGTAAAAACAAGTTTCAAAATAATATCTTAAGTATGATTTCACCCATAAACTTTAATAAGAATCAGAATGTCTGATTCTTTAATAAGAATCAGAATGTCTATAGTGTGGGAGTGTTCATTTCCCTAAAAGTCAATCAACAGTATTATTAAATTCCTAAATATTGATAAATTCATAGCTGAAAAATAATAAGGCATAATTGTTTTAATTTGCATTTCTTTGAAGTTGAATATCTTTTCATAAGTTCACTGGTCATTTGTATTCTCTGTGGAATCTGTTCATATCTTGGACACACTTTTCTACTGGGTTATCAGTTTACCGATGATTTTTAAAGGGTTTTGAAACTACAAATAAGCCCGTTGACATCTAATGCTTATGCTTTCTTTTTAAAAGCATTACCAAAGTTTTAAAATTTTATGTAGTCAATGTATCAATTTATTAATCTTTTCCTGTGGTAGAAAAAAATAAATACAAATGCTGAAAAGCCGCGAGTAAGGACATATGGTGTTAAAGGCTTTCTGGCTCCCTTCCAGAGAGGGCCTCCTCCACAAGGGGCTCTGGCAGGGAGCATCTCCAGCCTGCCTTCTGTGCTATAGTACAAACATTTTAAAAAACAGGCTGCCTGGATGGTCTATGTTTAGAGTGTGACTCCCCTGCGGGGACAGGTGCGTTTCTGGGGACTACTTCTGCAAAATGACCCTCGGTTCTGCGATTATTCTGAGGAGTTTGTGGGGGCGGTGCAGGGAAGATGTACCGGAAGACAGGGAGTGGAAAAACTTCTTTCTCTCGGTGATTATTTCTTTTTTTATTGCTTGTTTCTTGTCCTCCTACTTATGAGGAGGAAATGACATGGACATCAAGGGTGTTGCAGCAATTCACATTCATTCACAGACCCTCATCATTATTACCATCGGGAAATGTGAGCTATGGTGACAAATAGCATATGAATGGCAGATACTAGAGAGATCTTACAAGAGCCATGATATAATAAAAATTCCACCTGTTAAACCTCCTCTCCTTTTAAAAATTATTATCAATCCATGCTTGCAGTACACAATGATTGCATTCATCGTGGGGAGTTGGCACATGTACATAATACATCTTAATTCTCTTTTCATTCCCATTCCCTGTCCTCCCTTCTACCTCCCTCCATCTCTTGGTCTTGCTCCCTTTTGTAAAAGGTCTCTCTCCCCGGTTCCTATTATCTATCTTTTATTTTGTTCTTTACTTATAGTTTAGGTTTCTCATATAAGAGAAACCACATAATATTTAAACTTTGTGTGTCTGATTGATTTCACTTAAAATTATGGCTTCAAGGTGCATTCATTTCCCTCCAAATGACTCAAGATTATCCTTCTTTATAGGACGGTAGTACTCCAATCCTTTCCACTCATGTGATAGCAGTTGGTCCTTTTATGTATGTGGTGAGACTGATTTGATTGCATGCTCATGCAAAATCCAAATGAAGGCCCCTGATTAGAAAGTGGGTGAATATGTGAAATGAGTAGTCTGTAAGGCGGCGACTGGGTTCATCAGAAGCTGGGTCTTCTTTAAATCATCCCGAAGTCATCACTGAAGTCCAAAGCCACCTGACAAGGTACTGTAAGTTCAGCCAGAACTTGAAAAGGTTACAAATTATTTTTGTAAAACTGCCAAGATTAGAAACCTGAATGTCCTTCTGAAGATTCATTTACAAATCACACTGAAAAATACGCCGGTTTTGCTTAGGAAAATTTTGTATTAATATGTCTGTTTTGAAAGCTGTGAAATAGTCTACAGCAACTAGAAAACATTTTTAGATAGCACAAAATAATGTAAACAAATGAGTCTTTTGTTATTTTTACAACCTGAATTTTTTTTTATGTCAAAAGAAAATGACTTTACTGAATTTTCCCATTACCAAAACAAAACAACAAAAAAGTGATGTTAAGAAAAAAAATTTTAAAAGGAACACATAAAAGAAAGTTTAAAGTTCTACTTGCTTTCTCTGCTTTCCTTCCAGGCACTTCCTTTCCCAGCCAATTTGGTGTTGGCGCCATACTAAAGGAGGGCAGGTTGTAAGGGGTGAATAGGGAGCATTGCTTTTGAAGTCTAAGAGGAAAAGAAAGGATTCCTCAAAGATGCCGGGAAGACTACAGCCAAGGCCGGGGAGTGGGTGGGGGATACAGGCCCTCCCTGGTAACCAGAGACCAGTAAACTCCAACCGCAAGGCGGTGATGCCACTTGTGGGCTCTCAGATTGGAGAAGACTGCGATGAGTGACAGGGTGGTGCTCAGTGGGGCACCGCGTACAGATTGGGGAAAGGGGGGGTCTTGTGCGTACGGACGAGGAGGGGGCGTCCTGTTGACAGCCTGCCGGTCGGTGGGGGGTTGTGGGGAGGAGGGCTAACGATGACGCGCGGGCCTCACGTGACCCCGAGCTGCAGAGCGACGCAGCCTTCGGTGCAGTCGTCACTCTAGTCTAGCTACCAGCTCACCGCTGCCCTGCGCACGGCGGGCTGGCATTGGGCCTGGGAACGCGGAGCAGGTAATGGCCCCAGGGCCCGCGAGACGCGGCCAGGCAGCAGCAGCTTGCTGACCCTGCGGTAGTATGGGGACCGGACGTTAGGGGATAGTCTATGCTAGCTAAAGTTCAAGGAGCCTTGGCCTCTTATTCTGAATCGCCGGTTCCCAGCTAAATCTGTGCAGTGGAATCCTAGGCTTTGACAGGGCGACTGGAGGCGATACTGTGTCAATAGGGAAACACAGATTGAGACGTCCGTCCTCTGTAACTCTAATCACTGGCCGCACATGTCCGCTAGCTTCCTGCTCATTTGAGAGAAAGGGACTCGCCACGGTGGCGTTTGCAGAGAAAATGGTGGGCCACAGTGACTGGACGGCGGGGTTGGTAGGGGTTCTGTCTCACAGGGAGGGGAAAGACATTTGACAATCGGGTCCCTGAATCTGTGAAAGTGAGTATTGGAATCTGTGGTCTGGGTGTCGGTATAAGAACTCAGTACCTTTACTCTCTCCTGTTTTTTTGGACAATAGTTTGGTGTAGCACTGAGATGAGGCCAGAAGAAGAAGAGAAAACTGCACAGGATCCATGAAGGTGAGTTGAGCATGGACACCGAGTCGTTGAAGTTCTGTATGAATTCAGGCACTGATATCTGATTGTAACATGGAGTGGGGCTAGCAAGGGAACTTTCCCTAAACTATGTTTCCTTACCGAGCTTCAGAATTTAAACTTAAATTGTATCTTGAAAATCAACAAAGACAAAACTTTTGTACGGATCATTTTATTTGTACTTCAGATAATACTGAGAAAATACAAATTATATCAAAGAATATTACCTTTTTCTGAGATAACCTTTAAGCAGAAAGGTAATGATTTTGTAGTAGCAAAAGTCCTGTCCTCTACCATGTCTCTTCTAGAGACTCCTACAAATGGGTTTTAGGGAAAGCAGATGGCTGTAGGCTATGACTCAAGAGTCATGGCATCTGGGGGCTTCCGTTTCTTCTGTTGTCTTCCAGTTATTGAGATACTCCCACTTACCTAACCATTGTTGTGAAGAAAGTGGTGGGCTTTTGGAGGAAATTCTTAGGACTCCACAGGTGGTTTTAAAATAATTTGCCTCCTTTTACTTTATTTTAGAATAAACAATAAACCTTTATTTTACTTTAAAATAATTTGCCTCCTTTTACTTTACTTTACCTTTCTGCTTTTTCTACCCTGCCCATTTTGGTACAAGAGAAGCCCTAGATTCTGTCAGCTAGAAATGGGTCTCTAAATCCAGAAAGGCATGTGTGAGGACTCGTGTGTTAGATGTCAGGATATCGCAGCTGCTCAACATTCATCCTCCCCCTTTTTTGTGTGTGTTCCTAGATTTTCTTGTGGTCTTTCAGAAGAACTGTTTACCACTGGAAACAAGGGAAAGAGAGGGAGACTGGCCTAGAACAGTGGAAGTTGTGAAGGTGGGCAGTACCTGGGGGTGACAAGAGAGGGTGGGCTAAGCACATGCTTGAGACTTGAGCAGGTCTCAGTGCAGGGCGCTTCTGCTGCTTCTACAGTCTTCCAGGTTTCAACAATACTGACAAAGTCCCTATCGATTACAGTGCAGCAAACAGTAGGAATATTAGGATGACTAGGGTATGATGGAAGATTTAAGGAGGGCATCACAGGATGAGACACATTAGTACACTGAACCTGGAACCTAGAAAGGCAGACATCAGGACAGGAATTAGAGTGCTTGTTTATTCTACCCAGGACTCAGTTTTCCTAAAATCCTACTTGTCTACTTGTCCATAGACCTGCCTGCTTGTGTGCAGCAGAACTCAAGATCACTGGAAGCAAAGAAACAAAGAGAAAAGTGCCTCTGATCAGTATAGACTGGTAAGATGGTGAGGACTTCCTGGGTAAAGCTCTAGGGTCGGGTAGTGGAACAGTGTGCATCCTTTTTTTTTTTTAAACTTATGTGTGCTGCTGAAGCAAGCCTAGCAGTGTGTATCCAATAAAGGCCAGAGTCCAGTCTGGAGCATGTTCAGCCTCACACTTTACAGACACTTTTCCCATCATCTCTGTCACTTATCTCAAACATTTCCCTTATTTCTGGTGCAGGGAAAAGAGTGTGACAGTACCTGGTGTACTGGAGTGAACTGAGGGAGTAAAAAGATAGTTTGTTAATAGTATATCTGTCTTATTAAGAACAAACTCTGCTCTTATCTGTCCCTCCCTTTGTCTATCTGTCTCTAGGTTCAATGATCTCATGAATTTACATAAGGTATATCACCAAGCAAGAGAAGAAAAGAGGAGAGAACTTGCTTGAATCACTTCAGGTTGGTATGAGGGTTGAGACCTATAGGAGTAATGGTGATCAGAGCAGGTCCAGCAAAGATCGGTGTCTGAGGGCTTCTTGATTTCTCCTGTCAACACCAGCCTTCCCGCCATCCTTACTGCTGTTCACTTGGTGTATGAAAGTACCTTGGGGGAAAATTTGGGGGCCTTGGGGAAGGTGGAGAGAGGATGAAATAAGGGGTAGAAAGCTCACCAATCGTTCTCTTCTCCCATGAAGCACCTTTGCTACCTTTTCCTGTTTCTGTTTATCTATCTGTATGTTACAGCAGGTTTAGAAGAGAAATTTTTGTTCATTTCCTTCTTCCACTTCTAGGTCCACTTCCAGTGGCAGCTGTCCTGGCCTTTGTGTGGCTGAAGACCAGCGCGCTCATAGATCTACACTCAAGCCTATCACCTTCTTTCCCCAGCCCAAGTGAGCCCCCTGTACTTTGTTTGTACCTTCTGCAGGGGTGATTACATGGGCCGTGTTCAGGAAGTGGGCTGGGCGACTGCAGGACTGGCGATCTGGGCTGGCACATGCTACTACCTTTACAGATTAACCAAAGGAAGAGCTCAGAGTGTGACGAGACTTGCCAGAAATGGGTCCAGAGTCAACATGGAGACTGTGGTTGGGGTACAAAACCAGACCTTGGCGATGAGTGAAGCCATGGCTGGGGTGGAGATTGAGACTAGACCCAAGGACAAGACTGAAGCAAAAACTGAAGGAAATGAGCCTGGGGCTGAAGAAGAGACCAAGGTTACTACTATAGAGGGGTCCAAAGCCAACTCTCAGTCCAAGGCAATGGTTGGGGCAAAGACAGAGGCTCAATCTGAGGCCGAATCAGTGGCTAGAACACTGGTCATGGTAGATGCAGTGACTCTGACTGAGGCCAAGGTCAAAGCTAGGGAAGTGGCCACGAAAGAGGCAATGACTCAAACTGATGCTGAGGCTGGGGAAATAGTAAAGAAAGAGGCAGTGACCCAGACCAAGGCTAAAGCTTGGGCACTGATCTCCAAGACAGAGGCCAGAAAAGAAGCAATGACCCAGACCAAAGCTGAAACTCGGACATTGGCTGAAAAAGAGACTGAGATTAACAGAGTAATGGTAACACAGAGTGAGGTTTTGGCAGTGACCAAAGAAGTGGTCAAGATTGGAACCATGAACAAGACTGGAATTGTGGTTGAAAGCAAGACAAGAGCCCTGGAAGAGACAGTGAGTGTGGTTACAACTCAGTCTGATGGTAGGCTTGGTACCACAGTTGATGCTAGGAAAAATCATAACGGCATGTCCAGGGCAGTGGCTGTCATGGATGTTAAGTCCTGTGCAGAGTCCCAGGCTGTGGCCAAGATGCAAGATGACGACATGCCTGCTGCTGAGGTTGAGGACAAGGGGAATCTCAAAACCATGCCTAAGGCAGGTTCTAAGGTTGATACAAGGGCTTTTCCTCAACCTCAAATTGTTGTCAAGACCCAGGCTGAGGCCATGCCTGGGACAAAGGTTGATATGGAGGCTAATATCACCACCATATGTAAGGCAGAGCTGGGGACAAATGTGAGAGCTTGTATAATCCAGCCTCAGACTGTGGCCAAGAAACAGGCTGAGGCAATGTCTGGTGCCAGGGTTGATGGGAGGGAAAATACCACTGCTGTATCTAAGGCAATGACCGGAGCTGTTGTACAGGCTGCTTCTCAGATTCAAGCTGTAGCCTGTGCTCAGCCTGAGTCTATGCCTGATGCCAGGGTTAAGGGCAGAAGCAATCCCAATGGCATGGTTAAAGCAGGCGCCATGACAAACATCAGGACAAATTTGCAAGATGAAGCCTTGCCTGATAATAGCCATAAGACCAGAAGCATTCCCAGTGTCACGATTAAGGCAGGAGCTGGGATGGACATGTTGTCCAGTACCCAGGCTCAGCCTGTGGCCAATGTCCAGAGTGATGCCTTACCCGATGGTAGAATCAAGACTAAGGGCACTGTTAACGCCGTGATTAAGGAGGGAGCCCAGGCTACAGCTCAGAACCAGGGCGAAGCCTTACTTACTACTAAAGGTAAAGCTAGGGGCAAAGCCAAAGCCAAGTGTAAGGGAGGGGTTGGGCCAGACCTGAAAACCTGTTCACAATCGCAAGCTGGGACCAAGACACAAGCTGAGGTCTTACCTGATTCCAGGGTTGATGGTAGGGGTGATTCTAACGCCATTTCTAAAGCAGGGCCTAATAGGACTGGTGCTCAGCTCCAGGCTGTGGTCACTTCCCACGGTGATGCTTTGCCTGGTACCAGGAATAAATTGAAGAGCTGTCCCAATGCTGTGCCTAAGGCAGAGGCTGTGACAGCTACCGCAGACTGTGCCCAGCCCCAGGTTTTGGTCAGTTCCCAGAGTGAAACCTTGATTGCAGCCAAGAATAAGTCCAGGGGCAATCGCAACGTTGTGCCTAAAGCAGAGACTGCGGCAGCTCCAATAGGCTCTGCCCAGCCCCAGACTGTAACCAGTTCCCAGGGTGAGGCTTTGCCTGGTGCCAAGAATAAGGTTAAAGGTAATCTCAGTGCTACACCTAAAACAGAGACTGTGGTGGGTGTGACAGGTTCTGCTTTTCCCCAGGCTTTGACCAATTCCCAGGGTGACATCTTGACTGGTACTAGGGCTAAGGTCAAGGGCAACCCCAGCACTATGCCTAAGCCAGAGGTTGGGGTGGGTATAACAGACTCTTTCCGGTCCCAGACGGTGGCCAGTTCCCAGGATGAGACCTTGCTTGGTGCCAGGAGTAAAGTCCGGGTTAATTGTAATATACCTAAGGCAGAGGTTGGAGCGGGTACACTGGGCTCTTCCCAGTCCCAAACTGTGGTCAGTTCCCAGGGTGAGATCTTGCTTGGTGCCAGGAATAAGGTCAAGGGTTGTCCCAGTACTATGCCTAAGGCAGAGGCTGAAGCAGGTATAGTGAGCTCTTCTCAGCCCCAGGCTCTGACCAGTTCTCAGAATGAGGCCTTGCTTGGTGCCAGGAATAAGGTCAGAGGCAATTCTAGTGCTGTGCCTAAGGCAGGACCCCAGAAAGGTACAAAAGTCTCTGCTCAACCCCAGGGGATGGTCAGTTCCCCTGAGGCCTTGCTTGGGGTAATGGGCAAGGCTATGTCCAGGTCAGAGGCAGAAGCTACAACAGAAGCTAAGGTCTGTGCTCAGCCTCAGGCTGAGGCTGGGGCCGCGCCCGCTTCAGAGAGTGAGGGGGGGCCAGATGCTCAAGCCTGCAGAAAAACTCAGCCTAACGTTCATGATTATTATTGGAATGGGATTGGTGTTGAGGATTGGATTGCTGCTGAACGGTGGATCAAATTTAGGTTTCAGGCCATGGATGGAGACTGGGAGAATAGTGTGTCATGGGCTGATGATAAGAATGAAACCAGTATTGGGTCTTGGAGTGGGACTGGTGACAAGAGTGGTACTGTTAGTTCTTGGACTGTGGCTTGTGATGAGACCACCATTAAGTCCTGGGCTGGGGCTAGGGCTGAGAATGAGGTTGCTCTTGGGTCCTGGGCAGGAGCTGGGGACCAGGCCAGTGGAGGGCTCTGGGCTGCAAGTCAGGTTAGTGAGGCATCATGGACAGGGGACAAGGTTGGGGGTTCCTGGGTACAGGCTGAGAACAAGGCCGTTGGAGGATCCTGGACTGGGACTGAGAACCAGGTTAGTGGGGCCTCTTGGGTTGTCTCTGGGAACCAGGCCATTGCAGGGCCCTGGGCTGTGGGTCAGGTGAGTGAGGTGCCTTGGCCTGGGGTCCAGGCTGCTGGAGTGTCCTGGGTTGTGGACCAGGCTAGTGGAGGTTCCTGGACTGTGGCCGAAAACCAGGCTAGTGCGGTGTCTTGGGCAGGGGCTGGAAATATAGTTAGTATTGGGTACTGGACTGGGGCTGTGGACCAAGCTAATGCAGGATCTTGGATTGGGGCTGGTAATCAATCTGGCAGTGAGTCCAAGCCTAGATTTGAGGATCAGGCCAGTGAGAAAAGGTCCTGGGCTGGGGCTGACGGTCAGGCCAGTGGAGACTCCAGTTTGGTACCTGAGAATCAGTCCAGTGGAAGGTCTTGGGCTGACACTGCAGACCAAGCCAGTAGAGGGTCAAGGCTTGGGCCTGTAGACCAGTCTAGTGGTGCATCTTGGGCTGGTGCTATGGAACAGGCTGGTGGTGGATCTACATCAGTTTCTGAAGACCAGCCCAGTGGTGCACCCTGGCCTGGCACTAGCAACTTGGCCAGAGGTGGGTCCTGGACTGGGACTGGTGATCAGTCTGGTGGTGGATCCAAGCCTAGTTTTAAGAATCAGGCCACTGATGAAGGATCTTGGGCTGGGGCTTTTGGCCAGGCTGGTGGAGTGTCCAAGTCAGAGCATGAGGATCAGTCCAGTGGAAGATCTTGGGCAGATTCTGGAGATCAAATCAGTGGAAGGTTCTTGGTTGGAGTTGTGGACCAGGCCAATGGAAAGTCCCAGGCTAGTCCTGGGGATCTGGCTGGTGGTGGGGCAAAGCCTGTGTTTGAGGATCAGGCCGGTGGAGGAGGATGCTGGACTAATGCTGCTGGGGACCAGCCTGGTAGAGAATCTAGGCTGGGCCCCAGGGAGCAGTCCAGTGCAGATTCCTGGTCTGGCACTGGAGACCAGGCCAGTGGATGGTTCTGTGCTTATACTGGCAGTCAGATCAGTGGGGCAGGGTCTTGGGGTGGGACTGGTGGTCAGGATGTTGGAGTTTCCAGGCCAGGGCCCATGAACCAGGCTAGTGGTGGGTCCTGGGCTGGCACTGGGAGTCAGATCAGTGGAGTATCCTGGGCTATGCCTGGGGTTCAGGCTGGTGGCTGTTCCAAACCTGGATTTGGGAATCAGGCCATGGCAGCAGGGTTCTGGGCTGGTGCTGGGAACCAAGCTGGTGGAGGGTCCAGACCAGGGTCTGAGGGTCAGTCCAGTGGAGGAGGCTCCTGGCCTGGGACTAGTGTTCATGTTATTGGAGCATCTAGACCAGATTCCGCAGACCAGCCGAGTGGTTCATCTTGGGCTGGCATTGGAAGTCAGGTCAGTGGAGGGTCCTGGGTTGGGCCTGGGGATCAGGCTGTTGGTTGCTCCAAACCTGGATTCGAGAATCAAGTCCGTGGAGGAAGTGCCTGGGCTGGTGCTGGGGACCAGACCAATGGTGTATCCTGGGCTGTGTCTAGGCCTGGGAATGAGACTACTGGAGGGTCTAAGGTGGGTTCTGAGGACCAGGCCAGTGGAAGATTCCTGGTCAGTGCTGAGGTGGAAGCCAATGAAGGATTTTGGTTTGGGCCTGGTAGTGAGGCCTTCATTGGGTCTTGGTGCTGGACTGGGGAGGAGGCTGGTGTTGTGTCCAGGCCTGATGGCAAGGATGAGGCCAGTTCCGAATCCGCATCAGGGCCTAAGGAAGAGACCACTGTTAGCTCTGAGCTGAGTGATGAGAACAAGGCTAGTGCTGGACCCAGGATCAGATCTGAGGAGGTAGCTTATATGGGTTCCTGTGTGAAGGCTGAGTCTGGATCTGAGACTGGAGCTGCAGTTGAGGCTGAAGCTGGAGCTGAGGCTGAGGCTGAGGCTGAGGCTAAAGGTGAGGCTGAGGCTGAGGCTGAGGCTGAGGCTGAGGTTAAACGTGAGGCTGAGCCTGAGCCTGAGGCTAAAGGTGAGGTTAAGGCTGGGGCTGAGACTGAAGCTGGATCTGAGGCTGAGGCTGAGGCTGAGGCTGGGGCTGAGGCTGGGGCTGGGGCTGAGGCTGAGGCTGAGGCTGGGGCTGAGGCTGAGGCTGAGGCTGGGGCTGGGGCTGAGGCTGAGGCTGAGACTGAGGTTGGAGCTGAGGCTGAGGCTGAAGCTGAGACTGGGCCTGAGGTTGGAGCTGAGGCTGAGGCTGGAGCTGGGGCTGGAGCTGGAGCTGGGGCTGAGGTTGGAGCTGAGACTGGGCCTGAGGTTGGAGCTGAGGCTGAGGCTGGAGCTGAGACTGGGCCTGAGGCTGGAGCTGGGGCTGAGGCTGGAGCTGGGGCTGAGGTTGGAGCTGAGACTGGGCCTGAGGCTTTAGCTGAGGCTGAGGATGGAGCTGAGACTGGGGCTGGGGCTGGGGCTGGGGCTGGGGCTGGGGCTGAGACTGAAGCTGGAGCTGAGGCCATAATGGGGTCTTGGCCCTGGGATGGAGAAGTGACCACTAAGGGGTCTGGGCTTCGGGCTAAGGAAAAGGTTGGCATATGGTCTTGGGCTTTGGCGCGGGATGTAGACGAGGATGAGCTAAGTGGCGCGTCCAGCCCTGATATTGAGGAGATCAGCTTAAGGTCCTTGTTTTGGGCTGAGAGTGAAAACAGTCATGAGTGCAGATCCGAGAGTGGAAAAGATATTAATTTTGAGTCTGGGGTTGAGGATGAGGAGAGCATCCAGGATCAGTATGAGGCAAGCATCATGGATCAGTTTGAAGCTACTGATGGAGTTGATATAAGGTCTTGGTTCTGTACTGGTAACGAAAGCAGAAGTGAGGACAAATCGACACCTAAGGCTAACGCTAAGAAGTCAGCAGAGTCAAGAGGGACATATCCATGCATGGTCCCTGGGGCAGGAATGGGCTCGTGGGAGGGAGCCACGATCTGGTCAGAAGTGAAGTTTCCACACCAAAACGAGGCCAGTTTCCCATCTGGGGATGAGTTCAGACAGCAGAACAGGGCTGGGGAGAAAGCTCGACCCTGGTCCTGCCGTTGTAAACATGAAGCTAACATGGATCCCCGAGATCTTGAAAAACTCATTTGCATGATTGAGATGACAGAAGATCCTTCTGTTCATGAAATAGCTAACAATGCTCTATATAACAGTGTGGATTATCCTTATTCTCATGAAGTTGTTCGTAATGTAGGTGGGATCTCAGTTATCGAAAGCTTGCTGAATAATCCCTATCCAAGTGTTAGGCAGAAAGCTTTAAATGCACTGAATAACATCTCAGTGGCTGCTGAAAACCATAGAAAAGTTAAGACATACTTAAACCAGGTATGTGAAGATACTGTCACCTATCCCTTGAACTCAAATGTGCAACTGGCTGGACTAAGATTGATAAGACACCTGACTATAACTAGTGAATATCAGCATATGGTTACAAATTACATTTCAGAATTTCTTCGTTTGTTAACAGTGGGAAGTGGAGAAACTAAAGACCACGTTTTGGGGATGCTTGTGAATTTCTCAAAAAATCCATCTATGACAAAAGACTTGCTCATTGCTAATGCACCAACATCTCTGATTAACATTTTTAGCAAGAAAGAGACAAAGGAGAATATTCTTAATGCTCTCTCACTATTTGAGAATATAAATTACCATTTTAAAAGGAGGGCAAAAGCATTTACCCAGGACAAATTCAGTAAAAATTCCCTTTATTTCCTATTCCAAAGACCAAAAGCCTGTGCTAAGAAACTTCGAGCCTTAGCAGCAGAATGCAGTGACCCAGAGGTGAAAGAAAGGGTTGAGATATTAATAAATAAACTCTGATTAATTGTATGTTCCCAAATAAATGTGAGTAATATTTTGCTTTTGCAGCCTGGACGTGATGCACATTGTAAACTGCATTAGAACATCAAAACCGATGTTATGTATGGTGGTCCATAAATGAACCATTGTGTGAACACCAAATGAATTCAAACTTGTACTCAAAATACATGTCAATTTTTATCTTGTGTGGATTGAGATATTTTTAGTATGCTTCATGAGCAGAAACTGACCTGATTCTTCATAAGCAAGGTAATTTTTGGTCCTTTGTGTGGACTTATGTTTATACATTTTAGATTTTATATTTATGTCATCAATAAAGTTGTGTGTTTAAGCAGAAACAAAAAGACATTGTCCTTGTCCTTGAGTTTACAATGTTTGAAAAGAAAAGATATATGGACACAAAAAGTATGAAATCAGGGGCCTCCAATCATTGCCAGATAATTCCCAAAGGTGCTTCAAGGCAGCAAAACTGCTGCACATAAAGGTGCTCAGAGAAAATTTTACAGAAGAGTGGAGACGTGAAATAAGCCGGGTTTAAAGAATAAGATGCAAAAGGGCAGAGGGCATTCGAAGAGAAAAAGTGATGGAAGAAAGGCAAAGAGGTGGGAATTTTGCTCCAGAGAGAAGTCTGGTCTGCCTGGAGTAGAGAGTATGGAGAGGAGAGGAGGGGGATGCGGGTGGAGTCAGTGTTTGAGGGACGTCCTGTTCTCCTTTTCTTGGAGCACTTCCAGTTGCTGAACTGGGGTGTCTGAATATTACCACTCTCTGGCCCTGGGAGGCAACAAGGCCTTTCATGAGCAGAGGAGTGACGGGATGAAAGGAAAACAGTATGGTTGCTTTGTGTGTAGGATGGGTCTGAGTTGGGGTGGGGACAGGAGTGGGGACTGCAGATGAATCCAGTTAGGAAGTTAACTACCATAGACCTGGCAGGACATGAGAAAGGCATGGAATTTCACTGGTGGCTGGGAGTGGTAGGGACAGGAAGGAAGCAAGCGGTCTATTCCACTACAAGTTTTTATGAAGACGTAAAGAAAGGGTTAATTTTATTTTAGGGTCCTGGGGGCACATGATAGGGACATGTTCTCCTTCTTGGTGAGCTTTAGTGTCTATGTAGTGAATAAGAGTTATGTTTTGAAATAGTAAGAAACGCTAGTGGAAGAAAGCATGAATGTTAGTGCTTGTACGAATTTCTTTTATAAAGTTGGTAGGAGGGAGGCTTTATGGAAGCATAGAGAGTGCTATTGGGATCCACAGAGAAGAAGACCCACTTGTCTCCCATGCCATAGGGTTGGTGAGAGTATGGGAGGAGAACTCTCAAGCTGAAATGAGGAACATACAAAGCATGAGGTCTATTGAGATAGATGCTCCAGTACCCTTTAACATGGGCATGCCCTTTGACCCAGTAATTTCATTTGTAGAGATTTACTTTTAGAACTAAGCAAATAATCGGCTTGTAGAAAACTGTGCATTTTCTCCAATTATTATGAAAGCTGAAAAAGTACAAATGACCCAAGTGGCATTGAAAATGTTGGTGGACATCTATATTAATTTGTATGGAAAAATTCAGTATATAATTTCAAGTTGGAAAACTAGGCTATAAAAGTATATAAAATACTTTTAAAACCTGGGGATATAGCTCAGCAGCACCATGCCTGCCTGGCAAGCATGAGGTTATGAATTTGATCCAGGTACAAAGAAAATACAAAAACTTGTTCTAGAAAAGTATGTATTTAAGTAATTTGTATAACTGGTTCACACTCTGTGAAAGTTAATATTTTTTATAGATATTAGACTGATGGGAAGTTTCAAAACTCATGTACCTTTTTGATATTTACAGAATAGATAGGGAACTCTTACATAACTTGATAAGCAGGCCTGTGGGTAGTACTGGAAGGGCCTACAACAAAAGGATAAGTGGCGATTAACATATTTATGTTTTAAATTTTGGAAAATGTCACTACAAATTTGAAATAGAGCTATAAATGTCTAAAGATTTAAATAGTATGACTAGTATAAAAATATAAGTATTCTCAATTCTAGCATTTGATGGTTACTAACTTTCTACTGTAAAGAAATATATTGCATTGTAATAGATTCTGCCATATGCACTTCTGGTTCCCCTTCAGGAATAAGTAATATATTATTCAGCCAGGACTACTGCCAGTAGATAGCCCTCATCTGTCAGCCCTCTTTGGGAAGTGCCTCAGAAGACAGGTACCTCCTCCAAGGTTGTACCCCTTCCTGGATGTACTTTACAACTCATGACTGATGGACATGGCTTTCTTGTCCCAAATTAAGACAGCTTATTCTCTCCCTCTGTCCAGTCCTGCTTCCTTTTTTTCCCTTCCACAGGTATTGATCCCAAGAGCATTCCCTAATAAAAGTTCTTCATGATGAACTCAGTTTCTGAATCTGTTCCCTGAGAAGCCAATCTACAAGAGTTGGTACAGAAAAACAAACACTGTGATGAAATTTGCACATGGATCACCCACTGGCCAGTTGGCAATGAGGACCCCATTATTGGTGGTAGGTAGTGTAGATAGGTTCTTGGAATGAGGTGGCAAAATTGTTAGAATGTCCACTGGTGGTTTACTGAGATGGTACATTAGTAGTAAGGAATGTGGTGACTGATATCATGTATCATACCTTTGAGAAATATGAAGGAAATATTAAATAAAGGAAGGCCAGGGAATTGAGTGATTATGGCTTACCTTGCTTGATTTCTAAAAAAAAAATGAAAAGGCTAATTAAATTAACCAATAATTAAAAGCTCTGTCTGAAAGTAAGATTTATTCAGTATATAAGGAAGCTTTCATCTTTTCCAGGTAAAGGTAGAGAAATCTGAGGATGAGATCCAGGACTTTATTGAAAACAAGCTTCAAAGACAGTTAAAATTCTAACCAAATCAAGTCTTTTATACCAAGGTCAGGGCCCTGGTTATGAAGGAATGGGACCGTGACACATGAGATGGGGGCCTTTTGAATGTTTCTAAAAATCTTCTGTCTCTAGATTCCCTGGAATACTTGAGTATTCAGAAATGTCACACTTCTCCCCATTAAAGGGTAGCACTTTACTTTGCTTGAAGGTTCACAGCTCTTCCCCTCTGTAAGCTAACATAGATTTCCCTTGAAATCTGCCCCCACTTCCCATACTGACCACTAAGCCTATAACTAGAGGTAATCACAGCACAACCTAGCTGGAAATGTGCTGGATGTAATAAGGAAGGAAAGGGAATGTATATCAACAAGGAGCTGAACAACATAATCTAGCTAGCAGGTACTAGAAGTTGGTGTACTAAGCATTGGACTGCCTTCTGAGTTCTGATTCACTTAATTGTAGAGCTGGAATATAAGAAAATTGAGTACAGGAGAATGAATCAATTTGAGTACACTCTCTCTGGAGCCTGCAAGAGATGATGTAAATTCACTCTAGTAGGATGATCCCTCAAAGTATGGAAAAAAGAATAGCCCACATTAAGTGAGGTATAAATGGCAGACCTGTCATAGCAGATGGTGGAAGAAGAGGTTAAAGACTTAGAAAAGTGATGATAGAATAATTATATTATTAAAGCTAAAAAAATCCTCCAGAGGACTGAACACACTGGTGAGAGGAGCACTAATATCTCTTAAGAAGTTCAAGGGCGGTGCACCTTTGCAGGTTAAGGCTCACGGTAAGAGAGAATATTATGGAAAGAGGATTAATGATAGAAATAGTAAGATGCAGGATGACTGCATTTAACTGTCAGAAGGCAGGTGGGCAATAATAGCATGATGCACTTCAGGGGTGAGAGTGGCAGATAGGAAAGTCTAACCTGTAGAGATCTCCAGAGATGGCTAATAGAATATGATGCTTCTGGTGGGTAGATGGTAAAAAATGAACAGGACATGGATATTCAATATAACACAGTGTCCTGGGGAAAGTAGGTAGTAACAGTTTGCACTCAATTTGTACAACCCAAAGAAATTAAAGATGTTTGGGAGGCTAGGGAAGTTGCCTCAAAAAATCACAATCTCTCACCGAGATTGTGGTACTAAATTAGTTTTTTATCTAGAGCACATGATTTGAAGGAGAGGCTGGGTACCCAGGAAGAAAAACCCAACCATACAGGTTTTTCTGGTTCTTCCATTGACTCAGGAAACTGTACATCAAGGTGACAGGAATGTCTGAACATTTTGAGACCAGGTGAACACTGGTTATGAGTTGATACTGATATGTAGAGAGAAAAAGTTCATCATAGCTCCCAGATTTAATGGGTTGATATAAGAGCTAGATGTTAAGTTAGATCCCAGCCTAGGTCTGGTTCATAATGGGTTCACTGGGTCCACAGACCCACTCTGGTTATTTTCCTGATCTCTGAATGAATACGTGGAATAGAAATAATTTGTTCTTGGTGCAAACCCCATTGTAGTTTGTTGGCTTGTGGAGTCCGAGCTATTTATAGATAAAAATGCCAGGTGAATGCTTCTGAAACTGTAATCCCCATCTATCACCATGAGAGTACATGAAAGCATCCTTGAGAGGGAGGATGGCAGAGATTAGCCTAACCTTTTAAAATCTAGAGAATGTAAGGGTGTGGTCTCCATTATATTTTCATTTAACTAGCCAGACTTCCTCTCTGCAAAGTGTAGGTAGAACCTGGTGGATAATAGTAGGCTATTTCAAACTCAACCAATTAGTAGGAAAATTGCAGTGACCCATGCCAGATATAGTATTTTTGTTAGAACAGATTAACATGGCCTCAAGAACCTACTACTCAGCTATTGTGAAAAATGTTTGCTTTCCTCTCTTTATCAGGATGAAAAAGTTCTAAGTCACATAGACTAGACAACAGTGTGCAGTTAGCTTTCCTTCAAGGCTCTACTAATTCTCCTATCTTCTGCCATAATATAGTCTCAAGATGTCTGGACCATATAAACATCTTTCAGCAGGAGAAGCACATCGGGTGAGTTGGTAAGGCACATGCACTACAGAGGATGGGAGATAAAAATTACAAAGATCCAGGTGCTGACTACAAAAAGTATAATTTTTAAGGGTTGAATATCCTGAAGAATGCTGGAGATTCCTTTCAAAGTAAAGGACAGGGCTGGGGACAGAAAAGGACAGGACTTTGTGGTAGATCACATAAGTTTAGCAAACGTGAGGCCATGGGTGTGATCTACAGCACCACCAGGGTGAGAAGAGAAAAAAAAAAGAATAAAAGATAAATTGGAACAGTTTTATCTTCTTCATGAAAAAGTAATTTCAGTGCCTGGTAGCCTTCTTCTGGTTCTGGAAGCAGTGCATCTCACACCCGGAGTTACTGTTTTGACCTATATACTGGCTGATGAAAACAAACAAACAAACGAACAAACAACCAAAAAACCCTGCCAGCTTTGAGTGAGGCCTAGAAGAGAGGGAGACTCTATACTCGTTGGTGGAGTTTCACACAGTCTTGACACCTGACCCATACAAAAAAATAGATCTTATGGTACTGGAGATATTTGTATTGTCAAAAGATACCATGTGGAATTTTTGGCAAGCCCTTGTGGGAAAATCACAACTCAGCCAGCTAAATTTCTTCAGCAAAGCCAACTCACAGACAGTGGGCAATAACATCTCTTAAAAACACCTTCTGACTTACTACTGCATCTTGATAGAGATAGTATGCCTGACCATAAGATATCAAGTAACCATATAGCCAGAATTGCCCTATGACCTAGGTTAGTCAAACCCATCCAGGGATAAATTTGGGCAAGCCCAGAAACCAGATGGAAGTTTAATATACAGGATCAAGCTCAAGCAGTATTGGAAGGCACAAACAGTTGCACAATCAGGTAGAGCAAATCTCCCATGATATCTATTACTGCTGTATTAGCACCTATGGTCTCAATGGGTGGACAGATCCCTTGTAAGAAAATTAGGAAGGAAAAACAAGCATTATTCATAGGTTACTATTTGGGTATCAATAAAAAGTAGGAACTGTAATTTAAGAGAAATGTGGTGATCAGGAATGATAATTTGGGTCATATGACCAGGTAGGCTTATATGAAAACAGGTGCTCATTCTAGAACTTATATGGAAAAATTGATCCACAATGAGCAAGAAGGGAAAGTGTGATGGAAACTGTTATATCTTGCTGAGAACTTCCTTTATCAATAGAGGATTTACTATTTTAGTTGTTAGTAATGTTGCCATGAAAAAGCTGTTGGCTATCAGCTCCCTTCAGGGACTGCGTCAGCTGAAGAGAGCAGAGCTATCTTCAGAGCTCTCTGCATGGTATGCTGAAGCATTCTATTGACAGTGCATCTAAGTTTGATTTCCTCCTTTATTCATTCATACTTCCTTATTCTCTCTCCTTCCACAAGTGTTGATCCCAGGAGTATTTCTTAACAAACTTCTTATCTCAGAATCTGTTTCCAAGAGAAGACAATCTATGACAATGTTTTACACATGTTACCTCCTCTCCTTCTGTAAAAAATCTGTCCATTCATCCATCTTAAAATCAAAAGTAACATGGGTTGATTAATATTGCAAAATGTTTTTCAAGTTCCATATACAGCTGTTGCAAATATTGCACTATTTTTTATTATCTCTGCAACCACAAACTGGAAAATATAGATAAGCAAGAAAATGGACAATGGGCACTACTGAGAAAAGGCACTTTATTAACCAAGATATGTTACAGTCATATATCTAAGAAGGCTTTGGTAAATTAGCTGAATATTTCCCTTCCCTAAATCTCCCAGTGTTTGAATCTTCCTTCCTTCTCTGCAGCTTGACAATAATGTGTATCTCCTATGTGAGCACTGGCACAATCCAAGAATCTTTATGGAAGTTGGACAAAACTGCCTTTTGTTTAAAGGACACAGGGAAACAGATGTGGAGAAGCTTTTTCCTGGAGGTGAACATTGCTAGTCAAAGTACAAATATTTAGGGTTACAAGTCGTATTGTGACAGTGAGCATCAGATTCTGTGTAACATAAACGCCCATGTGCTCTTTAATAGCTGTGTGTGTATGTGTGTGTGTGTGTGTGTGTGTGTGTGTGTGTGACACATAAGACCCTTCAAAGCATGAGGTTGTCATGCTTTGAAGGGACAGCATGTTATAGGAACAACAGTGACTTCAGGATATCAGTACACAAGATTCCTGGATGTTTTGGATAATTAAGTGGTATTATAGACAATTCTATGTTTTTTATTCTGGCCTCAGGCCCCCAGATTCTTATTTTTATCATATAATACCAGACTCAGAGCTCAGGGATTTGTTTGGGTTAGGGGTATTGTGGCCTTTCTGGGTCATGCACACTAGGAGGGATCGTTCATCATAGTTTATTGAAGATGAAGCTGCAATTCCTCTTGAGCAAAAATATCCGTTTCTGGGAATCACACGAACTGATTAGTACCCCAAGCCAGTATAGTGTATTTGAAAGTGTATAAGGGGAAGTAGTTAAAGATGAAGGGGGAGGGCTATTAACATATCTTTTCCCCTTCTTTTTTTATCAAATATGAAGAAGGAATAGATTTGTGAGGGGGAAAACAATGAATTCTGATTTGAATTATTTGATTTTGGAGTGACTGTGGGACTTACAAATGGAGATGCCCAGTAGCAATTTGAAAAGTATAGTTCTGGAGCTCAGAAGAAAGGCATGAGCTGAAGTTACACACTGTGGATGATAACCAAAGCTGGGGTAATCCCAGTGAGGGGTAAGATAGAAAAACAAGACTGAGCACTGGAAGCCAGTATGGGTAGAACTTTGGTAGAGAAGAGTACAGAATTGAGACTGAGAGTATAGCTTCCCATCAATACTATAATGCATATTCCTCTACATTTAAAAGGTTTTGGTAAAATATACATAATACCATTTTCAGTATTTTTAGATGTACAGTTCAATGACATTAAGCACACTCAGATTGTACGACCATTACCACCATCCACCTCCAGAACACTGTCTATCTTCCCAAACTGAAACTTGTACCTATTAAACAATAACTCTCCATCCCTGCTCCCTCATCCCCTGGCAACCCTTATTCTACTTTCTGTTTCTATGAATTTGACTACTCAAAGTATCTCATACAAATGGATTCATATAGTATTTATCCTTTTGTGACTCGTTTATTTCACACAGATGAATGTTCGTGTTTTAATATGCTCACGTTATAACAAAATACCACAGACTAGGTGGATTAAACAACAGAAATTTAATTTCTGGAGACTGTGAAGTCCAAGATCAAGATGCCAGCAATTTCTAGTGAGGACTTTTTTTATGGATGCCTTTTAACTGTGTTCTCATGTGCATGTTATTCGATGCATTGAGGGAAGAAAGAAGCGAAGAGAGAGGAAGACAGAGGATATTGAGCTCTCTAGTATCTCTTCTTTCAAAGATGCTGATCCCATCAGATAACGGACTCACTGCTCTGTATGATGCCATTTAATGTTATTTACTTTCTTAGAGGTTCCACCTCCCAATGCAGTCACATTGAGGGTTAGAGCTAGAACACGTAAATTTTTGGGGGGCAGGGGGGAAGCACAGGTGATCAAGTTTCTGTGCATCTTTTACACAGAATTTGTGTCCTACTCTATGTCTAGTTTCATAACTTTGTTTTTAAAATATCATTTTCATAATTAGAGTATCATAAAGCTTCTAAAAGTGACAATAATAACAAAAATCCAGCGGAACTTCCTTTCATCTTTTCCCAGCCCTAGATTTCTGCTGTCCAAAGGCAATTACTTTTAACTCTCTTAATTTCTTCTGGTATTGAGACAGAAATGTTATGTCTTGTGAGGGTAGATTTTTATCTAGGGTTAGTAAAAAGCCCTACATCCATAAAAGAGTTAGAGATATAAGTTCAGAGGGAGAAACAAAACCACTTTATTGGAAAGGGAAACGGGATGAGGAAACAAAATCACTTTATTGGAGAAAGGGAGAAAAATAAGGAGATGGATAGCTACCTTGTGGGAGTAAGGTAAGGTATCCAAAGCCTCAACTGGGGGGTGTCTTTGTTCTCAGTCCCTTTTATTACATGGCAAGAAAGGAACTAAATCCTCCTTGAGAAATTTCATAACTTGATTGGCTATTTTGGGCTTTGAGATCCCTGATTTGGTCACTGCCCCTTCCATTGCCTACGTGTACATATTTTTTTATTTAAAACGATTATTGGTACATTTTAGATATATATAACGATTACATTCATCATAGGACTTTTGTACCTGTGCATGACATATCTTGATTCTTCTTTTTTTCCCAATTCCCCTCCCCTACTTCAACCCCTCTTCCCCTCCTTGTATACAAAAGCTTTATTTCCATTTCTTCCTTCTATTCTTTTTTGTCGTGTCCCTTGCTTCCTTTTTCTCTCCTCTCTCCCTTATTCCCCTTCCCATTTGACCATGTACAGCTTTGGATAAGCGCTTCTGTGGTTCCTTTGAACTGTCCAGGGGCTTATCTTGTGAGATTTACAGCAAAGCGTCACATTCAAGGATGAGTTAGCAAAAAGAGATACGTGTATATTTTAGTGTATAATATGGTGAGAAAATAACAAAATATGTATGTGCTTATATTCGGTGTATGAGTGTCTAGATGTTAGTGAGTATGGTATATACTGAGTTTTAAAAAAATATAGCTCCCTCCTCACTTTGTTTCTTTTGTGTTTAGCTAGAGATGGAGCAGGGAGGAAATTGAGCCTTGGCAGGAAGTAAGCCAGGCCTTCTTATCAGCTTGCTCTGTTTTTCTTAGCTGTTCTCCCTAGCAGGGGTTTAACTCTTTATTTGCCAGAAACCTCACTGAGGCACTTTAAGTTTTTCTACCTGTACCCCAACTTTCCCTACAGAAGCACCCGATTCTCCTGGGTGGAGATTGCTGTGCCCCTCCCCCAAGCATCTCTTTGCTCTCTCCCCCCAGAGGACTGGAACAACTTGCCTTGGTGTCATCCCTGGTGATTTAGTGTTCACTGTTCTCCAGGCTGCTCCCACATGAGTGCAGCGGGACTCTCGGCTGTGCTGCTTCTCCCCTCCCCCCCCCAGCTCCAGCCACTGCAGTTGCTCCTGCCACCTCTTTGAAGGGGAGACACTCTAAGGTGGCTAAGATTAGGGAGGCAGGAATCTGGGCTTGTTGTTAACCTCCCCAACCTCCCTGAGCTCCAATTAGCTGTGATGAACACAGCTAGCTTCCTGTAGATTTCTTGGCTTCAGCCCTGCCATTTTTTCCCAGAGATGTGACAACTGTCTATCAAACAGCTTGCATTTTCCCTTCCACCTCACTGAATTGCCCTCAAAACAACTGTGGCTTTCCTGGCGCCCTGCACCCACTTGGACCAATCACAGGCCTCTGCTTGAACCAATCATATGCTAGCAGCTGCTATAGAAACAGGATTTTCCATACACTTCTCTGGTTAGTCTAGGAGGCCTTCCCCCAGTGTATCGACCCCACTGTGTAGCAGCACAGGTCCCGTTAAAGTAAAAACTCTCTTCGGTTGTCCTGTAAACCTGTTTATGATTTATTTCTTGGTTAGTGGGCAGTGTGGGCTTGGGAGGTCCCGTACATCTATTCAGGATTATCCTGAGTAATGAGAACAGAGTGGTCATCTCAAAATAAAGAAAAATAAACAGTAGGGGCTGTTAGCTCTGAAGAGCTCCAGAGACCAGCAGCTGATGAAGATCAGCAGCGGAGACCAGTGCCCAATCGAGTGAACCTATGCTGTCTGGCACAAACTGAAGTCAGACAGTGGCAGCTGGCAGTGGTAGTGACCAGCAGCTGGCGATGTCAACTGTTGGTATCCAGCATCATCTGGTGGCATCAGGACTGTTAGTAGCACTGCACTTTGCAGATTCATGATTTTAATCTGAATTGAGCAAAAAAGCCTCACCTGATTGGCAACAGTATCATCTCCATACTTATAAATAACATTTTTATTTCTTGGTTTTCAAATTTTATACCTCAGCCATGACTTCCTACAATAGAAGAAGTCAGTTGTCTTATACCTCCTACCTTATACATAGCCTCACTCCTCCCGTATTCTCCCAATATTTGGTTGTGACATCGTATTTTGTTACACAATGTTCAGTGTTTATGTATATGTGAATATTTTTCACAATTTAGATATCAGAAGGAGATTCACTTAAGAGCAGAGACTCTCTCACTGGGAAGCCTGGCTGCAAATCCTGGTTTTGCCACATAATAACCATGTGATCTTTGGCAAATCACTTCATGATGCTCTACCTCAATTTCCTCACATTGAAAATGGGACTAACAGCAATATCTATAGGATTTTTCTGAAGATTAAAATATTAGGCACTCAGTAATAATTGGTACATAGTAATTGGCATATATTTGTTGCTATTTGTCCTATAAATTTTTGTTCATCCTGCAATCACCGCCTCATTTTTAGTTTGCTTAATTTTAATGTACCTATAAAGAAGCCACCCCTAAGCTTTTTAGTGGAGATATAACTAATCGCAATGTGGCCAAACCCAGTAGTCATCTATCAGTTCGTAGTTAGTTCTGTATTTCTGCTCTATTATGGAAGACTATTCTCTAGGGCAAACATGTATTTATCCAGGTGATTCCCTTGTCATAACATTGGAAATTTCTTAGTCTCTCATTCATGTTGTTTCTGTTCTTTTTCAGAATCTTATGCCTTCATGTGTCTTGATATATGAACTCATTAGGGTGGAGAACATTTAGGTCTCTTAGAAAAGGTGTATAGGATGTAAATACTTTGATATTTTGCATGTCTGAAAATGCCTTTATTCTATCCTCACACTTGATTGGTAATTATTGGACATTAGAAGTCTTGATTGAGGTCATTTCCCCCACAAATTTTAAAACCTTACTGTTATGGTTTGTGTCTGCATGTCCCCCCAGATCCTCATGCAGTCATGGGGCAGGCTTCCAGATTTATGATTGATTTATGGTCCAGTGTTGGAATTATAGCTCCGAGTGCTACCACCTGCTCTGGGGCAGGGAGTTTGCATACAAGGTAAGGGAGGGAAAGAGCTTGCTCTCCCTGCTCGCTCCTCCCCTTTTGCTCTTGTTGCTTTTGCTAACTTCTGCCGCCATGAACTGTTGCCCTCTGTCATGTGCCACTGTGCCTTGGAGCCAGCCGAATATGGACTGAAACCTCCACAAATTGTGAGCTAAACAAACCTTTCCTTCCTTAATCCTGGGCATCAGGTATTTCATCTCAGCAACGCGAAAAAAGTAAACAAAATATTTACTTTTAAATCAAATCTATATATGCATATAGTTAAGAAGTCAAGTAATGCTACAAGACTGGTGTATTAGTCTGCTTGAGTTGCCATAGCAAAATAAGACAGGTTAGGTGCATTATTCAATAAACTTATTTTTTCATAGTTCTGGAGGCTAGAAATTTAAAAACAAGGTGCCATAATGGCTGGTTTCTGGTGTGGCCTTTCTGGCTTTCAGATGGCCATTTTGCTGTGCCTTCACATGACCTCTTCTCTGTGCAAGTAGATATAGAGATTTTTGGTGTGTCTTCCAATTATGAAATACCAGTCCCATCAGAATACAGCCCTACCCTTCTTACCTTAATTACCTCCCTAAAGGCACTGTCTCTGAATAGAATCACATTTGAGGTTATGGCATCAATATATTAATTTTGGGGACATAATTCAGTGCATACCAGCTTGCTGTGGAAAAGAGCAATATCCTTATATCTTTGTCTCACTCCCAGAAGCAATCAGTCTCAACCCTTTTAGGGGATTATTTTGGAACTGTGTCTAAAAAATGTGCTTATATTGTTGTTTCTTGATTTTTTGAGTTTTGATCACTGATTTCCCACTATGGGATGTGAGAGTTTAGCTATTTTACCCCTCTACCTGTTCTGACCATACATTTTCAGATTTTTTATACCCTGCTTTCCCAATCTTTTTGTTGTTATTTTGGTTATATTTACGCTATTATTTTGTTATTTTTTATTTTGTACCAGGAATCGAACTCAGGACCCTGCATTTGCCAGGCAGGCGCTTACGCCACTGAGCTATATCCCTGACCCTACACTGTTATTTTGGCTAGGTATGTGCTTCTTAGTTTTGCATCACTGTGGCAAAATACTTGAGATACACAGTTTAAAAGGAGGCAGGCTGGGGGTTTAGCTCAGCGGTACAGCGCCTGCCTGGCAAGCATGAAGTCATGAGTTTGATTCCCAGTACCAGAAAAAGAAAAAAAGGAAAAGAAAGGAGGCAAAATTTATTTTTACTCATGGCTTCAGAGGTTTCAATCTATGGTCAGCTGGCTCCGTTGTTTTGGCCTGGGGTGAGATGGAACCTCATGGCAGAAGGGTGTGGCTATGCAAAACTGGGAAGCCAGGGTGAGAGAGAGGAAGGAGCCAGGTTCCCAGTATTCCCTTTAGGGGAACACTCCCAGCGAGATCATCTTTCAAATCAACCCCACCTGGTAAAGCTTCTGCCAGTGGTGCCTTCCACACATGAGCTTTGGTGTATTTAAGGTCTAAGCCATAACAGTGCTACTGAGAGAAGGGTTACATAATATATTAAGATTAGTTGCCCTGTCCTATGTAGCTTTTTGTTTTCTCTACATTTAATCTAGCTCTCCTTCTTTTCCATGTATTTTCATCAAGTTATTCCCTAAATATCCTCCCAATTATGAAATATTCTCTCATTATGTTCAAAGAAATTAGATAGCTGACCAATTTCATTTTCTTGACAAAGTTTCTCTTAGGAAATTGCTCCAAACTGAAGCGCTTGCATCATAGCCATATAAAACATTTGTTTTTGGAATCTCTTTTCACAGCAATTCTGGTGGCTCTTCTTGCTAACCATTGTGTTGGATTCACTGTATCCTGAATCTCATCCTCTCCTTGTCTTGGTTTATATATCCTTTTAACAGAGCAGATGTCCAAGCAGCTTCCTGAGAAAGCGTATGTGCAAAACAAACTTTTGAAAACTTTCATGTCTGAAAATTCCATTATTTTACTCTAACACTTGATTGATAGCTTGACTGGAGATGGAATTTTAAATTAGAAATTCTCCAGTTTTTGTCTTTTAATGTTCACTGTTGTGGAAAAGTCAGATGCCACTCTGGTTCTTTTTTATATGTTTACTTTTTTCAATAGGCAATATACCTGTAGGGCTTACAGTAATAATAAAAATGCAGTGTAAAACATTTCTCCTGTTACTGTCCTACTCAGAATTCCTTTCTCTAAGCAGGTGACCACTATTATTAGCTCCTGTCTTACTTTTCTCTTGTTGAGACAAAATACCAACACCCAAAGTTAGAAGGGATTGGTTTATTTAGCTCACAGTTTATAGGGGTTTCAGTCCATAATCATGTAGTGCCAAGGAAGGGTGGCACATGGCAGAGGGGCAACAGCTCATAGAGGCACAAGACAGAAAAAAGCAACAAGAGAGAGAGTGTGTCAGGCCTCCTTTTGTCCCTTATATTTTATCCAGTTTACTGGGATTACAGCTGTGCCAATCAGTGGACTGATCAGCAATCACCCACCCTTAATCCCAGCACCTTTAATCTTAGCATTGTATCATGAATCAATTACACACCCTAGATTCTGCCACATCCAAAAAAGCCCCATCTAAAACTGCATGAGGCTTTGAGGGGACATCTAGACACAAACCATAACAGCTCCCCTCCCCTACCACTCGTCTTCCCTTTTCTGCCCTCCTCCTTCCCTTCCCTGTCCTCTTTTCCCCTCTCCTCAGCTTCCCCCTGCCTCTTTCTCCTCTCCCTCTGGTTATTGTAATGGGATTTCAATATGGACCTGAGATAAATCCATTGTTCTGTATCAATCAAGATTCTATAGAGAAATAGAAACAATAGGAAATTATATATGAATAAGCATGCATTCATTATATATGAGGTATGATCTAAAAATACAATGAATGGTTAAATGAAAAAATTATCACAAAGCTGGGGATATAGCTCAGTGGCATAAGCGCCTGCCTGGCAAGCTCAAGGTCTTGAGTTCGATTCCCAGTACCCAGAAAAAAAAAAGAAAAAATTATCACAGTAAAAGACACATTATCATTAATCCCCCAGAAATACTTCCCCTTGGTCCAAGCATTTGTCCTATTGTTCTTGCCACTTTCTGAAGCAGTTCTGGAAGTCCTACTTAATGAGTGCCTTCAGTTATGCTGTCATCATTGCCTCAATGTCCTAAATTCACTGAAAACATTTACCTTTCATGGTTGCTTTCACTTTGGGGAAGAGGCAGAAGTTGCATAGTGCCAGATCTGGTAAATATGATTGATGAGAATATACTGCAGTGTTTTATGAGCTTGCCTATCTGTTTGATGGCACTCGACAGCAACATTCATCACACTGTAAATTTTTTTCAGACAGTGTCACTCTACGTAGTTCAAGCTGGCCTTGAACTCACTGTGTAGCTCAAGCTGGTGTGGAGCTCAAGGCGAGCTTCCTGCTTCAGCCTTTGTTTTTTTTTTTTTTTTTTTTTTTTTTCTCTGGTACCGGGAACTGAACTCACGACCTTGTGCTTGCCAGGCAGGCGCTTTGCCTCTGAGCTAAATCCCCAGCCCCCTGCTTCAGCCTTTGGAGTGCTGGGATTACAAATGTGCGCCACCACACCTAGCTCTCACCACAATTTTTAACTATACCTTGTAAAGACACTTAAGAAAGAAGTCTTTCAGAACTGCTTCAGGAAGTGCCAAGAGTGATGGTATAAGTTTTCAAGGCAAGGGAGAGTATTTTGAGGGGGATACCATATAAAGTATTTTGTAAGTCCATGGATGATAGTTTTGGCAGAGGTATTGCAACCATGGAATCCCTTCTTTTTTGTGAACTTTGTTTTTGCTTTTCAGGCCTTCAACTGTTTGGATGAAGCTCACTCAGAGTGAGTGTCTATTCTAGTAAAAATAAAATGTTGCCCCTTTCATGATGGAAGCAGTCCAGTGAAATCAACCTTCCCTCAGGTATCTGTCTGATTACTCTGGGGGAATGGTACTATATTTAGGACTTATTCTTGGTCTTTAATGTTGATGTATTGGGCACTCAGCCATGGCTATCAACAGCTTAGCTTCTGAATAAGAATCCATGTAGCTGAGGCCATCTCTGCTACCATGGCAGGTTTGTTTGTGAGCCCCTCGTGTATCGCTATGACACAGACTATCAGTGTTCTCTTTAATAGTGGAAATAATCATTATTGTCTTGCTTTAATCAAATTGGAAAAATAATTCCAAAATCCTGAAATTTACAGTTATGATTATGTTCCCACTGTACAATTCTTGGTACTAAAAGTGGGGATTTTCACAAAAATGAAACCAACAGAATACACACACACACACACACACACACACACACACACACACTTCTAAGGAGCCGGCAAAGCTGAAATTTTCAGGGAAAGCTAGCAGGCTAGAAACTCAGATAAGATGCTGTAGGCTTTACTCCAAAATCCACAGGATAGGCCAACAGGATAGAAACGCAGGGGAAATTTCTATGTTATAATTTTAAAGCAGAATCCCTTCTTTTTTGTGAACTTTGTTTTTGTTTTTAAGGCCTTCAACTGTTTGGATGAAGCTCATTCAAATTAGGCAGAGTAACCTGCTTTGCTTAAAGGCAGCTGATTGAAAAGTATTTATCACAGATATAAGTACCATCATAGCAACATCTAATACAGATTTTGATAAAACAGTTGGGCACTATATACTGGTTAAGTTGATACATAAAATTAACCATCATTTGTTCAGTACACAATATTGGACTAAACTTTCTCAAATCTGATTTAAAAATAATTTATTTTTTCCTTTGTAAAATAAATCATTTGTTTTTAGATATTCTACAAAATATAGGTAAGTATACATTTATGGTACATAATTTTACACACTTGTTCTTTAGAGATGTATGGTTAAAAGGTCATGGAGGTAGCCGGGTGTGATGGTATATGCCTGTAATCCCAGCACTGGGGAGGCTGAGACAGTAGTCCAGCCTGGGCTACATAGTGATTTCAAAGCTGTCCTGAACTACATAGCAAGACCTTGTCTCAGACAAACAAACAAACAAATGTCATGGAGGAGCTCAAGTAGTGATTGGGAGGGTTTTGAAAAAAGTTATAGTTCTCCATTTGTTGGTGTCTATTTATATTGTTCCCATTGCTTATTATGAGTAACGCTGCAGTGAACATGGGAGTGCAGATACCTTTGTGAGATCTTGATTTTAATAATTTTGGAGATATATCTAGAAATGTAACTGCTAGATTATACAGTAGTTCTATTTTTAATTTTTGAAGAAATCTTCATACTATACTGTACGAGGGTTCCAATTTCTCCATATCCTTCCAAACATCTTTTATTTTTTGTCTTTTTGATAACAACCATTCGTAGTAGATTTCTCATTGTGGTTTTGAGTTGCATTTCCTTATTGAATATATTTCCTACATCTTGTGGTTTTGAGATTGCATTTCCTTATTGAATATATTTCCTACATCTTGTGGAATTTTTATGCCTTCTTTGGAAAAATGTCTATTCAGGTCTTTTTTCAAAAATTGGAGTATTTCTTTTTCTGTTTTTGGTGCTGCATTGTTTGAGTTCCTCATATACTCTGGATATTACTCTCCTGTAGAAAGACTACATTTCAAAGATATCAGGCCTCAAATTAAAGTGCAGATTTATTTTAAGTACTACATTTAATGTCAATTCTTTTGTTCTGTGTATTGTGTAACTTGGAACTTGACCTATCTGTGTACCCATACCCATCATGTTGTATGAAGAAAGGTGGAGATTATTAAAGTGTTTGGAGCTAGAACAGACATTGAAGGACACTTTCAGTCTCTTGTATATTTTATACTGTTTACATGTGTTTAAAGAAATAAAAAGTTTGTAATAATTGAGGGAAAGAGACAGAAGGCGAGGCGGGAGAAGAAGAGAGATGTTAATTCTATTTCTATTGTGGGGTGTTATATCTTTTTGTCTAAGAGAGTAGTTTTAAGGATTTTTCTTTAGACATGTATGTAAGAATGCAATGATGGCTATAATTTCCTGCCCTACTAAAGTGAACACATGGGCTGGGGATATAGCTCACTGGTGCAATGCCTGCTTGCCATGCACAAGGTCCTGGGTTCAATTCCCGGTACAATCACTCAGTCAATCAAGTGAACACAATTATGAACACAAGTTTAATACAACACTTAGTCTAGGTTTAGAGTGACCAGTGAGGCCCATCAAAGATGGATGTCGATTGGCAGGAAGTGACTGTGCAATAGGTTTCTATTCCTCCTGGGTACCCTGGAGTTGAAGAGGCTGGAAATGAGAGGCCGAACAGGTTGCATCTCTCAGGTCATGTGGTATTAGTGGCACCATGAATAAAAGCAGAGAGGTAGGTGGGAACATCAGTCCCTTCTAGGTATCTTTCAGTTAACTCTTGAGAATTTGGGAAAGGGAATGAAGGAACGGTATTTACTCAGTTTAGTTATCTGAGTAAAGGCAACATTTGCTATCTTGGTCACCAATCCTAATATATTTTTGTATTGAATAACAGATTGGTGCCTGAATACAGGGAATTAGAGGCTCTGGAATGTGGGAAGGGTTTGAGGGTAGCACATTCCTTATTTCTTTATAGGGTAGGGAATATCCAACAGTATCTACATCTCTGGTCCTCAGCTGCCTCTGCTTTATTAGACTGGAATCTAACCCAGGGACAGATGTTCAGAGCAGACATCAAATCAGGAGGGGTTCACACAGAAGTCAGCCAAGTCTTTGGGAACTTAAATACATGCTTTGCTTTAACCAAACAAGACAGGATTGTTTTGCTTTTATTTTACCAAATTGCAAGTTGAGCCAATAGTAGAAAAAGTAAATGAGTCATTTGTGTTAACAGGGCCCACATTAGACAACCGGTCATCTCTTCTTGGACTAACTCATAGGTTATGTAACAAATTCCAGTTTTCAACTTTAAAACAAGTTAGTATGTTTTGAAAGCTATTTGGCTGTAACCAGTAGAAATATTTTTCTTGTGTTACAAATAAATATAATGAAATTAGTGACGTTTGTTGAGTTTGCCCCTCCCACTTAAATTTTTGTTCACTCAAATGAAAAGGGCATCACTTTGTTTTCTCAATGTAAAAGTAATGTGCTACTGACTTTAAAAATTTAACAAGAAACGGGTAGCAATCCTAGTACTGTAATCACAGCATTCTCAGAGGCTGAGGCAGGAGGATCACAAGTTCAAGCTCAGGGCAATTTAACAAGATCCTGTCTCAAAAAAAAAAAAACAAAAATAAAAATAAAAAAGGACTGAGGATGTAGTTCAGTGAGATCAATCCCCAATCTCCAATCCCAGAAAAAAAAAACCCCAAATAACAAACAAACAAACACAAATAAACAAAGAGGAAAGTTCAAGAAAGCAAGACACTTCCACTTATTTATCTCCTTTTCTGAAATGTTGACCCCCATTTGGTGTAAGAGTGCGGGGAGAGGGTGGGGAAGTGGAGGGGAAAAAGCAGTTGGACTGGGAGTAAAGAAAATACAAAATTATTCCTCCTCAAAGAAAAATCAGAAGGCAATGGACATGGGAACAATGGACATGGGACATGCAGTCTGTCTGTGTTAACCAAAGAAAAGGCAAATTCCAGTGGCAGGGAGAAGGCACTTCCAGTCTCTGTGATTTGCAAAAAGGAAAAACGAACGAACGCGGTAGGTGATGTGACAGGGAGAGAAGAGCGAGGGCTGGCTCCAGCCCACTGCTGGTGGGAGTGGTAACTTGGGTCTGATCTCAGAGGTGACGTAGCCCTCACGTGACCAGGAGCTGACGTATGCAGATGTCCTTTTAATCCTGGTCTTCGTGTGGTCCAGTTGCCCGCTCCCTATTTTTACCCAGAGATCTGGTGAGCCTGTGGTCGGTGGTAGGCAGAGGAGGAGGTAAATGCGTGGCTCCTAGCAGGTCTGTTTGTGAACGGGCGCTGCTTGGGGATCCCTGCCTTGCGGGCAGTGGAGGGCGGAGACCAGAGGTACACAGCCTTTTCCCTTTTATTTTCCTTGCACTATTCCTGGTCCTTTCGTAACAACAACAACAAAAAAGGTAGACCTTGGAAGGTGGGAGTCCAGGGGAGATCCCGCGCTAGGAGGGAGTAAAACTTTGTTATGCCAGAGATTTGAATCAGAGAGGGCAGGTGATAAGTTGGTGTTCTGTGTACTGGTTCATCTGCCAAGCCAGAAACTTGGGATGTGCGACTGTCTTTCCCCTTGTTTTTCAGTAGAGCGCTGTACCATTCCAGCAAAGGAATAATCTACTCTGAATCTCTGCAGGTCAGTGCTAAGCTGAGATTGCTCCGCAGGCCCCGGAAGGGTGGGGATGGCTGAGGACCCTCCCTAACTTGGGACTCTTATCCGCTCTTCAGCAGTTTTCCTGTGTGTGTGTGTGTGTGTGTGTGTGTGTGTGTGTGTGTGTGCATTTGTAAAAAAGGATGTGACAGTGCCAACATGAAAAATGGTTAACGATGAAGGTGGATTCCGTTACAGAGTGGGACAGAAGAGATCATCTGATCTTTTTAGTTTTTTTAACTGCTAAGATTTTTCTGCACTCCTTGGCTCCACCTTCCTCCCTCCTTTCCACTGGTTCCAATCATAACTGAAGGCACTTGAGGGGCTTGGTTTTTGCACGGTCAGCCTGTGAAGATAGGGACTTTTACTTTCACCACTAGATCATTATGACTCGCTAATGCTAATGCTCTGCTAAATTCTTTTCTGGATGATGCAAGCCCTTCAGTTTTTATGTTGGAGTATGTGTTAAGAAAATCAGAGCATTAGCGTTAGCGAGTCATAATGATCTAGTGGTGAAAGTAAAAGTCCCTATCTTCACAGCAAAAATGGGATGGGGAGTGGGGAACACGCGCTTAGCTGGAGCGTTTTTGTCAGTGGAGTCCAGAGAAGTGCGACTAAGGTAAGAGATAAAAAGGTAAAATGTATCTGACAGCCAGGACCCCGAATTTGGAAGAACTGGTTTGGGGACCCTTTGAAGTGCTTCTCTGTTCCCTGAGCCTCCCGTCTTGGTTGTATCCCTGTCTCTGTGGATCTTGGCCCTCATGACCAGTACAAACTTCAGAGCCAAAAGTGAGAAAAATTGTCCAGGACCAAGAAGGTGAGAGTGAGAGTGAGGATGATGGTTTGCGAACTCCTGGGGTGGAGGATGATGGTGATTGTGATAGGGATTATAGACCTCCTCTGAGTCCTCCTCTTTCCCTCCTTTTCTACACCTGGAGGTTGCCAAAGAAGTGCTCTCTAGATGCTAGATACGGGAAGGAAGTGGCTGGTGTCATGGGAGTCCTGGGATGGAGGTGGGGAGGATGTTACTGAAAATTACTGTTTGGGGTACAGTGTCTTTGGTGTTGGTCCTCCCACCTAACATTCATGTCCAGAGCTGGTCAGTCCTTTGGTTTGGTGGACACAGAAACAGATGAGGGAGGAAGAAAATTGCTCTCCAGCAGTGGAAACTGGTATAATTAGTGGGGTGGGGTGAGGAAAACTGACCCCATACCTTTGATTTAGACGGTGAGGATGGCAGAGGCAAGGGTGGCCTGCGTGAGAACATTTCACATTTCAGGCTAATCTGGCATCTAAATACTACTCCTCTACCCATTTTGTTTCAGAGAAGGGGATATGGTGGTCACCTCTGGAGGAAGTGAATGATGGGGGTGGAGTGGTGGGTGGAAAGTTGAAGGAGTGGATCACTGGGGGAGAGGGAGAGAGGAAATTAATTTCAAAGCCAAAACTTTCTAAGCATAAGAGGGATCAATAGGTGGGGAACTGCAAGGAAGGAACTAGAGCCAAGGATTCAGGATGAGCATCCTATCCTTGGTTAGGTCTACTTACTTCCTGAACTCTTAGCACAGCCCTCTCTATTCTTTTGTCTGCAGGTCTACAGGGTACAGTGCCCTTGGAAGCTAGAAAGAGAAGGAAGCAACTGCTTGGATCTCTTCAGGTATATTTCATGACCTCATTGCCCTAGGACATCTTGAAGGACAGAGGTGGCAGGGAACTTTTGAAATCTTTTAAATTTGATGTTCTGGGTAGGGTGGTAGAATGTGAGGTTGGAATGTGGGGAAAATTTATCAAGTTAGCTTCCCAATTGAGTAAAGAAATCAGTGATCTTGATACCGAGCTCTGAGTCTGGGCCAATAAGCTCATGTTTTTACATTTGTGGTTTAGTCTGTGTGCATACAAAGACACAAAAGGAGAAGCCCAAAGCTGGAAATCTTTCCTTTATTTCTAGATTGCCCTGCGTCTGCAGTTGCAGCAGTCTGCCAGCAGCAGCTGAAGACTTCATCCCTTACAAGGAGCATTCTGGGCAGGAGCAAGCGTGCTCGGTGCCCAGGTTGAAGGATTCCCTCCAGCTATATCATGGGCCGCACAAGGGAGGCTGGCTGTGTAGCCGCTGGCATGGTCATTGGGGCTGGTGCCTGCTACTGCGTATACAGACTGACCTGGGGAAAAGATGCGAATGAGAAAATCTGGGATGATGAGGAGGAGTCTAGTGATATATCAGAAACTGGGGTCGAGGCTGAGCAAGGAGCTAAGACTAATGTTGACGTGGGGGCTGGAGTCAGACCTCAGAGTGACACTAAGGCCAAGGCTGAGGTGAGAGTGGGACTTGAGAGTGGGCTGGGTGTAAAGAAGGAGGCCCATTGTGGATCCCCGAGTGGAGGTGGCCTAGAAGCGAAGGCCAAGGCCCTTTTCAACACCTTGAAGGAACAGGCAAGTGCAAAAATGGGCAAAGGGGCCAGGGTTGGTAACATTTCTGGGAATAGGACCCTTGCATCAAGTTTGCCCTGCCCGGGAGGCAGAGGTGGAAGCTGCCATCCCAGTAAGAGTGGAGCTAGGGCTGGGAGCAGGGCAAATGGAAAATCCAAGGGAAAATCTCGAAGTAAGAGCACTAGGGCTCTACCCACAACATGGCCTGTCCGCAGGGGCAAATTCAACTTTCCCTATAAAATTGATGATATTCTAAGTACTCCTGATCTTCAAAAGGTCCTTAACATTCTGGAGAGAACAAATGATCCTTTTATTCAAGAAGTAGCCTTGGTCACTTTGGGTAACAATGCAGCATATTCATTTAATCAAAATGCTATACGTGAACTGGGTGGTGTCCCAGTTATTGCAAAATTGATAAAAACTAAAGACCCCGTTATTAGGGAAAAGACTTACAATGCCCTGAATAACCTGAGTGTGAATACTGAAAATCAGGGCAAGATTAAGACATATATCAGTCAAGTATGTGATGATACCATGATCTGTCGCTTGGACTCGGCTGTGCAGATGGCTGGACTAAGACTTTTAACAAACATGACTGTGACCAATCATTACCAACATCTGCTTTCCTATTCTTTTCCAGATTTGTTTGCTTTATTATTCCTGGGAAATCACTTCACCAAGATACAGACTATGAAACTAATTATAAACTTTACTGAAAACCCAGCCATGACAAGAGAGCTGGTCAGTTGTAAAGTACCGTCAGAGCTGATTTCCCTCTTTAATAAAGAATGGGATAGAGAGATTCTTCTTAATATCCTTACCGTTTTTGAGAATATAAATGACAACATAAAAACTGAAGGGCTCGCATCATCCAGAAAAGAATTTAGCAGAAGTTCACTTTTCTTTTTATTTAAAGAATCTGGAGTATGTGTTAAGAAAATCAGAGCATTAGCCAGTCATAATGATCTAGTGGTGAAAGTAAAAGTCCTGAAAGTATTAACCAAACTCTAATTGCTGTCCCAAGCAATACTGATGTAAATTTGTAGTTCCCACTGGGGAACAGTGTGTTTTTAAATGCATATATGGCAAAGAGATCCTGTCAGCTGCTCTTTTGGAATAATAAATACCACAGATTATTAATAGTCATTGATGTTGGGTTCAGACCGGACCATTTTAAGGACACCAAGTGAATATTAGAGCTTGCACAAACATTTATTGATTTTATCTTGCTGCTTAGATTGAAATTTTTTGTTTACTTTACATACACGGACAGTGAAGTAAATGTACATTATGAATAAAATATACTCTTTTGTATTGTTTTATATTTGTTAGTCTAAGACTCCTGTTTAATCAATAAAGTTCTGTATTTTGAGTAGAAGAAAAAAAGCATTGTGTGTGTTTGGAAAGACAGGATATATGGAAAGAAAAAGTATGGAATCAGGGGCCTCCAATCCTTGGACATGGTTACCAAAGGTGCTTCAAGGCAACAAAACTGCTGCACACAAAGGTGCTCAGGGAAAATTTTACAGAGGAGGGGAGACCTGAAATAAGCCGGGCTTAAAGAATAAGATGCAAAAGGGCAGAGGGCATTCGAAGAGGAACAGTGATGGAAGAAAGGCAAAGAAGTGGGAATTTTGCTCCAGAGAGAAGTCTGGTCTGCCTGGAGTAGAGAGTATGGAGAGGAGAGGAGGGGGATGCGGGTGGAGTCAGTGTTTGAGGGACGTCCTGTTCTCCTTTTCTTGGAGCACTTCCAGTTGCTGAACTGGGGTGTCTGAATATTACCACTCTCTGGCCCTGGGAGGCAACAAGGCCTTTCATGAGCAGAGGAGTGACGGGATGAAAGGAAAACAGTATGGTTGCTTTGTGTGTAGGATGGGTCTGAGTTGGGGTGGGGACAGGAGTGGGGACTGCAGATGAATCCAGTTAGGAAGTTAACTACCATAGACCTGGCAGGACATGAGAAAGGCATGGAATTTCACTGGTGGCTGGGAGTGGTAGGGACAGGAAGGAAGCAAGCGGTCTATTCCACTACAAGTTTTTATGAAGACGTAAAGAAAGGGTTAATTTTATTTTAGGGTCCTGGGGGCACATGATAGGGACATGTTCTCCTTCTTGGTGAGCTTTAGTGTCTATGTAGTGAATAAGAGTTATGTTTTGAAATAGTAAGAAACGCTAGTGGAAGAAAGCATGAATGTTAGTGCTTGTAGGAATTTCTTTTATAAAGTTGGTAGGAGGGAGGCTTTATGGAAGCATAGAGAGTGCTATTGGGATCCACAGAGAAGAAGACCCACTTGTCTCCCATGCCATAGGGTTGGTGAGAGTATGGGAGGAGGAGAACTCTCAAACGGAGATGAGGAACACGGAAAGCATGAGGTCTATTGAGACAGATGCTCCAAGTACCCTTTAACATGGGCATGCCCTTTGACCCAGTAATTTCATTTGTAGAGGTTTGCTTTTAGAAACTAAGCAAATAATCGGCTTGTACAAAGCTGTGCATCTTTCAATTATTGTGAAGGTGAAAAAAGTATAAACAACCCAAGTGTCCAAAATAGATGCTTGGCTAAACAAATATGTATATGTATTGAAAATGTTGATGAACATCTACAGTAATGTATATGCAAGAAGTCAGCATATAATCTTGTGTGAAGAATACGCTATAAAAGTACATAAAAAACATTTTATGAAAAAGTATACGTTTAAATAACCTATGTATACGCCTGGTCATTTGTGCATAGTCTGAGACTCTTAGTAGTTTTTTATGGATGTTATACTGATAGGCATTTTCATGTTTTTCTTTTTAAAAAAGTTCTGTATAATTTATGATGTTTATATAATAAATAAAAATTTCTTCTATACTTTGCAAAAATGGCTCTAAATAGTGTATGAGGGGCTTAGAACAAAAAGATAGATGGATATTCACATATTTATGTCTAAATATTTGGAAGATGTAACTTCAGTTGCTGAACAGTGAAGGTCTATCTGCAGCCATTGAAAATGCTGATGGACATCTACACTTTTTTGTTGGTTCTGAGGATCACATCCAGGGTCTGGCACATCCTAGGCAAGTACTCTACCTCTGAGTTATATCCTTAGGCCCTTTAATTTTTTTTGTGCCAGAAATTGAACTCAGGACCTTGCGTTTGCCATGTAGGAGCTGTGCCACTGTGCTATGTCCCTGGCCCCCCATTTTTTTTAATTTGAGACAAGATATGGTTAAGTGGCTGAAGTTAGCCTCAAAGAAGAGATACTCCTGCCTTCATCTCCTGAGGAACTGTGATTATAAGCATCCAACAACACATCTGGTGACATATACAATTTTTTTGCATGCAAAATTTCAACATATATTCTTAAGTGGAAGGAATATATATGACTGTTTACATGACTGTTTAAATAGTGTATCTATTTTTGAAAGGTACAGAAATTTATATTCATTAAAACTTCTAAAGAGTGGATACTGAAAGAATGTTATACCTAAATGTGTCTGGGGATGTTTTTGCATCCACTATTCTGTTCTGCTGAGCCACATGTCTGGTTTTGTGTCAATACTATACCATTTTTATCACTGTTGCTTTGCAGTATAACTGGAAGTCTGGTATTGTGATGCCTCCTGCTTTGCTTTTGTTGCCCAGGATTACTCTTGCTATTCTTGGTCTTCTTTGGTTTTATATGAATTTTAGTATTGTTTTCTCTAGTTCTGTGAGGAATGTTTTTGCTATTTTGTTTGAGATTGTGTTAAATCTGTGTGTCACTGCTGGGAGTATGACCATTTTGAAAACACTGGTTCTGCTTATCCGGGAATAGGAGGCATATTTTCATTTTCTCATGCCCTTTTTTATCTCCTTTTTCAGAATAATATAGCTTTTGTTGTAGAGGCCTTTTACTTCCTTGGTTAGGTTAATTGCTAATTATTTAATTTTTCTTGACGCTATTGTGAATAGTTTTGTGTTCCCAATTTCTCCTTGAGAGCATAATTGGTATACATGAATGCTTTTGATTTTTGTGTGGTGACTTTATATCTTGCTACATTGCTGAAATTAAGTTATTTTAAGAGTTTTTAAAAATTCTTTGGGTTTTCTAAGAGGAGTATCAGGTTTTCTGAAAATACTGCTAATTTGACTTGTTTCTTTCCTATTTGTATCCTTTTTATTTCTTTCTCTCACCTGATTGCTCTGGATAATGTTTTCAGCCCTATGGTGAACAGAAGTAGTGATAATGGGAATTCCTGACTTTACAGTGAAAACTTTCAGTTATTGCCCATTTAATATGATGTTTGTCATTGATTTTTCATAAATGGCTTTTATAAGATTTTATCACAAAGGGGTATTGGATTTTGTCAAAAGCTTTTGCCACATCAGTTGATATGATCATGTGTTTTTTGTCCTTGCTTCTGTCTGTGTCATATATTACATTTATTGATATGCATATGTTGAAACATTATTACATGTCTAGGATAAAACCCATTTGGCTGTGATGTAGATGAGCCTTTGATGATATGATGCCTTTTATTTGCCAATATCTTACTGAGGATTTTTCCATCTACGTTCATTAGGAAGATTGGCCTGTAGTTTTTATTTTAGTTGGGTGTTTTTCTGGTTTAGGGGTCAGAGTCATGCTGGCTTCCAGAAATGAGTTTGGAAGCAGTGATTCCCTTTGAGTTTCATTGGCGAGTTTGGCAAGTATTTATAATATAACATTTTCAAATGTTCCACAGAGTTCAGCAGTGAATCCATCAGGTCCTGGGCTTTTTTTAGTTGATAAGTTTTTCATTACTGCTTTAATTTCCTTGCTGGTTATTGGATTGTTCAAAATTTTTATGTCTTCCTTTTTTAGTTTTGATCATTCACATGCATCTAGGAATCTGCCCATTTCTTCATGATTTTCCAGTTTGTTGGAATACAGTTTGTCCTAGTACTTCCTATCTTCTGTATTTGAACAGTGTCCATTATGATGTCAACTTTTTCATTTCCAATTGCACTGACATGAGTCTTCTTGCTCTTTCTTTTGGTAATGTTCACTGAGGGTTTATCTATTTTGTTTATTCTTAAGAATGAACAAATCAGCTCTTTAGTTTATTGATTCTTTGTATTTTTTTTAGTTTCAATTTCATTAGCTTCCACTCTGAACTTTATGTTTTCCCTTGTTAATATTGATTTGGGCTTGAATTGTTGTTGTTTCTTCCCTCTTAGGACTTCTTTAACTGTGGTATGTTGTACTGGTGTTGTCTTTGCTTCCAGAACTTGTTGAATTTCTTCTGTGACCCATAAGATATTCAGGAGTGCACTATTGTTTCCAGATATTTCTAAATTTTCTTAGTTTCTTTTGTCATTGATTTTTTGTTTCTTTGCACTATTTTCTGATAATAAACATGGGGTGATTTTGATTCTTTCATATTTACTTAATTAGGCTTTGTGGACTAGGATGTGATATAGTTTGGAGAAAGTTTTGTGTGCTGCTGAGAATAAAGTGAACTCTGTTGTAGAATGGTAGAAATTCTGTAGACATCTATTAAGTCCGTCATGTTCAAGGATGTGGTTCAGCTCTGATATGTCTTTATTGATTTTTAAAATTTGTTTAGTTGATCTATCTCTTGGAGAAAGTGGGGTTATTGAAGTCACCCACTATGATTACATTAGTGTTTATTTGGTCTTTTATGTCCAGCAGTATTTGTTTTAGGAAGATAGGTGCTCCTGTATTTGGTGCATATATATTTACAAGTGCTATCTCTTTTTGTTGGATTTCTCTTAACTAGGGCAGGTGCCAGCAGACTGGGTGAGCTTGTCTGCAACTGAGCAGAAAAGTAGGCTAGTCAGGCAGGTGCTGAGTAGACTGGGAATGCCCTCCTATGATTCCACAGGCAAGCAGGAATCAGTCACTCACCAGAGTACACTGTGTGTGCCAGCCAAATTTATTGCCAGGCTGCAGTGTCCTCCTTTTTTCAGGAAATAAAAAGAGGCAAGGGGACCTTATTATCAGATCTATCTTGTGTAGATTGAGTTTGCCACACATTTGAGTTTCCGCATTTTTTTTTTTTTTTGGCGAACTTCTTGGGAATGACAGTTTCTGCTCTGAACCTGCAGACAGTAAAACAATGGGCAGCCCTATGCACTGGATTATAGTTTTACATAGTCCTATGCTTACGTTTTGTTTGATCTACAAATCTCTTATTTTAGATTGATTTGGGCCTCAGGATGTGTGTCCCTCCTTTTCTTCCAATTACCTGTGTTTTTAGTGGATTTTCTCTGAGGAGCTCCAATGTGACTCCTCTTGTATTCTGCCATATTGAATCCCCCAGCATCTGTTGTTATATGATTGCTTGATGGCAACTTTTGCTTGAATGATGCACATTCTGAATGAAAATTCTAGAAAATGTAGATTACATTTTCATGATTATAGAAGATTTTCTTTAGTTTTGGGAGAGCAGTTTAGGAGTAAGTTACAGTGATCCAATTGACAATTGAGATAATTTAAAATACATTTTGAGGGCTGGGGACTTAGCTCAGTGGCAAAGCACCTGCCTGGCAAGCGCAAGGTCGTGAGTTCGGTTCCTGGTACCAGAGAAAAACCAAAAAAAAAAA
>NW_004955503.1:7642770-7662994 GCF_000276665.1 Chinchilla lanigera
CTTCTTATCTGTTTGACTTTTTTTTTTTTTTTTTTTTTTTTTTTTTGGTTTTTCTCTAGTACCGGGAATCGAACTCACAATCTTGCGCTTGCCCGGCAGGCACTGTGCTGCTGAACTAAATCCCCAGCCCCTATGATTCTGTGATTCATTCTTGATATTTTCTTCTGATCTTCCAGGGCAATAATTTTCTCTTAATTTATTTGTACTCTGCTTTTAAATCCATTCATTCAGTTCTTAATTTAGGTTACTCATTTTTCAGTTCTAAAATTTCGATTTTATGTTTTTTGTAGCATCTATGTATAGAAATTCTCAATTTAAAAAATCTCATTAAGCACAACAAAAATTCATTTTAACTATCTGATAATTCTAACACCCCAAATGAGTCCTTCTATTGTCTATAATTTTGGATGAATTTTGCTAATTTTTCTTCTTTTCTTGCGTAGTTGGTTGTGTGCCAGATAGTGTATTTTGCAAAACACCAGAGATTATTTGACGCTGTTGTTACATTTCTCTAAAATTTGTATTTGTACTTGTTAGGTACTTTGAAGTACTAACCCCTCAGTAATTTCCTTAATCATTTTATCAGTGATTGAGATTATTATTTTTTTTTTGATTGAGATTATTTAAAGTTGAAATGAAAGGCTATTTTGAGTGTCTTTGCTGCTTATTCACCCCAACTCCGAGGCGCAGTTCTTTTAGCATCACAACCCCAAAACTTTTAGATTCGTCATACATACATCTGGGCAAGATTTGGATTCTAATCTCTGCCTCCCTACCTTCCAGAGGGTGTGTAAAATTTTGCGTAACTTCTCAACCCCCCAAATAACTGCATATGCTCTACTGGGATAAGTGGTTCTCTCCTGGGGCCTAATATACCCTCCTATTCTGAAGCAGTTATTATGTACCATATTTTTAGCCCTCTAATATTTTTGAGAAAATTAAAAGAAAGATGTTTGTCTAGTTTCCTAGAATCAGTAGGATGGATTTCATTTGCTCATCTTCTGTTTCTCTAACTTGCTTGAGGGCTTTTGGTAAATTTTTGTTGAAGTATACCCTATATTCAGAAAAGTGGCTATAAGTGTTCAGCTCAATACATTTTGACAAAGTGAGCAAGAAACAAAACATTAACAGCACACTATGTCCCCATATAGCCACGGGCACATCCAAAGGGTAACCACTATTGTTAGTTCTAAAAATACAGTTCAGTTTTACAAGTTTTAAAAATTTTACATAAAGAGAATCATACAGTATATACTATTTTGTGTTGTATTTTGCTAACATTGCTTGTGCATACTGTTGTTTATATAATATTCATTGCCACTTGTGAATATGAATCTCATTTATGAATGTATTTTTCATTTTTTTATTTTACTGTTGATTGATAACTTGGGTTTTTCCAGTTTAGAACTATTACAAATAGCCTTGTTATGAACACATATACATGTCATTTGGTGAACACATGCATATATTTCTGCTAGGTTTAAGGTCATAAGTTGTGTATTTTTCAGTTCAGAAACAAATTTATAAGGTTAGGAATGTGGATCAGTGATAGAGTGCTTGCTTGGCATGTGTGAGGCCCTGGATTACATTTTCAAAATTGCAAACAACAGTGACAACAAAAACAAAAGTGGGATTTGGAGACTGGAATATAGTGAGTGCAGCAAATTAAATGCCATTTGTGGTGGATTAAGTAATGGTCAACTTGTAACACCCAGCTGAACTGAATCAGTGTGGTTCTGGGCATGGAAGGCCCACCTAAGTGTTGTTGCCAACGGCATAAAAGGAGAGCTGGAGGGGAACATGGTGTGCTGTTGATTCTCCTGGAGAAGATTGTCACGCTGGTTTTCCTGATATGAACTCAGCTGTTCTCATTGCCAAAGGAGCTTGGGTCATTACTGTCATTGAGGGTGGCTGTAATTCTTTTCAGGAGAGCCCTGGTCCATACCTTGAACATTGCATCCTGGCTCCAGTGCAGATTCCTCAGCCTGCTGGCACAGATCATTCATCCTGCTGGTGTAGACCTTCTAGCTTCCACCACTGAACTGTGGGCCTTCCCAGTGCAGATCCGTGAAACAGACTTGCATGAGACATTGTTGTGGGCTCTAGGCCTCCAGATGGACTCATGGAGGACATTGCCATGGGATCTAAGTCTTCAGCTGGACTTGTGCAGGACATTGCCATGGGATCCAGATCCTCAGCTAACTTCTTTGGATCTTTAGTGTGTGGACAGATCTCCTGCACTCTTCTGCATTTGACTCTTTGGCTGAACATTATAAAATAATCTTAAAAATTATGTGTCCTACATTAAATCTATTTCCTTACAAACCGTGACTACAACACCACTTATGGAGATCTATGTGGAAAACAAGGTGCTCTTGTCCAAAGGACAGCTCTGTTCGTTATCATGTCCCACTGACCTTAACATTTGATATCACAGCTAGACCATTTTCCCTTAAACCTATTCTCTGAAATAACCAGTAGTGAAATTTTGTTAAACATCACTCCAGGAAACTTCTTATCTGTTTGACTTTTTTTTTTTTTTGTCTTTTTGAGACAGGGTCTCACTAAGCAGTTCAGGCTGGCCTTGAGCTCACTTTGTAGTCCAGGCTGCTCTCAAACTCACAAGGATCATCCTGCGTGCTAGGATTACAGGCGTGTGCCACCATGCCCAGTGAAACTCCTTATGTGTATAAAAGAATAAACAAATCTTTTTTTAAAAGCTAGTATTTCCAAGAAAAACAGACAAGAAATATTTAAAATGTCTCTACCTCCCAGTGCCTCCATTCATGAAATCTATTTTTGTCATGCTTTTTAAAACTTTATTTCAACATGACTATGCTTACAGAAATGCACTCATATTCGTTAATAGAATGTAATGTAACTTATCCTACACAATTTCAACCAAAAAGTTGGTACATAGTTTAAGATTTTAAAAAGGATTTGCAATCTGGTTTATTTTTATCTATTACAAGTGTATATAAAAAAATCCTCCATCAAATGCCACTAAAGAAGGCAGGAAAAACCTTGAGAAATACAACTTTGGTTTGCTTCAGAAAAATAACAAGCATTGCACTGTAAAGTTTATAAAAGTGGTGCAACAAAACGTTGTGATACAATGACACTTTACAAAATTCAGTAACTAATGGATGTGGAAGGGGGTGGGAGGGAGCTTGTGTACACACACTGAACTGGAAAAGCTATCTGTGTCACGAATATTGAGTGTAGATTATAAATCTACACAAACGAATCAGATAATTTCTTAAATTGGAATTAACACTATCAGTTCACTTCACCTATGGAGGCCATTAACAGATTTCAACACACAGTATTTTAAGTTTTTCTCATCTGTATAAAGAAGAAAATTAAGTTTCTTCCCCAGATTTTCAGTCCAGAAGTGATAGTATACTATAGACAAGGTATTCCTTTCCTTGTCAACATTGATGGGGTGACATGTAATGAGGTCAAATTAGGTTTTAATTTGTATCAGCACTCATATGCAAATAGCCTCCCCAATTAATGAGCACACGATTTTGTTAATTTTTTTTGTGGTACCGGGAATCGAACTCAGGACCTCGTGCTTGCCAGGCAGGCACTTGTGCCACTAAGCTATATCCCTGGCAAGCACACGAGTTTATAAATGACTAAAAAAAAAAATCGCCCTTCTTTGATGACTAGGGCCCAACTGTAAAAGCTATCTGTAAAAGCTAACTGTACAAGCTATGCAGTCTCTCCAGCAGCACAATTTGCAATAGCTAAATTGTGGAAATAGCTCATATGGCGACCAAGAGATGAAGCAATAAGGAAAATGTTGTACTTATATACAGTGGGGTACTACTCTACCATAACGAAGGACAAACTTGAGACATTTTTAGGTAAATGGGTGCATCTCAAGACCAAAACCCCAAGTGAAATAAATCAGACACAAGTGTAGGCATCACATTGTTTCTCTTGTGTGAGAAACCCAAAATGCAAATAAGGAGCAAAATGGAGGATAGATATGGGGAAGTAGGAAGAACTTATTCAAATGGGAAGGGGAACAGGAGAGAGAGGTTAGAGGAAGGAAAGGAAAGGAAAAGGGATTTAAAAAAAGGGAGAATGGAAGGAAAAATAGAAACAGAGCTCTTGTAAATGGGGAGGGGAAGAAGGGTTGAAAGGAGGGGAGAGGAATGGGGGAAAAATGAATTGAGATGTATTATGTACAAGAAGAGATATCCCATGATAAATGTGATCATTATGTATGGTAAACATGTACTAATAAAAGAAATAAAGATTTTTAAAGTGCAGCACCTTATAAATTAAGCCTCAACAAAAATGCCAACAAAATGGTAGACTCCAAATAAGAAGTAGCTCTGGAAAAAAGAAGAAAAAATATAACTTAAGGTATCTTGGAGGCCGGGGATATAGCTCAGTGGCATAAGTTCCTGCCTGGGAAGTGCAAGCTCATGAGTTTGATTCCTGATACCACCCCCGCAAAAAAAAAATAAAAATAAAGGTATCTTGAAGACCAATATGAATGCAGGTTCAAAAAATAATTAAGAGATATTTTCATAAAAGTACCTAGGATTAGGTAGTCTTCTATTCTCTAGTGTTTCAAGTTTATCACTAGTTAATAAACATCAATTCATGAATAGCATGTTCATTTATCAGAAGGGAAATTCTAGCATCAATTCTACTGGAGAAAGGCAGATTAGAAATTAAAAAGATTCAAACAGTTCCACACAAATATATTTTGAAATGAAAGAACTCGCAACTGGACCAGAAGTTCTTATTACTAATGTACTTCTCATCGAAACAATTTTTAGTAAGTACAAACACATGGCATTAAGATTCAGAACATAATATAGGCCTGATAATCAAGTCCTTGCTTCTCTGGAAGAAAGGCCTTAAATCTGAATCAACTTCCACTAACAATATTTTTACAGATCAATTTAACAAGAACTTTCAATTTCTTTCATAATTTTTAGCATTCTAGTCTTAAAAACTAGATTAAGAGTTAGGTAAATTCATGAGAAAGCAAATTTCTTTCCTTTGCTCTGTGAAAGAATCCAAATTACTCTTCCTCAGAGATTCGCAGTGTCCAATTTCTATGTAAGGTGAGTCTTTTTTGATATAATATAAAAAGTAAGTTAGGCAAAATAAGCTCATGAACATAAAAACTAGTCATTAGAAAGATTTAACTAGCTTTATAACTTAAGTTTTGAAACAATTACTTGCATCTTGATGAACTTGGAACTGACTGAGAGGCCGAAGATTTAAAGAGGCAGAAGACTCTCTCAAGACACGAGGAGTAAGTTAGGTGATGATGGTGTGTGCTTTGTGTGCATCAATAAAATCTGCTTTTCATGGATCCAAGCAAGATGATAGATATTCGTGGCTGAATGGGGGGAAGTAAACAGATGTGGTTATTGCCCTTTATTTTAGAAGACAAACAAGTAGAAAGAAATATAGACAGTTCCTCCAAGAGAAGGTATATTTTCTCCCTGGAAATCAGAGAGAAGTAGATTCCAGCAAGATGTAATTGCACTTTCCTTCGACTTTTAGGATTAGCAAAGAAAAAAAAATGAGTGACAGGTCTGGGTGCCGGAAGAAAAGAGAGGTGGGCACACTCTTGCGTCACTGGTGATGGGAGGGAAATGGGTGAGTATGTCTCATTGGCGATGTGCATCTCAGGTGACTAACAACTACGGAGAGCTGAAGTCTTTTTGATCCAGCTATCAGCTCCTTGTTGATCTCAGAGGAATGAGTTTGTAGCCATGTGAATTAGAAGGAAGAAACTCTTCTGGTTCTATGCCCGTTGGTGTAAGAATGCAGGTTGTTTGGGAATTGTTAGGGTCAAGGTTGGGGCACAGTTGGCTTCTCCTGCAACCCTGTCCAGGTCACTAGTTTCCTTTAGCTCCCCAAATAATGCATGAAGTCAGAAGGAGAGCTGGAATTGGGCATCTGGGAATGAAGCGGGAAACGTTCAGAGTCCTGAATCAGTAAAAAGGTAGGATTTGTGGCCTACTACCCAGTACTAAGTGCTCACCCTATTAAAAAAGTTGGCTTATTTAACTGTCTGTAGAGGGCAGCATAACCCAAGGGAAAGGAAGAGGAAACTAATGACAGGTTACCTGCCACAGACTGAGCTAGCTTGTGTTCCTTTAAGGAAATGTGACACCTCAGACAGTCACAAGGGAGTGGTAGAGGCTGGTGTTAATCCAAACTTACTGTTTGAAGAAAACTTTTAATTTCAATCTTTTTGCAGCCCTGGGGAAACAGTGTTAATATCTATAAGGCAGAAAAGGAGATGCAGTAGGGTAGAACAGAATAGCGGGCATTTGTGGAGGAGAGGCAGAGTGACAGAATCATTGGCAAAAAACCTTCAGAGCTTCAAAAACAATACAAGCCCACTGAATAAGAGTCACCTTATTAAAATTAATATTTTTTAAATATTAAAAAATTAATAAAAAATTAATAAAAAATTAATATTTTTTTGAATACTGAAGATATTTAAAATATCAGTTGTGTTCTTGAGCTTTGCAGGTGACCTCCCATTCTGGGAAGACTGTTGTTTTCTGAGCACAAAGATGCTGCTTTTTCACAGAGCTGCGATGTCCACAGACGTTCAGCCAGCCCCTCAGTCACTGGAAGCTCAACCCCCACTCCCCACCCCACGGGTGAGAGGAAGGCTTTGTGCGCCCCAGATCACTTGAATGGCAGCATTGAAAATCAGGGCCAGATTAAGATGTACGCCGATGAGGTGTGTCGGGAGACTGTGTCACCTTGCTGCAACTCATTTCTGCAGCAGGCCGGATTAAATTTGTTAATAAGCATGACAGTTATTAATAACATGCTCGCCAAGTCTGCTTCAGACTTGAAGTTTCCTTTGCTATCTGAGGGAAGTGGATGTGCTCAGGTTCAGCTTTGGAAACTGCTGAAGGGTTTGTCTGAAAAGCCAGTCTTGGCGGGGCAGTTGCTGGGTGTCCAAGTGCTGTTCCCAGTCAGGATAAACAGAAGTGGAAATAGAGAGCTTCTCCTAGAAATGCTCACCACTTAGGCAGCCACGTGGAGCAGAATGGGACCGCCTCTCCCCAAACCCCCTTTGGTTTGCAGATGCCAAAGAATGCACACTGGGTGCCACTGAGGATTCGGCCTTGGCCAGTCACCAGTCCCCAGGTGAGAGTTCCAGTGGCTAAATCGAAGACTACACCCACTGGCCAGGCAGGGGCCCCCGCAGAGCTTAGGGTGACTTCTTGGTTTTGCAGTCTCAGGCAAAGGGCACTGTGAAGTACTCCCTTGCAGCCTTCCTCAGGCTGTAAAGGCATCTCTGTAGCCTGCCAGCTGCGGCTAAAGAACATCAACTTACTGCATCACCAGTGCTGCTGTTGCCTCTGCTGGTCTCCCTGTCTAAGCAGAACCGCTTCGCAGAGACCAGATCCATAAGGGGAACTTGGGCCGAAAGTGCATTTGCCACTCACTGCTTACATGGAAGTATTCTCCCTGTAGCCTTTCTTCTAACACCAGCTGATGGATGGCTAATGCATCTGTTCATCCAAAAAGAGCACTCCCCTTCTATCCATACTACCGACTTCACCTCGCCCCCAAAGTCCGCATCTGTGTGTATCCTCAATAAACCTGTGTGCTTTGATTGGCAAAATGAAGACATGGTCCTCGTCATTGAGTTTACAGTGTGCACAAAGAAAAAGACAAACATGCACATAAACGCCAGCTGATGGGATGTCCGCTCCTGACAGATGCACGCTTATCAGTGATCTCAGGAGGCCAGGGCGGAAAGGGGCTTCAGTGTTCACAATCAGACTCAAGAGACGCCCTAGGGGCAGGGGTGACAGGCTGGGGGTGGGGCGTGCAGGCTGGCACAATTCAGCTGGAATGTTGGGACTACTGGAGGAGACAATGCCCTTGAAGCCTGGAAGCCTGGAAGCCTGGAAGCCTTGAAGCAGGCGCCCCCAGATAAAGGTATCTCCTTGACTGCCTGCCTGCCTGCCTGGGGAGGAAGGCCAGTGTCCTTGAGATTTATCTGGGCAGTCCTCAGCTGGGAGAGGTGGATCTCTGTCCTGCATCCCTGCACGTCTAATGCATACTTAGCACAGTAAAGAGGGCCTCTGGCCCAGCCTACCGGATGTAGTTCTACCTCTCCTGCAAAGCTGCTGTTAAACTCACTTCTAACCCTCCTCCCTTCCCTGGGATGCCAAGCACTGCTTCCTGGCAGAGTGAGAGGGCTGGCAGCTCTTTCTTGTGGGGGAATTTCCTTCCTTTCCTAACCTCCCCTGTCCACTGGGTGGGACTCAGAAAGGGAATGGCAGAGTCCTCCATGAACTCCTCGGGAGGTAGTAGCAGAGCAGATGCTCAAGGTGCTTATCACAACCCACCACCAGCCCGGCACACCGATCCATCCATCCGGAGACATCTCTGCACCCTCCCTCCGAGGTCCTGGCACCCTTGAGAGGAAAGGAAGTGCCCCAGTGTGCCAAACCGTGGGTCCACGGGTCTGGTCAACTCATTCTTCCCCACCTTCCAGAACACTTCCCGACCCCTCCCAGAGAGTCTTAGCTTCTGCCTCACCAGAGCCAGGTTCCTTAAGCATTTGCACTGTCTCAGACAGTGGCCTCCTTTACCAAAGCCACGACACAGCCAATAAACATCTGCTTTCCTTGTGCGGTGCTGCTTTTGTGCCAGGTGCCCGCTCCTGGTCAGTCTCCCTGGGATACTGCAGAGGGTCACCGTGCCCTGGGGAGCAGCGTTCTGTCTGCACAATGCCCTGCCTTCGGTCTCTTCTCTTCCACGCAGGACATGGGTTTCCTCCCATTTCTTCCTCTCCCGTCCCCCAAGAGCTTTGGTTCCAGGTCAGTTAAGGGTTTTCTTGCTTGTACTCTGTGGCTCATACCGCATGCCGACCAGCAGGCCTGAGAGCTGCCAGGTCCCCCAAACAACTGTGGGAAGTCCTCCGACCAGGAACGCGGACACTGAGTTTTCCCGTTTTCCCTGAGCTCCTCCATGGCCAGCAAATGACCTGTGGTCACTGACACACTACACCCCCTCGAGGCTCACCCTGCTGGGATGCCCTTGGCCGGCTCTGGGGCCCTGTCTTGTTTTGCAGCAGCCGCCAAAGGGACCCCCCTTTTCTCCCAGGCAAACCGCAGTCTGGCTGGACAATCTGTTTTTCAAAGATTTCTCTGCACACAGCTCTTTCCCAGCTCTTTTCCGCATCCTCCTTTCCCAGTCCAGCCTGCCTAGCCAGTGCTGTCTTCAGTGACACCTCATTGCTCAGCCTCTTTTAATCTTAGCGCAGAGGCAGAGGCTGCTCTCCTTCCTCCCAGCTTGTGGCCCGAATTAGCATGCACCTCCATACTCCCCTGCACACTACTGAATTCCAGTTTCCTGTTTGTGTACAGTTGTCCAGCCTCTCTCGGGCACTTGACACTTTAAGGCCAGCCACAGCTGACTGCTAACTCAGGGAGGGCTTCGGAGGCTTCCTGCCCATCTCTCGGGCAGCTCTGTCACAGGGAAGCCTGCCAGCATCGAGGCGTCTCCAGTGAGTGGTCTTGGCACAAGTCAAAGCCCTCCTTTCCATTGGCTCGCACTGCCCGCTCGAAAACAGCGCCCCTTATCCCTTGAGTGTCTGTGGTGGTGCCTGGTGGAAGCCCAGTTCCCTGCGGGTCCTGCCTCTGCAGGAGGCGTATGGTGGGGAGTGAAAGCATTCCTGCCACCCAGGTCCTGCTCAAGACCCCCAGAGGCCCTCAGCACTGGCGAGAGCACTTGTTGCACCCATCCTACAGTCAGTGCAACATGAATTAAGAAGAGCCCTGAACCACAAATCGTCCAACTCACCTGTCTGCTGCAACTATCAGTCAGCCTTTGCCGGGTTTCCCATGGCAAATGTTGGACTAGATCATCCCTGCTGGGCTTGTCACACTCTGTGGGGAGGCCGCCTGCCTCAAAGGTGCTGCCCCAGCCTGAGCTGTCTTCTCTATGTCCACGACTGGTGCCGCGGACTGCTTTCCAGCTCCACAGAGGGCCTTGGCTTTGCTTCTTATTTATTTCATCAGCACATTTCCATTTGGTCCCTGAAAGTCCTGGCTTCCACACTAACTCCTGTGCCCTCCCCAGCCTGCCTCCTGCCCTGGAGATCCTGTAGTTGGAAGAACATTTCCACCCTCTCTCTGTAAGTGATTCGAGGTTGCAGACATCTAGCTTCCCTGGGGGCTTGTCCGTCCTCAAACCCTGCATCCTTGGTGGAGCCCTGTAGCTCACTCTCAGAGCAGTTTCCACCCCACCTGATTCCTTTTAAGCACCACCCACAAGCCAGCACAGCCCTCACCAAGTCAACCTCTGTGCCTTGGCCCCATCCGCTATGAGGTGAGTATCAGTGGGCAACATTTGCACCTACCTCCCTTCTAGAGGACACTAATAGGTCCACAATGCACAAGGGTGCTGCATCAGAGCCCAGCAGAGCTCTGCAGGCGGTGCCTCATCCCCTGCCTGTTACAGTCGCTGCTTGTGTCTGCACCACGTCTGTTACATTCCTCCTCATTTTGCTCCTGGCCTCCTTTTCACCTGAAAGGTTAATTTTTCCTGACTGACTCTGGTTTTCTGTGGGTGTCTTAGGATACCTTTCTCCATGCTCTAATTACTAAAAGAAGCTCCTTTTCAGTTTCCCAGTTCCTTCATACCTTCCTATGTCAGGCTTGGCTCACAGATATACTTCTTGTTAGTTTTTAGCAAGATGAACAATAGTGATGTGATTTGTCTTCTTTGCCCAATTTTTATGAACTGTGCTGCTATAAAGATAGATGTGCATTAATCGCATGGTATGATGTTTTTAACTCTTTTGGGGAGATACCTACAAGTTGGATGAGCTGGAGAAAATGAAATTCCTATTTTCATTTTTTTGAGGAATCTTTATACTAATTTCCATAGTGGTTGTACCAGCAGCCTCGGTAACATTTCTTATTGGTTGATTTCTTAATTATATACATTCTTTCTGAAATAAAATGGCCATCTCAGTGTTGTTTTAATTTTCATTTATCAAAGTACTAAGGATCATAAACATTTTTTCATGTATTTATTTACTACTTGTCAATAAATAAAATATGTCATATTAGTTTACCTGAGAAGTGTCTGTTCACTACAGATGCCTGCTTTTTGTTGGTCTTTAAATTTGGGGGGGACCTGATTTTTTTTTTAGTTGTTTATATACTGTAGACATTAGTCCTTTGTCTGAGGAGTAGCTAGCAAAATTTTTTCACATTCTTAAACTTGTCTCTTCCCTCTGTTGGTTTACTTTGTTGTGCAGAAGTTTTTAATTGATGTGATCCCATTTGTTTAGCGTTGATATTATTCCTTGTGCAACCTGGGTTCTGTTTAGAAATTCTTTGCCAACACCTATGTCTTCAAGAGATTTACATAGTTAGTCTTCCAGCACATTACGTGTTTAGTTCTAATGTGTAGAATTTTGATCAATTCTGATTTATTTTATTGCATGGTGAGAGGCATGAGTCTCACCTTTGTCATGTGGATAGCTAGTTTTCTCATCACCATTTGTTAAAGAGGCTATCTTTGCTCCAATGAAAGGATTTAGCCTGTTTGTCAAAGATAACATAAGTGAGTGTGCCTGGAGTTGTATCTGTGTCTTGTAATCTCTTTCATTGACCAACCAATCTATTTTTTGCAATACCATGCTGTTTTGGAAGTGTAGCTTTGTAGAATATCTTGAAGTCTGGGATTGTAATGTCTCCTGCCTTGTCCTTGTTGCCTAGAAAATATTTTCTTATTTTAGGTTTCTTCTGGTTCCATATGAATTTCAGGGTTGATTTTTCTAGTTCTGTGATGAATCCTACTTGCATTTTAATTAGTGTTGTATTATGTTTGTATAACAGGTTTAGAAGTGTAACCATTTTGACAGTATTGGTTTTCATTATCAAGGAGCAAGGGCTATCTTTCCATTTTCTGATATCCTCTTCAATCTCCTTTCTCAGAGCATTATAGTTTTCATTGTAGAGCTCATTTATTTCCTTGGTTACATTAATACCTAAGTATGCAATTTTTCTTAATGCTATTTGGAAAGGTGTTTCCCTCATTTGTCTCTCAGTAATTTTGTTATTGTGTACAGGAATGCTGTGGATTTTTGAGTGTTGACTTTGTATCCTGCTATGCTATTGAGTTTGGTTATTAACTCTAGAATCTTTTTGCAGAGTTTTTGGACTCTTCTATGTAGAAATCATGTTGCCTGCAAATAATAATTTAACTTCTTCCTTTGTCATATCACTTTCATTTGTTTCTCTTGTCTAATTGCTTTGGCTAATGTTCTGAGATCTATATTGAACAGGAGTATTAAAAGTGAATGTCCTTCTCTTCTTTCTAATGTTAGAGGGAAAGTTTTCAGCTTCCCTCCATTTACTACCACATAATGTTCACCATTGATTTCTCATAGCTGTTTTTTTTTTTTATCAGATTGAGATAAAGACCTTCTATTCCTATTTTCTTCAGAGTTTTTCTTATCATGAATGGATGTTGGATTTTGTCAAATAAGAAATCTACAATTACATTAAGATAACATAAGGTAATCCAACTAATATGTACTAAATGAAACAGCTATCTCTCTGCTAGTAGCAGAAAAGGATTCAACAGTAATTTTAGAGTTAACTATAAAAAGATTAATAAAAATTTACTATTACACTCTTAAAGATATAGGGCTTGGGAATGGGAGAATACAAGAGAAAAACTTTGAAACCTTAAATTCTATTATATGACAAGGAGGACAGAAAAGTATTATAAGGGATCTTATTGGGGAGTAGAGAAATGTTTACAGGATTAGATAACGCTAACAGAAAAACTGATGAGCAATTGAAGATAAAATAAAAGAGGGAGAAAAATGAAAGATTATATACAGAGTAAAAATAAGAGAAAAATAGTTCAATGGAGAAAAATTAAAGGGAGAAGAGGAAAGATGAAGGAAAAGATACAGTTAAATGCTATTTGTATAATTTTAATAACCTAAATTTGCTTGTGAGTCCTTCCAAACTTGTGAGTCCTCATTATTAAGCCATGCTGATTAGCCTGGTGCAACCACTGTAGAAATCAGTGCAGAGATTCCTCAAAAAACTGGGATTAGTGAACCCAATTGACCCAGCTATTCACCTTCTGGATATCTTCCCAGAAGAACCACAAGGATATATGCACATCCATGTTTATTGCAGCACAGTTTGTAATAGCTAAATCTTGGAAGCAACACAAATGCCTAACAACCATTGAATGGATAAACAAAATGTGATATTTTTAATATAATGAAGTATTACTCAGCCATAAAGGAAGATAAACTTGAGACATTTATATGTAAATAGATGGACTTTGAGACCATAATTGTAAGTGAAATAAATTGGACACGCATGTATAAATATATCTTTATCTCTCTGGTGTGAGAAATTGAAAATGTAAATAAGAACATAAATGTAAAGTAGATATTGTGAAATAGGAAGAAACTGTTCAAAAGGAAAAGAGAAACAGGGAGCGGTGAGGGGAGAAGAAAGAAAGATAATAAAAAATGAGAAAAGAAGGATAAAATGAATCCCCAGAGGCTGGGGATTTAGCTCAGTGGCACAGTGCCTGCCTGGCAAGTGCGAGGTCATGTGCTCAATTCCCCGTACCAGAAAAAAAAAAAAAGAAAACCCAGCTCTGTGAACAGGGAGGAAAACAGGGTTTGAAAAGAGGGGAAAGGAACAGGAAAAAAGAGGGGAAGGGAATAGGAAAAAAGAGGAATTAAGATATATCATTTACAGATGCAAATTTATTATGAATGTCATCATTATGTATGCCTAAACTGTACTAATAAACTTAAATAAAATAAAAACCAATACTATATATTATTTTGGATACACATATTTATAGAAAAATTAAAAATGTACACTGAAATATGTGTATCAATTTTAAAGTATCAGTTGCCTTTGGGAAGAGATGAAGGAAAATGTGACTCAAGAAACATATGTAGTTTAATTTTACCTATTAAGAGAAAGATTTTGGCAGTATTATACAGTACTTTTGGACTCTCAGTGGACACCAGAGGAATTTTGATTTTTGAATTTTATTTTATTTTTCTTCTTCTTTGTGCTGGTTTATGGTTTGTTTCCCATTCTTCTTCTTTTTTTGTCTTTTATCTATATATTTGTTCTAATGTATTCATCTTTTTTCCACCTTTCCTCAATTTACCTCTATAGACTTAATTATATTTTCATATGAGTGAATACTTGCTCTAATTTTCCTGGTCAACTTTAAGAATCCTTTGCTTACTCCTTCATTCTTTCTGTTCTGTCCTCTTCTTTGGTGTCCCAAAGCTTATGCAATCATCCTTCTTCTTTAGGCCTGTCTTCTACTTTATTTCTTTTCAGTTACCTCTGTTTTATCCACTATACTTCTTAAATTTCCCCACCACAGAGTAAAACTACTCTGCCAAGGGAAAACATTTTACCTACAAGCTCCCAGTTTATGATTGGTTCTGTTATATAATTGTAGATTTTGTTTTTATGGTTAAAGGTACAAAATTAATAGCTACCCCTGTTTGTCAGTTTCTAAACTGTGCTTGATGCTACTGTCAGTGCTAATTACACTACTTTAGCTAGGGTGTCATATCTGTTTTAATCAGATGTTCTCACTTCAGTAACAATACTGGGAATTTCTGGGGTAATAAACTCAGAACACCCCAGCACCAAAGGACTGGGGACTGAACCAAACAAATACCAACATCTCAGTCTTGATTAATTGGAAAGAAAGAATCTTGGGACAGACACAAACCAAGAACCTCCTACACACAGAAGACATCCTGAAGAACAATCCTTGCCTAGAGAGGCCTTGATATTAGTGATAAAGCTACCTACCAAGTAACTTATAGGGATCAATACAGAAAACAAAATTGAAAAATTTGAAATAGAAAATGACAAGACACAGAAGGAAAATGCAACCTCAGACCTCCAGCTCACCCAGAACAAGTCCTGCAGACAAGAAGATAGAGGCAAATGAAAGACACACACACACCACCTGACATTTCTGAAATGATGGCAACCTAAGTAAGGAAACAATTCCATGAGGCTATAGAGGCAATCAGATCAGAAATAGCATCTCAGGAAAAAAAAAGAAATGTCAACATTTACAGGGGAATTGCTCATTAAATTTAGAATAGAGATAGATTAAAAAATAGATGATGATAAGAAGAGAATGGAAACCATGAATGATTAATATAGGAAAGACATAGAATGTATGAAACAGATTCATGCAGATATCCAGGCAATTAAAAACTCCACTGAAAACTGACAAAACTGTTTGAATGAAACTGAAGGATGACTTTCAGACCTTGAAGACAGGATCACAGTTAACAAACATGAAGGGAAAGATCTACTGAAAATAACAAAAGATCAGGAAATGACAGTTCAATACCTGCAAGGTGATGCAAAGAGAAATAATATAAGAGTCATTGGTGTCAACAAAAAAGCAGGAGTCAACACAAATGACAAAAAAACTATTTGCAGAAGCAACAGCAGAAAATTTCCCAAGCATGGGAAAATAATCTGACATGCAAATAAGTGAAAAATATAGAACTCCAATTAGTATTAACCTACATAAATCTACACCCAGACATATAATAATCAGGATCCTAGAAATTCAGCACAAGAACAAAATATTAAAATCTGTTAGAGAAAAGAAACAGATCACCTATAAAGGAAAGCCCATCAGAATTATGACAGATTTCTCAACACAATTCCTCAAGTCAAGAAGAGCTTGGAGGAAAGTTTTTCAAGTCCTGAAAGAAAACAACTTCAAATCCAGATTGATGTACCCCACAAAACTGTCTTTCAAAATTAATGGAGAAATAGGATACTTCCATGACAAAGAACAACTGAAGAAATTCATGACCATCAAACCAATCTGGCAAAGGGTACTGGAAGATATTGTATGCAGAGGTAAAAGTGACCACAATTCCAAGAACAACAACAGAAAGAAAGCACCAGACAGGGTAAGCAGTTAAAGAGAGGGGAAAAGTAGGGAACCAACAGCAAGAAAATAATATGTCAAAGATAAGCCAATACATGTCACTTATAACCATCAATGTAAATGACCTCAATTCACTAATCAAAAGAGACAGACTGGCAGAATGGATGAAAAAAAAAAAAAGATCCAGAGAAAGCAAAAAGATGGTAGAGTGGTAAACAGCAGAGAAAGAGCCTCTTTGAGAGTCACTATCCAGAAGCTGGAATATAGCAGTGTGAGGAAGACAAGAAGGAAGACAAGAAGTGGGTCCTCTGGACCCAGGAAGGATCTGAAGCATGAACTGAAGCCTACAGAGATAGTGAAGAGAGAAACTTCAACAAAGAAGAAGGAGGTAGTCTGTGGCTCATTCTCACTGAAGCAGGATTCACTGTGCAAGAAGAATGATTCAAATCTGTGGACACATAGTGACTGCTGGTAACCCCAGAGGTCCCCACGGAGAGATGCAGTAATGGATGGGAGTAGCAAATGTAAAGGACTGCATTAGCTGGCAGTGAGTGCTGAGGACTCAGTCATCCCATGTGAGAGAGTGATTGGCCTGGAGTTATCTTGGGGAAGGGATAAACGAGCTGAGTACTCAGTGGCAGCTGGCTCTGTCTAGCAGCTCCCAGCTGGGCTTAGGCCAGCAGAAGTTGTGCTTGTTGGCTGAATAAGTCTAGTCTCAGACAGAAGGTGCAGACTCACTGAGATTATCCACTACCCCACCAAAAAGTTACTGCTGGCTTGCTGGGATAAATCAACACAGATCAGGACTCTGTCTCCATATGCTGTCTATCAGCGACAGCAAACACATGTGTGGAAGTGGATTTTATCTTTCCTCTTGTCTCTCTTTGTCTTTTTATGATTTTGTTTTTGTTTTTTCCTGCTTCACTGTTTGATCTTTTTTATATGAGTGTGAGCATGGCTTCTAGCCTCTTTGTGGGTGTGGTTCTGTTCTGCTCTTTTTATCTCTTCCTTCTCTTATTCCCTCCAGTCTTCTGCACCAGTTTTCCAAAGTTAGCATGATCCCCCTTTGTCCTCCAGCCTTACTTCAAATCTCTTCTTCTTCTTCCATTTCCCTATATTCTCCCTAACCCGTTTGAAATTTTAACCCCAGAGGGCAAAATTGACATATTAAGGACATGTATACTGCATATAATTTTCTGGTTTGTTTTAGATTTTTTTTATATAGCTACAAATCTGTTTATATGGTTAAAGGTGGCAAATTAATGGTTAGCTTAGCTCGTCATTTTCTAGGCTGTATCTGATGCTACCATCGTTGCTGATGGTATAACTACAGCTAAAAGTGACATAATTGTTCTAAACAGCTATTCTTCCTGATATGCCAAGACTAAGAGAGTCTAAGGGTCATGGCCAGGGCAACTCTCTGGTGGATACGCAAATGTTCCTCAGTGGAAACTGGCTCCTGACCGCTGAAAAAGCTCCACTTATCTATTGTACTTATCTCTCTCTGCTAGTAAACTAGGAAATCTCAATAAGATTTTCAGTTGAACCACTTAACTATCCTTCCCTTCAGAAATTAGGCAGCTTGCAATAATTTACATTTCACAACAACTAGCAGGGGAATGATTCACATTTGTGCCTTACTCGTGCTAAGAAAAAGAAAGAGATTTTAGTCAGCCTTAACAAATGTGCCTTTATCAATATGTAAAATGTGATTGCTAGGTGATAAATATAAGTTTAACCTGTGAGCTTCAAAAATTTAAATGAGACATAGCCTTGTCGTGTTGCTGGGAAGGGTTACCTTAGTGATTAAATAGATGATACAAGTGTCTTGGATATTTCTTTGTCCTAGGGCCCAGGGTGGAATTCCTCAAGTCAGTTGTCTCTTTTATCTATCTCTACAGGTTATCTCTTTCACTGCACAGCAGGAAAAGTGCTCTACTTCCAACTCACCTTTTTGTATATGCCCTCTTCCAAAGAATAAAAAACAATAATTTATTACAAAGTTATGCTTCCTTCTTTAGATATTCCTGTCACAAGACCAATTATAACTTATGCTTATAAATTTCCAATAGGAGTAAGTGTACAGTTCATGAGCTTTTTGGGAGGATAAAATTGCATGCTGCTCAAGAGTGAATAGGCTGGTCAGATTTTGTCTTCTGTTCTTTCCAGATGGCATCCACTTTCTCTGGAGTGGAGTGTACTCGAGGGATGCCTTGATGGTATAAAGATCAATTAGAAATAAGGAGGGGATGCCTAAACTATTTCTTTTTGTATTTCAGACATGGCATATTCACAGAAGAAGTCTCTTACTTCTTTAGAGTGCATCATTAAACCTTGGAAGATGTTTGACCCTTAAACATTGAAAAAGAGGCATTTAATATTTTTCTGCACACGTGAATGGCCTATGTACCCCATAGAGCCAAAATGGAATGCATAGGGAAGTATTAATTATGATGTTCTTTTACAACTAAAACAATACTGTAAAATGGAGGAAAAATAGTCAGAATTGTGTTATGTTCAAACCTTCTTTACACTGAGAAATAATTCATATTTATGCTCAATTCATAATTAATTTATGAATTATGATCATACTTCATAATTATGATCCATATGGGACTACCTATGTTCATATGTCTCTCTCTCAATAAATTAAAGCAGATTAAGGTAGAACTAGGAAAATTTTCAGGTGATCCTGATAAGTGCATTGATGTCTTCAGAGGATTTATTCAGACCTATAAGCTAGGCTGGAAAGATATAATATTCACTTTAAAGCAAACATTGACTTCTAATGAGAGACAAACAGCATTACAAGCTGCTATTACATTTGGGGATGAATATCATATTGTTAATTTTAAACAACCAGAAGATAGATGGCCAGGGAGCAGCCAGTTCCCACTGGAGTCCAAGCAGTCCTTACCCAAGACCTCTGCTGACCTAATAGTCAGACAGGAGATTGAAGCAGGAGACATTTTCAAGTGTGTATTCTTGAAGGTCTAAGAAAGACTGAAAAGCAAGTCTTCTAGTTATTTTAAAATTTCAGCTATTTATCAGGAAAAAGATGACCCCGCCCCTACCTTTCTTAGAATGTTTACTAGAGGCACTGGTAAAACTTAATGTCCATAGCTCCTGATTCAATAGAAGACAGATTTTGCTTAAAGACATATTTACTACCCATTCAACTCCAGATATTTAAAAAGAGCTACAAAAGATAGCTTTTGTTCCAGATAGCTCACTTGTTACGTTAGTGAAAACTGCCTCCTTAGTATTCTATAATCAGGTCAGGGAGAAAACCAGGGAGAAAGAACAGAGATCAAAAGCTGGCCTCAAAAAAATATACAGATCCTAAGTCTGATTATCTGGACTCCAAGAGAACTCAGTGACTACATTCATCTACTGCTACTGTCAAAAGGCAGGCCACCATAAGAGGGATGGCTTTTAGAGGCCCCCAAGCCATGCCCCAACTGCCAAGTTAGACACTGGAGGCAGAAGCCCCAGAGCTCAGACTCATTTTCCCAGGTTTTCCGGAAGGACTAAAGGGCCCAGGGCTGCATCCTCCCCCTGGCCTAACTCCTCCCCATCTCTGTCATCTCCACAGAAGGGCCCTGTGTAATCACGATTAGAGGAAAAAATCCCAGCCTATTGCTGGACATCTAAGAAAAGAAGTGAAGGATCTATATATTGAAAATTACAGTATTCTGAAAAAGGAGATTAAAAAGGCTATCAGAAAATTAAAATATATCCCTCGCTCATGGTTAAGAAAATTCAACATAGTGGAAATGGTCGTACTCCCCAAATTGTTATACAGATTTAATGCACTCCAATCAAAATAAAATTAGCATACCTCGCAGCACTAGAAAAAACTTTCCAAAAATTCATTTGCAATAATAGAGATCTAGAATAGAGAAAGCAATTCTAGGAAGCAAAGGCAAGGCAGGGAGCATCAAAATTCCTGACTTGAAACTATACTACAAAGCTACTGTGACAAAATCGGCATGGCAGTGGAAAAAAAAACAGATATGAGGACCATTGGAATAGATTAGAAGATCTGTACACAATTATAAACACAGTCAGTCACTTTATCTTTGACAAAGGGAGCAAATATGTTCACTGGAAGAAAGATAGCCTCTTTAATAAATGGTGCAAGGCCCTCAGAGCCGGCCAAGCAGGCTCCCCCAGCCCCCCGCGCCTTGCGCCCAGGCAGCCAGTTCTCCGGGAGCTGCAGGGCTCCTGGGTCCGAGAGTGGGCC
>NW_004955503.1:7676560-7685450 GCF_000276665.1 Chinchilla lanigera
GGCCCACACTCGGACCCAGGAGCGCTGCAGCTCCCGGAGAACTGGCTGCCTGGGCGCAAGGCGCGGGGGGCTGGGGGAGCCTGCTCCCTTTTATCCTTAAAATAAAAAAAAAAATATAAATGGTGCAGAAAAAACTGGCTCTCTACATGCTGAAGATTAAAACTAGACCCGTTTCTATCACCATGCATTAAACTAAAGTCAAAATGGATCAGAGATCTAAATGTTAAAACAGAAACACTAAATCTCTTGGAAGCGAGAGTAGGTAGAAATCTTTAACACATAGGTGTTTGTAGAGAGTTTATGAACAAAACCCAGACTGCATGGGAAATATTTCAAGGAATCACCAACTGAAATCTCATGGTATTAAAAAGCTTTTGCATAGCAAAGAAATCACCAAAAAAGTGAAAAGACAACCCACAGTGTGGGAAAAAATGTTTCCAGCTGTTTCTCAAAGGATTACTATCGAAAATATACAAAGAACTCAAGAGTCAGACCTCCCAAATTTAAAAACCCAATCTAAAAATATGCATCTGAGATTAATACACACTTCTCACATGAAGAAATACAAACAGAAAATAAATATATGAAAAAATGTTCAACATAGTTGGACATTCAAGAGATGTAATTTAAAACAACACTGAGATTCATTCTCACCATGGAAAGAATGGCTATAATCAAGAAATCAACCAGTAACAAATGCTGGAGGAGCTGTAGGGAAAAAAAGACCATTCTTCATAGTCGGTGGGAGTGTAGATGCATACAATCACTGTGGAAATCACTGTGGAACTTCCTCAGAAAACTAGGATTGGAGGTCTGATTTCACATAGCTATTCCCCTTCTGGGTATCTTCCCAGGAGAATTAAATCATCATATCACAGCAATAAATGTGCACCCATGTTTATAGCAGCACAATTTGTAAAGCTAAATCTTGGAAACAACCCAAATGCCCATCAACTGAGGAATGGATGAAAAAGTTGTGGTCTTTTTATACTTTGGAGTAGTACTCAGCCATAAAGAAGGATAAACTTGATACTTTTATAGGTAAATGGATGCAACTTGATAGCATACTCATAAGTGAAATAAATCAGACTCATATGTGTAAACATTGTATTGTCTACCTGGTATGAGAAACTTAAAGAGTAAATAATGTCTAAAATATATAATAGATATTATGAAATGGGAAGTACATGTTCAAAAGGAAAAAGGAAGTAGCATGTGTGAAAAGGGAAGGGATAGTAGGGAAACGTGAAAAAATGCATGTCAGTTATACTATTAGTTCATTATACTTTGTTCATTTGAAAGGAATGTTTGTGCTAATATTCATTGGAGGAATTTTTATGTCTATATCTTATACCCTGAGCAACTACTTTAAAGATAACAATATGTAATGTATTAACTATTGTTATTCTCCTATTATTTTGTTATGAAATGTTGTTTTACCTTTTTTCCATACAATACAATAAAAGTATATTAAAAAAGGAAAAGATTTTAAATGAATACAACAAAATGTTAACATATTTTCTTGGTTATAAATGATGTACACAAAATTTTTTTCTATATTAGTCCTTTTTAATTAAAATAATTAAACAAAAAGTCTATTGTAAGCCAAATAAATCAATAAAAATACCCTATCATTTTAGAATAATAAGTACTAAAAAGTGACCCTAAAAACTGCCCTGGATATCACAGAAGTCACCTACAAATCAGTTTGATATCAGACTTTCTATTCATAGCACTTGGTGCTAAATGTCAATGTATAATTTTTTAATAGTATATGCTGTCTTTCAGTTTTCTAGTGCTAAATGTACCAGATAGGTATATGGGAGGGCTGGGGATATAGCTCAGAAGCATAAGTGCTTGCCTGGGAGCCTGAGGTCAAGAGTTTGATTCCCAGTACCAAAAAAAAAAGTAGTTGCAGATAGGCATATGGGGATAATAGATGTTTTCAATAGGTTGAGACTGTAGCTCAGCAATAGAGTGCATGATTGTCATTCTTGAGGCTCTAGGTTCAATCCCCAGTACAGAGAGAGAGAGAGAGAGAGAGAGAGAGAGAGAGAGAGAGAGAGAAATTTTTCAGGATGGAAAGTTTGCTTCCTGTAGACCTCTTAGGAAGTATTTGAACAGGTACCTAACAAAATGTGGTAGTTAAGTCTAAGGTAAGTGTAGAATTCAGAAAAAGATGATACCAATTTGAGGAACAATAAAAGTTACTTTTAAGTTGTCAGCCAAACACCAGGCCCTAATTAAATGACAAAAATGGAGCAGGATGACAGAGGATTCAGAGTAGTGAGATAATAAAAATAACTTGATAAAATGAATTGAAAGATTAAATATGAAAGGGTATAAAGATTATAAGATGTAATAAAGCAAATAAGGGAAGAAAAACAATTAGAACTTGTAAGCAAATATTGCTCTAATGGCCCCAATAAACCATGCCTCCGTGTACCTATATCATTTTGTTGTTCCCTCCTACATGGACATGGTGCTGGTCATACAATTTGCTTTGACCGGTTTACATGATAGCAGATATCACCCAAGAAGAGGCCTGAACAGTGCATTACAATGAGACACGCACTCTTCCCACTCTAAAACCACCAAGTGTGGAGCTGGCCAGGCTAATCTGTGGAAGGGACCAGATAGAACACACATGAACTGTTCCAAGTAAGGTGCCATACAGACTTGCTAGATAAAATATAGTTTTCCCAGTTAAATTTGAAGTTCAGTTGAATATCAGATAAATTTTTAGTGTATGCATTTACCAAATATTGTATGAGACATACCTATACTTGAAAAATACTAATTGTTCATCTGGAATTCAAATTTAACTGAACATCCTGTATTGTTGCTTGCTAGATGTTATGGTTTGGATATTAAATGTTCCCCAAAGGCTCATGTGTTAAAAGCTTGGTCTCCAGCTGCTGGTGCTATTGGGACCTGATGGAACCTATTAGAAGGTGGGGCCTAGTGGAAGGAAATGAGGTCACTGGGAAGCATGTTCTTAAAGAGGATTTTGGGAACTTGGCCCCTTGCTTCACTCTTTCTGCTTCCCAGCCAGTACGAGGTGAATAGCTTTGCTCCACCACATGCCCTCCATCATGATATTCTGCCTCACTACAGGCTCAAAAGCAATGGAGCTAACCAATTATGAAATAAAACCTCTGAAACTGTGAGCCATAATAAACCTTTCATCTTTTAACTTGATTTTCTTAGGTATTTTGTCACATCAATGGGAAGCTGACTAACAAATTAGATATGGCAACCCTAAACGCAGGAAAACCAGTCCCTAGCTGATCAGCTAACCCTAGCCACATAGTGCCCTCAAGCAAGACTAACACAGGAATCAACCAGGTAAACCTAATATAAATAACTGATCCACAAAATAAGAAGTTACTAAGATGGTTGTTTAAAACTACCAAGTTTCATAGTGGTTTCTATGCAGCAATAGATAAGAGATATTAAAAAACCCTGTGTACTTTCTCCAAAAGTGAAGCCAGTTATGGTACACAAAGTGTTTAGCATTTGATGAACAAAGGGGAAAAGAATCTACTGAATCCTGAATGTGAGAAAAGTATCCCAAACAACTATAGTGGGCTGGATTAAATCAGAAGCTAATCTTAGACGTCTCTAGGATGTGACCATGTCACATGGAATGGGGCAGGATTAGGCTGACTCTCAAGCTACTAAGACAGTTGTATGTAAATATTCCTACGAGAGGATGCATTCACAACCTGATATGGTTGATTTATACCTTGCACCTAGCACTACCATGCTGGAAGGTGTAGATAAGTACACCGAGGCTTCATGGCTCCCAGCACAAATGGATATAAAGACAAGCCTCTCACAACCCAAGATATGTTTAGGTTGAGCTTGTAAAAGTTCCTGAAGTTTTTGAGCATTAATCAGGTTGTATTATTGTCAGAGGGGTACCTCCATGGGGTCTTAAAATCAAGAGGATCTTGCCTTTTCAGTAGAATAAAGGTAATACACTGAGATTTCTGCTTCACATAGTCATTGGCATGCAATTAAATTCCAGTTTATTTTTACATTGTGATATATAACAACCAAATCTCCCACTAACACTTTTTGGCTTTCAATTGATAAACATGAATTGTATTTAAATGATTATTACTACATAAATTTAATGCATCGCTAAGCCATGTAGTATCCTATCTTGCACAGTTTTGGGAAATTATTCAGAGATATCATCTATGGGAATGAGATTTCAAGTAGGCATGAGACTTAATCAAAGTGTAGCCGACAAAATTTGGAACATAAAAGATGATAAAGGGCAGAAAAAAGAATAATTGACTTTTTGTCCTCATTTTACAAAGTAAAAGGTAATTAAATATTGGTGGAAGTTTGTGACCTAGGGTAGAGTGTTATAGGTATGATTTACAACTACCGCTATTTATTTTAATTTATTTTTATTACCTACTTCCTTCCCAAGAAAGAAAGCTTAATAAAGGTTATTCCTATCCTGCTTGTTACAGGAATTCAAATCCTTTGAAGAGTCCCTGGCACAAAGCGGTGCTCAAGAAATATTTGTAGATTGTTTGTTTAAAGTTACATAATAATAACAACGCAGTGAACATTGAGAATAGGAAAGGGGGCGGGAGACTAGTAATACAAATGGGGGTCATTACAAGTATACTTTTGCAGTTTTAAAGATAACCATGAGAACAAAGCTATTAACATTTTGGATCAGAGATGTTCTGTTCACTGTAGGTTCTCTAGTCTCAAGGAGTCAGTAGAACCCTTCCCCACAATGTCACAATCAAGCAACAAGAAGCCAGTAGCCACAAAAAAAAAAAAAAACAAAAAAAAAAACCAAAACAACTTACAGAAGCTGGCAAATGTCCTCTAGAGGACAAAACCTCTCCCAGTTGAAAACCACTGCATGACATAGAGCTAAAATTTAAAAAAGTGAGAAAAATTGCCACTTTAGAAAGTGCTACTGAGTCTAGGGAAGAGAAGGAGTGAAAATTTTTCATCACAGACTGTATACTAATTGCTTTGTTGCTATGTATGTATTGTTGTGATAAACAGTAACATTTATTTAAAAAGTTAATGAGGTGGAATCAATGAAGCTTTGAGATAAGCTAACAACATTGGATGAAAGGGAGAGAAGAGTCAATAATAACAGGTTCTAGCATGTGTATCTAGGAGGATAGTAGTTATGTTTACTGAGACAGGAAATATAGGATGGGAAATGGTTTTGATTGAGGATGAGGAAATGATGATTCTAATTTCAAATATGTTGAGCATGAAATATCTGTGGGATATGTAATTGTAGGTGTCAAATAAGTTAACACTGAACTCAAAATGCAAGGCCTGATCAAACAATAAGGTTTGTGTTTTAAATATCTTTTTTTATGAACCTGAAAATGGTGGCACATGCCTATAATCTCAAGGGGCTGAGGGAGGAGGATCACTGCCGTCAGTTTGAGGCAATTCTGGGCTACATAGTGAGTTCAAAGCTAGTCTGAACTGCACAGTGGCATTCTGTCTCCAAAAAAAAGCAAATACAGTAAAATAAAATTTTTTATGATTATATATTTGCAATATATAATAATTACATTCACCTCCGGGAATTGGTACACATACATATTGCATCTTGATTGTTTTTATCCCCTCTTCCGCCTTTATGACTTCTCCCTATTTCCCTGGATTCCCTTTCCACAATTGCAATTAATCCCCCTCAAAATGCTCCCCCTCACTTCAAAAATATGTACCCCATTGTTCTTGCAGTTTCTGAAGCAGTTCTGGAAGTCTTCCTTCACAATTGTCTTCATGAGGTGAGCCAAAATGCTTCTACTGAATGCTACCAAATGGAAAGGCAATCTCATAAAAATATTATGGTGTGTTTTCATATATCTTGTACACCAGATCTGCATCATGCAATTTCTAGCTGTTCCTTAAAGTCAAAACGACCATGGAAGGTAACTGTTTGGTATCCATTAAGGACACTGAGGCAGCCATGACAATTCAAATAAAGAAACTCATGAAACAGAACTTCCAGAATTGCTTCAGAAAGTCACAAAAATGATAGGATAAATATGTTTGAAGTGAGGCAATGTATTTTTGGGGGATTAATGGCAAGGTATCTTTACTGTAATAAATTTTCCAAAATTTAAACTTTTCAATAACATCTTTGTATAGACTTGTGAATTATTAAGACATAGGCAGTAGCTGGGCCTGGTGGCACATGCCTGTAATCCCAGCACTCGGGAGGCTGAGGAAGGAACATTGTTGTGAGTTTGAGGCCAGCCTGGACTACAAAGTGAGCTCAAGTCTACCCTGAACTGCAAAGTGAGACCCTGTCTCAAAAAACACCCCCCGCCCCCGGAAAAGAAAGACATAGGCGGTAATTGAAGCCTTGATAATATATCTAATTCCTAGTAAAAGAAGAGACAAGGGAAAAGAACCCCAAGGAACAGTGATACTGGGTGTGTAATATTCTAGTCTTTTTCATATCATCTGTATTTTTAAATTAATTGGATCTATACTGTCAATACTGCTTAACATATTTTAAAAACAAATTTTATATTTGCAAAAATAATGCACATTTATTGAACCTATTTCAAAAATATGTGGAGAAACATAAACTCCTGTCCAGAAACAGAATTGCAACTTGCAATGCAGGATGATCAAATTGTGCCGATACTGAGCAGTACTGATGTGCCAGACAGATGGAGATTTAAAGTAAACAAAATGCATTATCGCTATGTTCATAGAACTTATCATCTAACAGGCAATAGTCAAAGGAAATGGGAAATACAATGGAATGTGATGAGTGCTATAAGAATTAATACTGGAAAACCATTTTAACTACAGATTCAATGAAATATGATTTAAGCATCTTCAATGTCATCCATTTCTCTCCTAATAGGCATGAATTCAGTTACAAAGGACAAGAAGAAACTGTTACAAGTTCTTTTTCTCTCTGTACCACGTAATAAAAAGCTCAGAAAGACTGGCAGAAGATGTCAAAATGTTTGCCATTCTGGTTCTGACTGTAGGTTTTGTTCAAACCAAGCGTCTCAGTATACTGGACTCTGACTTCTTTGCAGAGAGCTTCTTCAGGAGTTTTTATTTTTTATTTTTGGTACCTGGAATTGAACTCATGACCTTGCACTTGCCAGCAGACACTTGTGCCACTGAGCTATATCCTCAGCCTTCTCCATAAGTTTTTAAATTGTTTTTCTGCTTAACGATCTTTTCAGTTAATTTGCCAGAAATGCTCCAACTACACTCTCAAGTCAGACATTAGACAACACAAAACACCAGAAAGGCCATTTACACATTTCTTAAGGATAAGCACGTTCAAAGTTGACAGCAAGAGTCTTGATGGAGGCTACTGAGGTTGCCCTATTGGGCTGTAAAATGTAGAAAGAGATTAGGCTAAAGAACAAGTCATATAAACAGGCCATACCTGCAGGAAGTAATTCATCCTCATGGTAGCTCTGAAAATGACTATTCCTGAACTACCTCTTGAAAATTCTTGGTATGAGGGAAAGAACTCTGGCTTTTTTCTTAGACGAATGTTCTGCAGATCACTGGTTCAAGAAAACCTGATATTTCTTAAAAGCAGAGAATCAGAATGGAACTGACCTGAGGTAAACATAGCTAACACATGCAAAAAAGGAGAAAAGGGACATGGGATGACAGACGAAGAAAACTCATCTAAAAATGTTACAGTATATAAACAAAAATTGTAACCAAATACTTAATATAAATTTGAAAGTTTCATGAAGCAGATAAACATGAGATCAAGAAATAGATGGCAAAATAGCAATAAAATGAAAAGCTGCCTGTCAGGCCTCAAGAAAGAATGTGGGGAAAAATTAAACAGTCACAGAGATGCAGGCAAAAATGTCTGGATCACCAGTAAAGAAACTACAGCATATGTATATGTATATGTATATCTATATCTATAATTGATGTATAAATTTTATAACAATTAGTGTCAAATCTACATAAGTTTAGAACTTAGATGAAAACAAATGTGGAAACTATGGTTATAAAACCAGTCTAATGGTGATAAACACAGATGGAGTAGCAATTACATAACTAACAACTGGGAAGAGGGGAAAACATGAAAGGTAAAGTCAATGTTAATTTTCTTATCCTTCAAAATTGGAGTCAAAATGTATGATCAAATACTGACAACTTTGGCATAAAAATACAAATACATTGAATATTATGAAGAAAAACAAAAAATAATTTAATCAATTAAAATTGTTTGGATGAAAAGATGAGGGAGAAAAGAAACAAAAAGAAATCTATGTAGTAAAGTTAATTATTGACTCTATTTATAATAGCAAGAAAAGTGGGCAGATAACTCAGGACCTAAGGCTGTGAGACTGAACCTATGGTACATGTGCTGCAGCGGGCAAACAGAGCCCTCTTTTCCAGCACATGAACAGCCACATTGCCCTAGCATCACTCCAGCAGTGGAGCACTGGATAACACTACAAATAGTGGCCACGTGCATGGTTGGAAAGGAGTAGCAGCATCAGACCACAATGTCACAGTCACGACTCAATAGCTGCAACTCATCTGAGCTTTTGCATGGCCAGTCAGTGCGCTGCCAAGGATATTTATACGGTATATAGTTGCTTGGAATGGGGGTCAATTTTAATACAATTGCTTCTGACTCAACATTTTAGCTTTGAGTTTCTTTTTTATTTTAAAGAAAAAAATAAAACAAAATAATAGAAGGGCAACAATGCTTAATACATTGCATATTCTTATCTTTAACTTGGTCACTCAGAGTACAAGATACTGGCATATAATTGTCCAAACAATATTAGTGCAGACTTTTGTTTTCAAAGAACTAAGGGAAATTAGTAGTATAACTATATATATGTGTATATACATATATATATAT
>NW_004955503.1:7685550-7816253 GCF_000276665.1 Chinchilla lanigera
CCAGTTTCTCTTTCCTTTTGAACAGTTTCTTCCCATTTTACAATATCTATTGTATATTTTGGATACTATTTACTCTTCCAGCTTCTCATACAAGGGAAAAAATATGCTGTTTGCACATGTGCATCTGGTTTATTTCACTTATGAGTATAGTCTTGAGTTGCATACTTTGACCTACAAAAATCTCCAGTTTACCCTCTTTTAAGGATGAGTAGTACCCATTGTATGAAAAGACCACATCTTTTTTTAACTATTCCTTGATTGATGGGCATTTAGATTGTTTCCAAGACCTAACTATTACAAATTGTGCTAAATTTTTATCTTCTACAATTAAATGATAATGCCAGTACCACATACCAGAACTTATGGGATGCAATGAAAGCAGTCCTACAAGGGAAACTTATAGAGGTGAATTCTCATATCAGAAAAACAGAACAATCTCATATAAAAAAACCTAGTGTTGTATCTCAAACTTCTAGAAAAAGAAGAAAAGGTCAAGCCCAAAGCTTGTACATGGGAGGAAATTATAAAGATCAGAGCAGAAATTAGTGCATTGAGACTAAGAAAGCAATAAAAAGAATCAATGACTCAAAGAGGTGGTTCTTTCAAATACTTTTTTTACTGTAAAGTGAAAAAACCCCCAAATTTTAAAACAAGATAATAAGAGGGCAACAGTGCTTGATATATTGTGCATTGTTATCTTTAAAATAGTTACTTGGAATACAAGATATTAGCATTTAATTGTCCAAACAATATTAGCAAAGACCTTTCTTTTCAATGAATTAACAGAAATTAGTAGTATAACTATCTTTAATATATATATATATGAAAAGTAAAAGCAAAAATTTATATTTGCTTTTGCCTTTCTTCTTTTATCCATTCCCCTGTCCCAGTTTCTCTCTCCTTTGAACTTTCTTCCCATTTTACAATACTTACTGTACACTTTGGATCTTATTTACTCTTTCAGCTTCTCACACTAGGGAGACAATATGATGTTTACACATGTGTGTCTGGTTTATTTCACTTATGAGTACAGTCTCGAGTTGCATCCATTTACCTATAAAGGTCTCCAGTTTATCATTTTTTATGGCTGAGTAGTACTCCAGTATATAAAAGACGACATTATATCTGCTGGAAGGTAGAATAGGTAAAAGTCTTGAAGACACTGGTGTAGGCAAAGACTTTATGAATAAAACTCCAATTTCACAGGAACTAGCACAAAGAATCAAGAACTGTATACTGGGATCTCATCTTATTAAATAGCTTTTACACAGCAAAAGAAATGACCAACAGAGTGAAGAGACAACACACAGTGTGGGAAAAAATGTTTCCTGCTGTTCCTCAGACAAAGGTTTACTATCAAGAACATACAAAGAATGCAAAAGTGTCAGACCTCCCAAATTTAAAGACCCAATCCAAAAATATGCATCTGAGATTAATACAAACTTCTCAGATGAAGAAATACAAACAGCAAATAAATATATGAAAAAAAGGTTCACCATCACTGCCCACTTGAGAGATGCAAATTACAACAACACTGAGATTCCATCTCTCCCCAAAAAGAATATCTATCATTAGGAAATCAACCAATAACAAATGCTGGAGAGGCTGTGAGGGAAAAAGGAACCCTTCTCCACTGTTAGAGGAAATGTAGACTGGTGCAACCTCTGTGTAAATGAGTGTGGAGATTCCTAAAAAAACAAGGATTGGATGTCCCATTTGACCCAGCTATCCCCCTATGGATATCTTCCCAGAAGAATTAAAAACATCATAACCACAGTGACATATGTGCACCCATGTTTATAGCAGCACAACTTGTAATACCTAGATCTTGGAAACAACCCAAATACCCATCAACCAATGAATGGATAAAAAAGATCTTTCAAAGATTAAATAAAATTGACAAAATCTTGAGCCAGCCTTATCAAAAAAGGAAAGAAGAGACTCAAGTGCATGCAATTAGGAATAAAAAGGGTGAAATCACAACAGATTCCGCTGAAAACTAGAAGATCATCAATACCTACTTTGAGAACCTGTATTCTAAGGAGATGAAAACACAGAAGAAATAGGCAGATTCCTAGATGCATATGAATTAGCAAAGTTTAATTAAGATGATATAAAAATTGTAAATAACCCAATATCAGTCAATGAAACTGAAGATGCAATTAAAAACCTACCAACAAAGATAAGCCTAGGTCCTGATGGAATCACTGCTGAATTTACATGAAATTTGGAGAAGATCCAATGCTGATACTTCTCAAAAAATTTAATGGAATTGAAAGAGAAGCAATACATGCAAAATAATTCCTGCACACAAGAATTGCCCTACCAAAACCAGAGAAGGATCCAACCAAAAATGAGATCCTATTGTTAGGTCAATATCCCTAACAAACATTGAGGATTTTATAGGTAAGTTGATGCAACTAGAGACCATATTCACAAGTGAAATAAATCAGACTGGCCTGTGTAAACATGGTATTGTCTTTCTAGTGTAAGAAACTGAAAGAGTAAATAAGATCCAAAAGGTATAATAGATACTGTGAAACGGGAAAAGCTGCTCAAAAGGAAAGTACAACCGGTAAGGGGGAAAGGAGAAAAGAAGGAAAGGAAAAAAAATAGCTAAGATAATTGTACTCCTACTTTGTATTAGTTCATTGAAAGGAACAGTTAGTACTTATATTGTTTGATCAATTTTACATGCCTATATCTGGTTATCTGAGCAACTAGTTTGAAGATAATAATATGCAATATAATTACCATTGTTAGTTTCTTATCATTTTGCTTTGAAATTCTGTATCATTTTTATAAATACTCTTCAACATAAAAAAAAATCTTGAATAAGGTACTGGCAAACAGAGTGCAGGAAATAATCAAGATTATACACCATGATTAAGTAGGATTCATCTCAGGGATGCAGGGATAGTTCAACATATGAAAATCAATAAAAGTAATACACTATATTAATAGAACCAAGAACAAAATCCATATGATCAACTCAATAGATGCAGAAAAAATGATTTAACAATTCAACACCAATTAATGATAAAAATACTACAGAAAACTGGAATAGATGGTCTTTATTTCAATCTGATAAAGCCATCTATGACAAATCAACAGCTAACTTCATAGCAAATGGACAAAAACTGGAAGCTTTCACTTTAACATCAGGAAAAAGACAAGGATGTCCGCTATCATCATTCTTGCTCAATATAGTTCTAGAAACATTAGCCAGAGCAATTATACAAGAGAGAGAAATAAAAGGAATAAGGATAGGAAAGGAAGATGTTAAATTATTATTTGCAGATGGCAGGATATTCTACACAGAAGACCCCCAAAACTCCAGCAAAAGACTTCTAAATTTAGTAATCAAGTTCAGTCACATAGCTAGATACAAAGTCGACACTCAGTAATCAATAGCATTCCTGTACACAAATAATAAACCCACTGAGATTGAAATTAGAGAAGCAACACCCTTCACAATGCATCCAAAAACCTGAAATACCTAGGAATCAATCTAATGAAGGATGTAAAAGACCTCTGCTTTGAAAACTACAGTACTCTGAATGAGATTGAATCAAATATCAGAAAATGGAAAGATATCTCTTTTTCTTGGGTAGGAAGAACCAATATAGTGAAAATGTCCATAATTCTCAAAATGTTACACAGATTTGCAACCTAGATCAAAATACCAATAGCATATCTCACAGAATTAGGTAAAACAATCCTAAAATTCATTTTGTAGAATAGCAAAAATAATTCTGAACAACAAAGGCAAGGCAAGGGGCATCACAACTGCTGACTTGAAATTATACTATAAAGCTACTGTATAAAACATCATCATACTGTTAAAAAGCAAACAAACAAACAAACAAAAAAACAAAAGACAAAACACACAAAAAAACAGACTCGCACCAATGGAACAGATTAGAAGATGAAGAAAGTACTCCAAACACACTCAGCCACTTCAGCAAACACCTTCAGAGGAAAAAAGATAATCTGTTTAATAGGTGGTGATGGAAAAAATGGTTTTCCACATTCCAAAGACTAAAACTAGCCCCATATTTCTCATCATGCACTAAACTAAAATCAAAATGGATCAAAGATCTAAATATTACAGCAGAAACAGTAAATCTGCTGGAAAAGACGATAGGTAGAACTCTTGAAGTAATAGGTATCAGGAAAGACAATGAATAAGACCCTGACTGTATGGGAAATGTTGCAAATAATCAACAACTGGGATCCCATCTCATTAAGGCTTTTGCATAGCAAAAGAAACCACCAACTAAGTGAAGAGACAACCTACACAGTTGGAAAATGTTTTTGACAGCCTTTCCTCAGTCAAAGGTGTAAAATCTAGAATATATAAAAAACTCAAAAAATCATACTCACCGTATTTAAAGATCCAATCTAAAGGTAGACATCTGAAATGAATACACACTTTTCAAATGACAAAGTAAAAACAGCAAATAAATACATGAAAAAAGTTCAACATCACTGGTCATTTGATGGATGCAAATTAAAACAACACTGAGATTCCATCTCCCTCTAGAAAGAATAGCTATCATCAAGAAATCAACCAATAACAAATGCTGGAGGGGCTGTGGGGGAAAAGGAACCCTTCTCCATTGTTGCTGGGAGTGTATACCGGTGCATCCACTGTGAAAATCAGTCTAGACATTCCTCAAAAAACTAAAAGTAGAGGTCCTTTGACCTAGCTATTCCCCTTCTGGGTATCTTCCTGAAAGAATTAAAAGCAGCATACCACAGTGATATACGCACAACTATGTTTATAACTGCATAGTTTGTAATAGCTAAATCTTGGAAACAGCCCTAACGTCTATGAAGTTGTGAATGGAAAAGAAGATGTAGGTTTTTTATATCATGGAGTACTACTATTCCACAAAGAAGGAGAAACTTGAGACATTTCCAGGTAAATTGATGCGCCTTTAGAACATACTCTTAAGTGAAATAAATCAGACATGCAGGTGCGAATACTGCATTGTTTCTCTGGTGTGAGAAAACAAAAGTATAAATAAGGACCAAAATGTATCATAGGTATAAGAAAATGTTCAAGCAAGAATGTGAGCAAGGGAGGGGGGATGGAGGAATGGAGAAGAAAAAAGTGAAGAGAAGGAAAAAATGGAAACAAAATTTTTGTTAAGGGTAGGAAGAGGAGTTGAAGGGAGGAGAGAAGAATGGGAAAATAAGAAGAAACAAGTTATATCATGTACAGGTACAAATTCTTTATGATGAATGTTATCATTATATATATATAACTAAATCATTATATAGTTATATATATAAAGTACCAATAAAATTAAAATTAAATATAAATAAATAAATAAAGCAAATCATTAGACACCTGCCAGCTTTCAAATTTTATGGTGTGTAGAAAAATATGTTATGCTCCTCTGTGATGGGGATTTTATCACAATACCCATGTTGTCTGAGAGTAATTTCCTTTTTCATGATTTCCCAAACAAAGGTAAAATTATGCACTGCATCTCTGAGATTCCACTTAGCAGACATACTCTATAAGACTGAGTCCTACACGTGACAGGTGATGTCAATCCGCAGCTCACCATTGATTTACAAAAGGCTGCCTGTTACTCCATGTACTTGGATAAAAGCACAGAGATAAGCACGCAAAACTGGGAGTAATTTTGTGGTAATCTGTAGGTGACATCATGAGAAAAGAGCTGGTGATATTGGTGTCTTTGCCTGGATGAACACAAGGGATAGATATCTACAATGCTGTGATGGAGGCATTTTTTTGTCAGAAGACATAAGACCAGAAAAAGTGGTTTCAATTACTAATGATGGAACACCTCACATGGTAAATGCAACATCTGGTTTTATACAGTTTTTTGTTAAAGAAGCAAAACATCCATGCATTCAGTGTCATTGTATTATATATCAAGAAGCTCTTTGTGCCAGGGAGAGCAGCCAAAAATTAGATGATACCCTCAAAGATGTCATAAAAATGATGAGTTACATCATGGTTCAGGCTCTTAATTTTCAATAGTTTTGAGCACTTCTTGATGAGGTTCAGGCACAGTACAATACTTTAGCTATGTACAATAATATCCAGTGGCTGAGCAGAAGATGAGCCCTGGAAGGATTTCTAGACTGCTTGAAAGAAATTTGGCTGTTTATAAATTTTAAAAGGGCAGGAATAGCCCCAGCTCACTAATACGGCCTGGCTTAAGTATCTCATTGCTTTAAAACAGATTTTACACTATACTTCAATGTACTAAAGATAAAACTACAAGGTGTAGGGAAAATGGCAGAAGAAATGTTTTGTGTTATCAAAACATTTGAGAGAAAACTGCAGGTTTTGGAAAGAGACCTTGAAATATTTTCTAAGTCTAAAAATAGACTTAGAAAATTCTACATCTACAAGCCATCAGGAAATCTACAAGCAATTATCTAGCATTGTAGTAGCAAAGGAGCATTTTAATAACAGATTTTTACAGTTTTGTAGGATAGAGACGAACTTATTTTTTTCTTACTTCTGCAGATAAAGCCAAATCTGAACTTGATCTTTCCTTCTTACACTGGTTAGATGATGGAAATCTGGAAATGGAGCTATTGAAATTTCAAGAAAGCTCTATCTGGGAAAAATAAATTGTATGCAACACTAGAGAAAAGGGAGTGTGAAGGGATGACAAAGGACAGCACGGTTGGCAGTTCTGAAAATGAAATCCTTAAAGTGTGGAATTTTCTGCCGAATAATTTTAAGTCACCGAGTGCACTTGAGATTGCCTTCTCTTGCATTGTATCATTTTATGCTTGTGAGCAGCATTTTACACTGTTTTCAGCTTTGAATTATATCAAATCTGATACAAAAAATAGACGAACATAACGTGAATGCTATATGTGTTTCTCTCATACTAAGGAGTATAAGCCAAGGTTTGACAAGTTGTCAGCATGTGTACAACAGCAAAGATCACATTCAGTGTGCTAAAGCACACCAAATGTAAGCTTTTGCCTTTCAATAAAAAGTTGTATCACTGAAATCTGTTGGGTTTTTCTTTGAAGACAAAATATGTTAATGTATGAGTTGTTTTTTCTAAACTAAAATCTCAGTATTCAGGTTTAATTGCAGTGTTGGTACATTGCAATAAATGAGTCATCACTTAGGTCACTATCACTGACCTAATGTTCATCTGAGAAGAACTGAATGGAGAGCTAGAGGAGATGTTATGACTTGTGTCTAGATGTTCCCCCTGAAGACTCATGCAGTCATAGGTGGGGCTTTTTCAGAGTGTGGCTGAATCTAGAGTGTGTAATTGATTCATGATGCTAGGATTAAGGGCGCTAGGATTAAGGATGAGTGATTACTCAATCAGTGCACTGATTGGTTTGGCGTTGTCTTAACCATGGTAGCCTGTATAGAATGTAAGGAATAGAAAGAGGCTGGCTTTGTCCCTGCTTGCTTTGCTATCTTCTACCCACCAAGAACTGTTTCTCCTCTGCCAAACTGCCTTCGAACCAGCCAACTATGGACTGAAACCTCTACAAACTGTGAGCGAAATAAACCTTTCCCCCTTTAACTTCAGGTGTCAGATATTTTGTCTCAACAATGAGAGACAATTAACTCAGACAATGGACAAGATGGAAGGACAACTAAGCTCATATTTCCTGCCTCAAATCAATTCCCAGATTGAAACTCTAGAAGGGAGTGGATATTAGATATTAGCAAATAAGTTCCTGAGAGTTTTAAGTGCATCTGGCTTAATTTTTTCATGTTCATTGACACAAACTGGAAAAGTACCAGATAGCTCAAGCTGAGAAAGAAGGTTGGTGATTACATCTTCCAACATTTTCCTAACTCTGTTCACCCTCCTGGTTGAGCAAATCACCAACTTCATTTACTACCCAATTTGCAGCCCTGGATTATGAAAAATATAGAACTCTGGGTATAAATTTACACTTTGACAGTTGATCTTTTTGAAATGTAAATGTATTCAGAGGGGGATTGTATGAAATGTTTATTTGTAGTGTTTAGTTGTGGTAATAATTTGAGCCATCAAATTGCCTTTACTTTGAAAATCATCCCATATTCAGATACATTAGAACAAAACACAATAAAATGCTAATGGCTAACCTAATGGAGATCTTGCCAGGGATTAAAAGAAAACATGACTGAATAAACCAGAAGAACTAGTTTGGACTAGTCAGTGCCAGAGGAGTAGGGAGGGAGAAAATATGAGTAAAACAAAAGAAGGGAAAAGGCATTTAGAAAATTCTGGAAAGGGAATATTTGCAGAACAATTGGCCGAAATGTCTTGACCTTTTCCCTTTCTTTCCTTTTTGACAGAAACAAAGATGAGGCACTTTCCATCCACTTTTTAAAATTTCTGTTCCCAGTAATAATAGAGATACCTTATATACAGTGTGTTGGCACATGGGATAAGGATAGCTGAGTCTGAGTAGCGTAGCATTATTGGAGAAGGAAAAAACCATGTCTAAGCCCCAAAACAGACAATTACATATAAATTAATTTTAAAAGAAATGTGAAAATTCTTTATGAAGTAAAATGTCAAAAGTGACAAAAAAGCTCTGAAAAATTGTGGCTATGGGAAGATTTTAAACATGCCAAGTCTTGCCAATTTAACCCAATTAATTTATGGAATTTTAATAAAAACACAAAGGGTGGATTCTGCAATAAGTAACGTTAGTATAAATATCTGTGCACTTAGACAAAATAAATGTACAAAATCTATTTCAAACTATACGATCAAAAAGTCTGATGTACAAACACAGATACACTTCCAGTAGGTTAACAGAGAGACTCACTTTGAAGAGAATAATGTATTTATAGAAGATAAATAAATGATTTTCTTATTAACTGGGGGATAATGATGACTATAATAACAAATGAAGACAGAAAGAATATCTATAACTATATATATATATATATACAACTGTAATTATACAGACATGATTTTTTATATTTACATATGCATTTCTCAGGAAAATATCAACAGAAACAGAAAACATAAATTTCATAAGAAATCAAACGTAGCACACACATGAATCAAAAGAATGAAAACAAATCATTAAGAATATAAGAATTTAATGTATGATAACGGCCATTTGTCAGCTATGCCATTGGCTATCATACAGTGCAAAAAGTTATACATACAAATTAAACACGACTCTATCTTGCACATATATAGTAATTAGGAAGAGGAAAGAGAACAGTGTCATTTCCCATGGTGCTCAACTTTTCAGGGCGAAGGTTCCTAAGCTTCTGTGCGTCAGATTCTGTCCTGGGACGGTGCCTGGAGCAGAGACCTGCTCACAAGCACCAGCAGAGCCCTCCCGACCAAATACATACACCATTTGCCTTAGGTTACCCAGTGAGCTGAGGCTTCTCAAATCGATTAGAGTTTCCTGGGAGGCAGGAGTGTGCCTCCAGAGTGACTTCGATGCCAGGGAGCCACAGAGGGCACACTGGGCCCAGGGGCATGAGGATGCCACAGTGTGTCTACAGTACCACAAGAATGAAGTATAGAACGAGTGCTGCTGGGCTCATTGGTTACTCATTTGGGCAGAGAAGGCAAATCACTTCATTACTGTCCATCTTGCTCAAAAGTAACAAATAGTGTATCTGTGAGCCAAGCCTGACATAGGAAGGTATGAAGGAACTGGGAAACTGAAAAGGAGCTTCTTTTAGTAATTAGAGCATGGAGAAAGGTATCCTAAGACACCCACAGAAAACCAGAGTCAGTCAGGAAAAATTAACCTTTCAGGTGAAAAGGAGGCCAGGAGCAAAATGAGGAGGAATGTAACAGACGTGGTGCAGACACAAGCAGCGACTGTAACAGGCAGGGGATGAGGCACCGCATGCAGAGCTCTGCTGGGCTCTGATGCAGCACCCTTGTGCATTGTGGACCTATTAGTGTCCTCTAGAAGGGAGGTAGGTGCAAATGTTGCCCACTGATACTCACCTCATAGCGGATGGGGCCAAGGCACAGAGGTTGACTTGGTGAGGGCTGTGCTGGCTTGTGGGTGGTGCTTAAAAGGAATCAGGTGGGGTGGAAACTGCTCTGAGAGTGAGCTACAGGGCTCCACCAAGGATGCAGGGTTTGAGGACGGACAAGCCCCCAGGGAAGCTAGATGTCTGCAACCTCGAATCACTTACAGAGAGAGGGTGGAAATGTTCTTCCAACTACAGGATCTCCAGGGCAGGAGGCAGGCTGGGGAGGGCACAGGAGTTAGTGTGGAAGCCAGGACTTTCAGGGACCAAATGGAAATGTGCTGATGAAATAAATAAGAAGCAAAGCCAAGGCCCTCTGTGGAGCTGGAAAGCAGTCCGCGGCACCAGTCGTGGACATAGAGAAGACAGCTCAGGCTGGGGCAGCACCTTTGAGGCAGGCGGCCTCCCCACAGAGTGTGACAAGCCCAGCAGGGATGATCTAGTCCAACATTTGCCATGGGAAACCCGGCAAAGGCTGACTGATAGCTGCAGCAGACAGGTGAGTTGGACGATTTGTGGTTCAGGGCTCTTCTTAATTCATGTTGCACTGACTGTAGGATGGGTGCAACAAGTGCTCTCGCCAGTGCTGAGGGCCTCTGGGGGTCTTGAGCAGGACCTGGGTGGCAGGAATGCTTTCACTCCCCACCATACGCCTCCTGCAGAGGCAGGACCCGCAGGGAACTGGGCTTCCACCAGGCACCACCACAGACACTCAAGGGATAAGGGGCGCTGTTTTCGAGCGGGCAGTGCGAGCCAATGGAAAGGAGGGCTTTGACTTGTGCCAAGACCACTCACTGGAGACGCCTCGATGCTGGCAGGCTTCCCTGTGACAGAGCTGCCCGAGAGATGGGCAGGAAGCCTCCAAAGCCCTCCCTGAGTTAGCAGTCAGCTGTGGCTGGCCTTAAAGTGTCAAGTGCCCGAGAGAGGCTGGACAACTGTACACAAACAGGAAACTGGAATTCAGTAGTGTGCAGGGGAGTATGGAGGTGCATGCTAATTCGGGCCACAAGCTGGGAGGAAGGAGAGCAGCCTCTGCCTCTGCGCTAAGATTAAAAGAGGCTGAGCAATGAGGTGTCACTGAAGACAGCACTGGCTAGGCAGGCTGGACTGGGAAAGGAGGATGCGGAAAAGAGCTGGGAAAGAGCTGTGTGCAGAGAAATCTTTGAAAAACAGATTGTCCAGCCAGACTGCGGTTTGCCTGGGAGAAAAGGGGGGTCCCTTTGGCGGCTGCTGCAAAACAAGACAGGGCCCCAGAGCCGGCCAAGGGCATCCCAGCAGGGTGAGCCTCGAGGGGGTGTAGTGTGTCAGTGACCACAGGTCATTTGCTGGCCATGGAGGAGCTCAGGGAAAACGGGAAAACGCAGTGTCCGCGTTCCTGGTCGGAGGACTTCCCACAGTTGTTTGGGGGACCTGGCAGCTCTCAGGCCTGCTGGTCGGCATGCGGTATGAGCCACAGAGTACAAGCAAGAAAACCCTTAACTGACCTGGAACCAAAGCTCTTGGGGGACGGGAGAGGAAGAAATGGGAGGAAACCCATGTCCTGCGTGGAAGAGAAGAGACCGAAGGCAGGGCATTGTGCAGACAGAACGCTGCTCCCCAGGGCACGGTGACCCTCTGCAGTATCCCAGGGAGACTGACCAGGAGCGGGCACCTGGCACAAAAGCAGCACCGCACAAGGAAAGCAGATGTTTATTGGCTGTGTCGTGGCTTCGGTAAAGGAGGCCACTGTCTGAGACAGTGCAAATGCTTAAGGAACCTGGCTCTGGTGAGGCAGAAGCTAAGACTCTCTGGGAGGGGTCGGGAAGTGTTCTGGAAGGTGGGGAAGAATGAGTTGACCAGACCCGTGGACCCACGCTTTGGCACACTGGGGCACTTCCTTTCCTCTCAAGGGTGCCAGGACCTCGGAGGGAGGGTGCAGAGATGTCTCCGGATGGATGGATCGGTGTGCCGGGCTGGTGGTGGGTTGTGATAAGCACCTTGAGCATCTGCTCTGCTACTACCTCCCGAGGAGTTCATGCAGGACTCTGCCATTCCCTTTCTGAGTCCCACCCCGTGGACAGGGGAGGTTAGGAAAGGAAGGAAATTCCCCCACAAGAAAGAGCTGCCAGCCCTCTCACTCTGCCAGGAAGCAGTGCTTGGCATCCCAGGGAAGGGAGGAGGGCTAGAAGTGAGTTTAACAGCAGCTTTGCAGGAGAGGTAGAACTACATCCGGTAGGCTGGGCCAGAGGCCCTCTTTACTGTGCTAAGTATGCATTAGACGTGCAGGGATGCAGGACAGAGATCCACCTCTCCCAGCCGAGGACTGCCCAGATAAACCTCAAGGACACTGGCCTTCCTCCCCAGGCAGGCAGGCAGGCAGTCAAGGAGATACCTTTATCAGGGGGCGCCTGCTTCAAGGCTTCCAGGCTTCCAGGCTTCCAGGCTTCAAGGGCATTGTCTCCTCCAGTAGTCCCAACATTCCAGCTGAATTGTGCCAGCCTGCACGCCCCACCCCCAGCCTGTCACCCCTGCCCCTAGGGCGTCTCTTGAGTCTGATTGTGAACACTGAAGCCCCTTTCCGCCCTGGCCTCCTGAGATCACTGATAAGCGTGCATCTGTCAGGAGCGGACATCCCATCAGCTGGCGTTTATGTGCATGTTTGTCTTTTTCTTTGTGCACACTGTAAACTCAATGACGAGGACCATGTCTTCATTTTGCCAATCAAAGCACACAGGTTTATTGAGGATACACACAGATGCGGACTTTGGGGGCGAGGCGAAGTCGGTAGTATGGATAGAAGGGGAGTGCTCTTTTTGGATGAACAGATGCATTAGCCATCCATCAGCTGGTGTTAGAAGAAAGGCTACAGGGAGAATACTTCCACGTAAGCAGTGAGTGGCAAATGCACTTTCGGCCCAAGTTCCCCTTATGGATCTGGTCTCTGCGAAGCGGTTCTGCTTAGACAGGGAGACCAGCAGAGGCAACAGCAGCACTGGTGATGCAGTAAGTTGATGTTCTTTAGCCGCAGCTGGCAGGCTACAGAGATGCCTTTACAGCCTGAGGAAGGCTGCAAGGGAGTACTTCACAGTGCCCTTTGCCTGAGACTGCAAAACCAAGAAGTCACCCTAAGCTCTGCGGGGGCCCCTGCCTGGCCAGTGGGTGTAGTCTTCGATTTAGCCACTGGAACTCTCACCTGGGGACCGGTGACTGGCCAAGGCCGAATCCTCAGTGGCACCCAGTGTGCATTCTTTGGCATCTGCAAACCAAAGGGGGTTTGGGGAGAGGCGGTCCCATTCTGCTCCACGTGGCTGCCTAAGTGGTGAGCATTTCTAGGAGAAGCTCTCTATTTCCACTTCTGTTTATCCTGACTGGGAACAGCACTTGGACACCCAGCAACTGCCCCGCCAAGACTGGCTTTTCAGACAAACCCTTCAGCAGTTTCCAAAGCTGAACCTGAGCACATCCACTTCCCTCAGATAGCAAAGGAAACTTCAAGTCTGAAGCAGACTTGGCGAGCATGTTATTAATAACTGTCATGCTTATTAACAAATTTAATCCGGCCTGCTGCAGAAATGAGTTGCAGCAAGGTGACACAGTCTCCCGACACACCTCATCGGCGTACATCTTAATCTGGCCCCGATTTTCAATGCTGCCATTCAAGTGATCTGGGGCGCACAAAGCCTTCCTCTCACCCGTGGGGTGGGGAGTGGGGGTTGAGCTTCCAGTGACTGAGGGGCTGGCTGAATGTCTGTGGACATCGCAGCTCTGTGAAAAAGCAGCATCCTTGGGCTCAGAAAACAACAGTCTTCCCGGAATGGGAGGATACCTGGAGAGCTCAAAAGTATAACTTATATTTTTAAAGCTTTGAGCACTCCATGTATTTTTATGTTCATAGGGAAATGGCCGCTGTCTCATTGGGTGAGCTCTGTTGGCCTTTCCTCCCCCTGAGGGCCTGTCCTCAGTGCCACCTGGTGCCCCAGGTTCTGTCCAATCCCTGTCCTCATTCCAGGGTCGAGCCATAGCTGTGAAATTGAACCAAATCTTGGGCTCGTCATCATCCAGCTCCTGGTCATCCCCCCACTCATCTTCTTCTTCCTCAGGCTTGTCATTGTCATCCTTTCCTACTGTCAGTTTGTAAACACAGTAACAAGCCCCAGCCCCAATCATCAGTCCTGCTGCCATCCACCCCATTTCCCGGGCCCGGCCCATGCTTCAGTCTGTGCCAGTCTTTGGGCGGGATGGGATAGTGTCTTCCTCTACTCGATTGAAGAGTTATTTTAGTGCCAGAATGGTTCACGCAGAGTAGTAATATTCCTCCTTTCTTATGTTTCTGTAGTTCTGTGTATGAATCTGTGGGTAAGAAAATGTTTTAGGGACATTGGTTTATGCCAAGGGTTTGTGCCTTACCAGAAAGACTGAAGTTTGAGTGCTGGTTGAAAATATTTAGATTATCAGGAAACTATTTTCTTATTCTTTTGTGCCTCCCCTATCTACCCGCAGGATCAGTCATTTCTCTTCCAGGACCCTCAGAAAAGGACCACAGATAGAGCTGTGCTGTATATGATAATGAGGCTTGCGACAGATCTGAGCCTCAGACACCCTCAAGTAGATTTTTTCCTTCACAACACATATCTCTACCCTCCAAAATTCACATAGTTTCTCCCACCAACCTTTAACAAAGTCAGGTGAGTTCCTTCTTCCCTTGTTTCTGTTGTCACTGTTCCCTCTACATTGAAGATGGACAGTTTGGCAGCAGAAGAAATAGAGAGGTAGGTGGCAATGGAAAACTGAAAGTATAGTAGATGGATCCTCACTGAGTACACAGGTCCCCAAGTCTGCTTTTCTGATTGTTAGACTTTTGGGTTGAAAGTGTTTCTCACACCTTCTGTACTTTTCTAACTAGAGATTCCTCCACCCCCTTCGTCCGCCATTTTCCAGCAAAGGCTGCCACACCCCTTTCCCTTCACAGAAATGGGAGGGGGTGTGGAGTAAGAAGGGGCCTGGAGAGGGCGACTGGGACCTGGCCCGAACAGATCCCAGCTCCGCTCTCTGCCACCCGTGCTCAGGCTTCTGGGCTCATCCTACCTTCACACGGCCCTCCACAGTTCCAAGCAAAGCACTTTGCTCCTTCTCTCGCCAAGATCTGCGTCGCGATCTACAGATCTGCAACAGACGGGAGACCGAGGGGAGGGAGTGCTTGGTGGACTGACCGGCACCGAGCGCACGGTGCGTGGATCGTGGAACCCTTCTTTCCTTCAATTCTCTGTAACAACCATTCACTCTCCTGACCTCCACCTGAAGTCTGCCACTCCTTTCGAGTAAAAGGAGTGGAGTGGGGATGGGGTGGAACTAGCGGTGGGGGAAGGTATTTTAAAAGTGGAAGAGAGAGGAATACAGCCCCAATCTGCCTGAACTTGGACCCGCAGCGCACTTCCCTCTCTCCCACCCTCACTTCTTTCAAAGCAGCGCCTACCCTCGCACCGACCTGTGTGATCCGAGCTAGTTTTCTTCTTCCTTCACATGCCTGCAGATTAATAGGGGGCTGGTACCCAGACAGAGGCGACTAGCACGACTTCTACTCCAGGAGACTCTGGATCACATGACCCCCCCCCCCCCCGCCTCCACTCCCTGAAGCAGTGCGGCAGGCGCCAGCCTGCTCTCTACCTCCCCCAATTTCACTGCTCCCTGTCACTCTCTTCCTCTGTAGGAACACCAGAAACCAGAAGTTACCATATCTCTCTGGTGTTGAATTTGACTTTCTATAATTACAGGAAGGGCTAGCATCTTTTCCTGGGTCTACTCTGCACTTAACTTCTTGGAGAATTGCTTCATCCATTCCTTGGCTTTGAAACTCCTGCATCTTCTTCCTTAATTTCTACTCGTTTTTCATTTTCAGTCGCTGCACCAAATTTGGGGGAAGGGGAGCAAAAAAGGAAGCCCGGGTAGTAGTGAGATTTTTACTAATATTTTTGATCCATTTAGGTTCTGTTTCATCCTTTTTTACTAACTCAAGTTACATACACTATTTTGCAAACATAAATTACAATAAAACTATTTCCACTTAGACAAAAGAAGGAATTGTCAGTCTTGTTTTAAAAATATATCATAAGCAAGATTATCCAATTAATAGGAAGGTATCACTGGGTTGGCAAAGTTAATTTGTACCACATTGAAAATACTGGTTTCTAATACAAGCTTTAAAAGAGCATATTAAAGTTTAAAAAATATCATTACAAACAAAATCAATGAATTCTTAATATGATTTATAAGTTGATGGATAGATAAATGAATCTGTAAGAGAAGGTCATTGTTCTAATGGTGACCATTTTAGATGAATTAAGAATTACTGTTCCTTTTTTCTTCCTGGCTGAACTCATAGTATTAACTTTTATACAACTGAGATTTTGTGGAAGGCTGCTGGATGCTTTCCTTCTGGCTTCAAAGAAGGCACTTCTCATAGACTCTATCTTCAGATGAATCTCACAAGTTCAGATGAACTTTACAAGTTACTAACTTCACATGTTAGTCTGCCTTTTATTTAAGGGCTTTATTTTTAAATCTATTGTCAAGTTTCATGAAGCAATCTGTAAACCATCTAGAAATTAGAGAATTCTCTGTTAATAGAATTTTTCATCCATCATGGCCCTGGTAAGGTCTCTTCACTATCTGACATTCCTGTGTTATCTGTTACCATAGCAATGACCAGTGTCCACATTCTCCAGTGGCAGTAGCAGTGAGGGTCTGTGGATGATTGTGAATTGCTGCAACCCCCTCGGATCTCCTTACAATTTTCCCCTCACAAGAGGGATGTCAAGGTATAGGATCTCAAGCAGTCACCAGGAGAAAGAAGACTTTCACTCCCTAATTTCCCTTACCCACACAAGTCCTTCAGAATAATTAGTCTCAGAACTCTGGGATAAGTATGCAGAAGTTAGCCCCCAGACACCCACTTGTCCTGGCTTGGGACAAATACTCTAAATATAGACTGGGAGTCATACTCTAAATATAGACTGTTCAGGCAGCCTCTTTCTTAGAATGTTGAAATAGGACACCTAGGCAGGCTGGAGGCGCTCCCGCCAGGGGCCCCTGTGTAGGAGGCCCTCTCTGGAGGAAAGCCAGAGAGCCCTGAATGTCTTGCTGGCAAATATTGAAGTCACGAACAATATACTCCATCTCTAAATTTCTTCTTCATTGGTTTTGCCCATTATCCCCTTTAACTGTTCTTTTCATGACACTTTACTTACTTCTCTCAGACAAATGCATTTTAGTTATGACGGCTTACTAACAGAACACTTAGGTTCAACTGCTAATCGTACAGTGTTTGGCACCTGGTACTTACATTAGTGACTTTTTCGTTTTGAACATATATGTTAGAAAGAATTAAAGAATATATAAAGCTTAACAAAACCAAATGTCTTGGTGTCCTACACAGAATTCTACAACATGGACTAATTTTTGCAAAATTTAGCCAAGTTCAAAGACAAAATATTCATTTCTGCCTCCCCTTACCAGAGTAAAATATTCCTCCCTTTCATATATCCTGCAATTATCTAGTTTATAATTCAGTACCACCATTCTCCCAATGTATCAGACCTCCTGGCTGGAATCCACTCAGACAAGCCTGTTAAAAGTTCTTGAGGCTGCAAAAGTCTGTGAAGCCACTGCCAAATGAAGCCTTTGCCTTAAATCGATCTGTGGATGTATGTGATTTGTGACTTACAGAGTACCTGAAAATAGTGGATAGTACCACTGACAGAAGGGTGAAGAGTGAGAAAAATAAATTACAGAAGGTTATTATCTTCAAGGGTTAAATTACTTTTTGTATTGTGTTATTTGTTTTTGTAGAGTTTTCAGATTGCAAGCAGCAGAAACCAACCTGGTTAACAAGCGGGAATGCTGAAGATCAGGGTCAGCTGTCTAATTAGGAGGAACTGAGAGAATCTCTTCAGGATACCATAAGTCTACTGATTGTCAGGTTTTTGTCTCTCTGCTCAAGATTCCTATTTTAGTGAGTGAACCTTTGTTTGGTCTGTTTCGGGCAGTAGCCACACTTTTGCTGAAGAAGCACAGGTAAAGAAAACATAAAATGCACTTCCTTTCTTTTCCCAGACAGATGTAAATTGTTTCAGATATTGCTGATTTATAGAAACTCTTTAACTCCTTTGGGTATTAACTTTGTCTAGCTGTGACTGACATGCTGGGGCATATGTGCTACAGCATAACTTAGTTGCATTTTTCATATTAACTGAACATTAGAAAAAGATGTGAAAAGGCAGTGCATGAGGTTGTCCTCTGAGTCAAAAAATCACCTGGCTTCCCGCTTAGAATACCACAAAGTTGCATCTACTGTTCAGAGTTTTTTCTCCAGTGTTGCATGATCTAGCCCTGATTAAAAAAAAGTTTTTTATTGATATGTGTTTATAGTACATAATGATTACATTCATCGTGGGAATTTGGTACATGTACATAACACATTTAAATCTTTTCACCTCCCTTACCTTTTCTCCTCCCACCTAGGCCTGATTTTTTCTATACAACAAGAGCAAATGTTCTTAAGGTATCATTACAGAGACATGTAAATCTAGAACAGAATGCTCAAACCCATGTGTGTCTACATTCTTTCCCTGTTAGATCACAAGAGAAGTTAAGTTTCAACAGATATTTATTTCAATATCAGAATAATTTACCCTGAAAAATACAACTGTCAGGAGTACTAGAGGTTTTGGTGACTCTTACCTGCCCATTTTCTTCCTATAGACGAGCTACTACTTAGCAAGCAACAACCTCAGAAAGTTTCTTGGTGAACCTGCAATCAGAGCAAGGGCATTCATTCACCTTAAAAAGTGGCCTTCAGCTGCAGAAGCGTGAAGAAGTCTCACACAGGATGGGGGGAATTTTGCCGAGGAAAGCTAAAATGTTCCATTCACCTTAGCCTTCCTTTCCTCCAGACAGAGCTTGGCTGCACTTTCCCCTGATTCTTCTAAGTACAGAATCAGACATCGATTGGCTTCTGTTTGCTAAATTTCAATCATGTTCCAGTACTGTCTCCCAAAAATTGAATCCATGCGAATTTTCTTGAGGTTTGCCTCTTCCCAAACTCCCTGATCTCTAAATTTACTTCCATATTATCTGTGGATTTAAAAAGTTGTATCAGATAACAACCTTACATTCAAACTATTAGGAAATAAATAACCAAAAGATCCCACGTTCTGAAAAGCTATAGGATTTTTTGTTTTGTTTTTGTACTGTATATTAATTAATGTTCTTTGATTTTAAACAACTGAAACTGGCTAACTTAAATAATGATAATTATTCCTTTTCCTGTTTTAGAAAAGTTAAATCACAAGTGAATTATTGAGCTCAGTACATCAGTGCAATGATTTCACACTAATTGCTAGATACCAAGTTCAGGCAACTTTGTGTTGGTCTCTGTGTTCCTTTAACACCTATTTCATTTACAGCTATTCCGTATTTGTATTTGTCTTTCATAATGTTCTCTGTATGTCACTCATTTGGTCAGTGTGCATGCTTTTTTATTTTGCAGATACCAACTACACAGATGTAATTTCTATTCAGTCTTTTGCTACTGGCTCCTGAAGGTTGATTTCCTGCTCCTTGCTAATTTACACAGGTGAAAATCTGCCCATCTCTGATACTCAGAACACTGACCTAGCCTGAAGATTTACATATTCTCAGACACACTGATTAGCTCTTTCAGGTTTTGTTATGTGCTAGGCCCTAAAATATATTGAGATTGCTTTGAGTGAAGTAGCCAACACTTTCCACTAAGTGAGAAATGTAGGACTTTTAGAAGCTATCATCCAACATTCTCTCTCACCTCCACTCTTTTTTCTGAAATTAAAATAGCTTTATTGTATTTTTCCTCATAAAAAGAATGCGGGCTAGGTGTGGAGGAGGGTAGGGCAAAAATGACAAAGTATTAATAAAATGAAATCCACACACTCACTTCAGGTTTGCCTTTCTGACCTCTTGTTCATTTCAGATCTGGAACTGGATTTCAGAGGAAATGGTAGACATTAACGACTAGGGGAGAGGTGTAGGGAGAGGCTGAGGTCCCAGGAGTCTAGGAAAGGAAAAGTCAATTTTTCAAAAAAGTGCAAGTGGCCAGTAGCCCCAGGGGAAGATGCTATCCCTTTCTGGTAATCGGAGGAAGAGAAACACAACTACAAGGAGATGGGATTAGCGATGAAGAATGAATAACAAGGCCCAGCTGGGGAAGGGAAAGGAGTGGGGCGGGCCCTCTTCTGCCGCACTGCTAGTGGGAGGGGAAATTGGGGACCCGAGTTGGTGGATGACGTAGATCTCACGTGACCAAGAGCTGACGTGTGCAGAAGTCCTTCTTGTCCTGGTCGTTGTTCCCATCTGAGTACCAGCTCCCAATTGCCTGGAGGGTAGGTGGGCTTGTCGCAGAGGGAAGAAGGAGGAAGAGAAGGAAATTGTCCCAGATCCCTGCAGGTCAGTGCCTGGGAGATTCCACAAAGTGGGGGTGGCGGAGGGTGTAGGGCGGAGACCGTCGCGGGTCCTGAGGCGCCTCTGTCGACTCTCCGACTCGCTGCCTGCTTTCCAAGACGTTTGTCCCGCCCGCAGCCCGTTTCAGTGCTGCGAAACGGTAAGCAGGGAGGTGTTTGGGAAGGAGTCCAGAAATACAGAGAGGGAAATCTTCTGGGAGCCAAAGGCCCTGAATCTAGAAAGGGAGATGTGGCCTGGCTGTTGTCTCCCAGTCTGCCAGGGCACTCCTGGCCGGGAAAGGCTGGACACGGGGGCGGGGATAGTGGGGTGCAATGCAGTGTGCCAACAGAACCCCAGAGGGTAACAGGGGTGGGAAACCTTTGACAACAAGGCCTCCGAATTAGGAAAGTTTCCTTCTCTGGGGACTGGTCCGTCCACCAAGCACTCAGAAGTGTATCGCCTGTTTTTCGTCTTTCCGACCGTGGCTCTGTGGCTGGGGGGTCCAACCCTCTCCCGGGTGGCCAGTCTTTCTGTAGGTTGCAGCACAGCACCAGGCAAGAGAAGAGGAAGGAAATTAACCCCTACCGGTGAAGGTTGAGGGTAAGACCACGCGGGGATCCTAGGAGAGGAGCGTGTGGAGGTGGGAGAAAACTAGAGAAGGTAATCTAGGTTCGGGTCTGAGTCTGTGTTTCTTGCACTTCTTCGACCGTGGCGAAATGGCGTGCACTCTGTGTGTGTGTGTGTGTGTGTGCCTTGCGCGCGAGTGCGCGTGAGCGCGCGCAGGAGGGGGTAGGGGGGAAATGACAGCAGGGAAGCCTATCAGATAGTTTGTTCATAATCCTCCTCTCAACAGCACTTAGTCCCCATGTTTTCGATCTGTCATCCTGCAGGTCTGCTGTGGCAGGTGGCACTGCTTGAAGCGAGGGAGGAAGTTTCCCAGGATCTTTGGAGGTCAGTGTGGGCGTGGGGGCTGCTTGGAATGGGGGAGGGGCTGGAAATCAGCCGCGGTTCGGACAGGCTTGCATGATCCTACTTTATTTTCCTTGCATCCTTCCTCTTCAGCCTAGGGCATATACACATTTTAGATGGCATAACGATGCTAAAAAAAGAAAAATCTGACAACCTGGATGGTAATTCAGGAAAGCAACAAATGCAAGTCTTCAGTTTTCACTGACTCTGGTCTTTCTGCAGATCGGAAAGATCGTTGGGCGTGGCCCACCTCGAGGGAAAGGAAGAAGGGGCAAAGTGCCTGTCTCACGGAGGTTAGTGCAAAGGTGCTACTCCCTAGAGACACCAGAGGTTGTGATGACTGAGGCTCCTGCAGAGTCTGTGGACGCTATTGCTTTTCTGCTTAGGGTAGAGGTGGGATGGGAGGTAGAGAGAGGCGGAAATGAGGGGACTATTTTGTCAACAATCTTTATCTTACCCAGGATTCAATTACTATTTTCCTGGCCCTCTGTGGAACTCTGCATAGGGCAACACAAAGAGAAGAGAAATTCAAACCGTATTTCCTTCCTCCACTTCTAGGTCCACCTGCAGAGTCAGCTCCTGTGACTGGGAAGTGACAGAAGATCAACATCTGTAGTCCTGCACCCAGGCTCACAGCCCTCTCCCCCCCATTCTGAGTGACTGCTCTGTTCCTTGGTCCCTGCTCTTGTCAGGGACGATTGCATGGGCTACGCCAGGAAAGTAGGCTGGGTGACTGCAGGCCTAGTGATTGGGGCTGGTGCCTGCTACTGCATTTATAGACTGACTCGAGGAAGAAAACAGAACAAGGAAAAAATGGCTGAGGGTGGATCTGGGGATGTGGAGGATGCTGGGGACTGTGCTGGGGCCAGATATAATGACTGGTCTGATGATGATGATGACAGTAGTGATAGCAAGAGTATAGTATGGTACCCACCTTGGGCCCGGATCGGAACTGAAGCAGGAACAAGGGCTAGGGCCAGGGCAAGGGCCAGGGCTACCCGGGCACGTCGGGCTGTCCAGAAACGGGCTTCCCCTAATTCAGATGATACTGTTTTGTCCCCTCAAGAGCTACAAAAAGTTCTTTGTTTGGTTGAGATGTCCGAAAAGCCTTATATTCTTGAAGCAGCTTTAATTGCTCTGGGTAACAATGCTGCTTACGCATTTAACAGAGATATTATCCGTGATCTGGGTGGTCTCCCAATTGTTGCAAAGATTCTCAATACTCGGGATCCCATTGTTAAGGAAAAAGCTTTAATTGTCCTAAATAACCTGAGCGTGAATGCTGAAAATCAGCGCAGGCTTAAGATATACATGAATCAAGTGTGTGATGACACAATCACTTCTCGCTTGAACTCATCTGTGCAGCTGGCTGGACTAAGATTGCTTACAAATATGACTGTTACTAACGAGTATCAGCACATACTTGCTAATTCCATTTCAGACTTTTTCCGTTTATTTTCAGCTGGAAATGAAGAAACTAAACTTCAGGTTTTGAAACTCCTTTTGAATTTGGCTGAGAATCCAGCTATGTCCAGAGAACTGCTCAGGGCCCAAGTACCATCTTCACTGGGCTCCCTCTTTAATAAGAAGGAGAACAAAGAGGTTATTCTTAAACTTCTGGTTGTTTTTGAGAATCTAAATGACAATTTTAGATGGGAAGAAAATGAGCCTACTCAGAATCAGTTTGATGAAGGTTCGCTCTTTTTCTTTTTAAAAGAATTTCAAGTGTGTGCTGATAAAGTTCTGGGAATAGAAAGTCACCATGATTTTCTGGTGAAAGTAAAAGTTGGAAAATTCATGGCTAAACTGGCTGAGCATATGTTCCCAAAGATCCAGGAATAACTTCTTGACTTTATAGTTTAGAAACAACATACATCGTAAACTATTCCTTTTCTCAACCTTGTTTATATGGTGGAGGAATCCTTTTAGCTGCCAACTTTGAATAATAAATGTCATATTGTATTATCAATGCTGATATTTAACCAGGTTGATTTTTGGGTTTAAGCTGGATGAATATCATTTCTTGTTCTGAAAACATGTGTTTTGCTTTTTTATCTTGCTGCCTAGATTGAAATATTCTTACTATTTCTTCTGCATAAGTGACAGTGAACCAATTAGCCCTTAGTAAACTCTGTCCTTTGCATTGATTTCATTTGTGTATCATCAATAAAGTTGTGTGTTAATGCTGGAAAGAAAAAAAAGAAAGACAAAAGAAATGATTCTTGTCCTTTGATTTATAATCTAGTTGGAGAGATAAGGAACATACAAACCAAAAAGATAGCTGACAATATCTGGAGCACACACTCACTGTCAGATGTGTGCTCTCAGCACAGCATAGAGGAGGAAAAGGCCTCTCTCAGAGAGGAAGGTTAGCTGAAGCTTCATGGAGGAAGCAGCCATTGAAAGTGACCCCTGAGTGGAGTAGGATAGTTAAGGCAGTCCCTGAGAAGGGGAAATGGTGTGAGAAAGCTAATGAGGTATGGACCTTCTTCCTATGACAGGAGAGCAGTCTGCATAGAGTAGAGAGTGTATGGAATAGGGGTAAATAAATTTGGAAAGCTGGATGAAGCCAGTGGTGGAAAGAACATTTGAATGCTATCTTATTGAACACTTAGATACATTAAATAGTTTTGACTAGAAAATGGGCTCCTTAGAAATGGCCTGCTTGCTCTCCTGCTGCACAGTGTCAGTTACGCTGTAGAGAAATGGACGCTCTGAAACCCTGGCGGTAGCCATTTGGCCATGTATGCCATGAACGTTCAAATATATAAACCTGGTGTCCTAGGAGAGTAATTGGTCAGAGTTTATACGTACAAAGCTATTTGCCTCACCACTATGGTACCAAAAATGGAAACAACTGCACTGTCTATCATACTAGGTTAAATAAATTAAGGAATGTTCACACAGTAGGATATGATATATTTGCTAATGGAAATCTATTTGCTAGGAGAGTATATTCATCATGCATTAAGTAAAAAGGGTAAGCTTGATATAGCAGTATTTGTAATATGATTCCATTTTGGGGAGATAGGAAATCATATCTATAAAGACACTAAAACCTCTGGAGTTACATATATAGTAACAGTAGTTATCTTTGGATAGAAGGGTAATTTGTAAACTCTACTTATTTACTTTTTATTCATCTGTGTTCTTATTTATCTAAAATAAACATTGATTTTTAGGAATTTTTTGAAAAAAGCAATGTATTGGGAATTAAGCAGGTGACTCATTCAAAATGGACTGAGTAGAAAAAATTAAAGTGAGATGGATTGGAGTAGTGAAGGTGAAGATTATCATGAGGATTACATGAGATAACATATGCAAGGCACTTACAATATTCTAGCACATAGTAGTTAAGAAAAGTGAGAATACTTCAGTACTCAGAATTCAGGGCTAATAGTTTTTTGGTTGACCTTTGCTTGCTGGAACATTCTGCCATGTTTCAGTGTCATTTAATAAATGACAGTATAATAACAATAAAATTAACATTTATTAAGTGATTACTGTGTAGTTGTGTCATTCCTGTAATGCAACAGCTAAAATAATTTCTTAAAGTAATATCATTTTCTTTCACCTAATAATAGAAGCAAGGAAACAAGCTGATTTGGGGAGCGAACTGCATATATATACCTTGCTTTATATGAGACCAGGAAAGGGTAAAATCCTCTGTTTGTTTATGATGTAGTTTTAAGCCCAGGTTTTCAAATATTCCATATATGTACTCTAATGTCTACAGAGGATAAAATGACCAGAGACTGATTGGCCTAAAGTTGTTGGTTATGGTCAGTCTACTAAATTATGTATATATGGAGACTCATTAGATACCAATTTTAAGAGTGTGATGGTGGAAGCAGAATGAAGATATTTATTGAATTTAAGGTATAGAATGAGTTTTATACTTGCTCTAAAAAGGAGGTTTCTTCTAGTAATAGCCGCAGTGTGCTAAGCATAGGCCTGACTGGCATCCATCTGCTCCTTTTTTCCTCCCTTTGTTCCTTCTCGTTCTTCTTTCTTCTCTTTCTTTCACACTTCTGTCTCTATTTCCTCCTTCTGGAAGTCAGTGGTGATAGTTGTTCTGCACTTCTGTCTCTTTTGGGATGACATGACTATTTAGTTTCCATATACCATGTCACGTGCCAGGGGCCATTTGACAGAATGACACTTGTTATTACTATGGTCATAAAGTAAACCTAGGTGTGAAAGGATGCCAAGAAATTTTGGAACCCTTGTTGACCTGAACAGAGACTGAGGACTTAGTGTTAGCTTGGAGCTACCCTCTGTGCCCTGCATGTACTTTTCATGTCTCACAGCTGGTAGTATCTAAATGAAGTAACTTGCTCCTTGGGACAGTCTGGGGTGAGACTGATATAGGACGTGGCCAGGTCGTACCCATATGTGCCAATATTTCCACATCAGAGATTGTCACTCTCAATCATTTGGGAAGGGCAAAATTCTAGGGTTGTGGCTGTGATTTTGACAAATCATGGGACTGGAAGGAGGCAGTATCCTCCTGTTAGAGAAGATACTAAAACCTCAGAGGTTATCCTGCTATTTTGGTTTTGTTGTCATTTAACAGTTTTAGGATCTATTTTAGCCAAAATTGTTTAAAGGCATTTTGTTGTTGTTCTTGTTGTTTTAAAACAGGGTCTTGCTATGTAGTTCAGGGTGGCCTTGAACTCACTGTGTAGGCCAGGCTGGCCTCAAGCTCACAGTGATCCTCCTGCCCCAGTTCTTGAGTGCTGGACTTACAGGCTGTTCCTACCACACCTAACTAAAGGCAATTATAATGATGGATTTCAGTTTGTTAAAAATTGTCACCCAGAGTATAATACTTCCAGGCTCAGGAGGCAGAATTTTCTTTCTTTTTTTCCCCAATGCATATTTTACTTTCCTTCTTTCAAAACAGATTCTAAGTAGGTTTGGCAAGTTGATGTGATTTGGGAAAATTTTATGTTTACAGCTGTCTGGTATGGCTAAGTTTCCTTGAGAATGGCTTTTAAAGTAGTGATTATGAGTAATTCTAATGGAATCTAATAGATACCTAATTTTCTTGTTGTTTTGTTTTGTTTGGAGACAGGGTCTCCTGTGTAGTCTAGGCTGTCCTTGAGCTTACTACATAGCCTGAGGTGGCCTTGAACTCTCCATCCTCCTGCTTCAGCCTCATGACTGCTGGGATTACCGATGCATACCACCACACCTGGCTCTAATTCATTCATTTGACATCACATCCTGACCATGTTTTCTCTGGTTTGAACGGTGGCTTTTTCTTGCCTTTAACCCAGAGCTGTCTCAGTACTATTGTAGGATCCCTGTCCTGAGGGTGTGGTCTAAAGAGGATAAGGAAGATTTACTTTTTGGAATAGCATATGTCCATGCTTCACCTTCTCCACTGGGGTCCCCTTATGCCTTGTGTTAGAGGCTTGGGCAGTGTGGGTGTTTGAAGAGGGGTGTGACAAGAGCAAGAGGGTGAGGAAAAGGGAAGGGAGCCCTATGGAGGGTAACTTTATCCTGACAGGTGCATGCAAATGTGACTTGATTCCTCACTGAGAGTGAGCTGTGTGTCACTCTCTGGCCCTGCTGACCACTAACATCTTATTGAAAGAGCTGGTGTAACACAAGTGGCTTTATTTGGGCCCAGTGCTTCTTTATTTATGCAACATTTCTAAGCTTGCTGAGGATATAATATATTTTCAAGTGGAGTGGTATTTTCTTTTGCAAATAAAAACTGGAATGATAACTTATGTTACTATAAGATCATCATGAAGCAGGCCAGATTTTGAATGTTTGCAGCTCAGAACATTCTCCCTCTAAGGTCAATCTAGACCAGGAACTAAATTATCATCAAAGCTTATCTACTTAGTGATCATGGAACTTAAACTAACATAGATAGAAGTTAGTGTCATCAAAGGAGGAGAACCTGATGTGTATTTAATTCCTTTAGCTTTGTTCATGTTTTTTTCCTTTATAAATGATTAGTACATGTAATCAAATCTTACTTAGTTTTTCTCTTTGGCTTCTAGAGTTTTGGTTTTCCTGAGGAATCTCTATATAGTCATATTCTTTTTTACCTTGTTATAAACCTAATGTTTTCATTTTAAAAATTTCTGTTATATATAGTCATGTGTATTACAAAGTAGACACCTATTCTGAACATATCCTCCAAGGAAGACAGTGTACTTTGAGGAGCTACTCCTTATATTTTGTTAATCTTCCATTATTTGTGAAATCTTCTCCATAAATAAAAACCATATTTATGCTTGCTACTTTTGAAGTGTGGTACACTGAATAATCATACTACAGGGCATATTTTATTAAAAATAGAATTAACAACTTCGGTGGCTTCCTAGCTCAGGACTAGAAAACATAATCTGGGGCATGGGTTCATCAAGTGAGACTGTTGGGATATGCAATACACAGAAGCGAGGGACAGAAAAGGGGAGAGGCAGGGAAACACAGAAAGGAAACATAAGGGCGTAAGTTATCCATCTGGACATAACTTTCCAACAAAATATAACATTACTTTAGGTGATACCTTCAATAAGGATGTAAATATAATTGCATCTAGGAACAGTTTATTTCTCTCTCTTTCCCCATTCTTCTCTTCCTCCTTCCCATTCTCTGTTTGTGCTGAGGATCAAACCCAGGGCCTGGCGTATGCTAGGCAAGCACTTGGCACGGCTTAGCCTCTGTCATGAGAAGGGCCTGGGCCAAAGATAGCTGCTCATCCCACGGCAGCCAGGAAGCAGAGAGAGATGGGAAGTACCAGGGAGGGTGATGTGCCCTTCCATGTCATGCCCCCAGTGACCCACTTCCAATCTGTCCCCACAGCAAGTCAGCTATAGTGCTCCCATGAGCCAGTCATCTTTTAAAAGCCCCACCTCTGGACACATGAGGCTTTTGTGGGACATTTCAGATCTAAACCATTACAAAACTCTGAAAGTAGCACATGCTTATTTAAAGTCAGAAAAGATGAGCATATAAACTATAAAAATTAGCCTCTTCCTCATCTTTAAAATGTTGCCTGATGTCATCGATTTATACATCTTTTATTAGTATGTGCTTGTCATACATATTGATCACATTAATCATAGGGAATTTGTACCAGTACATAATGTATCTTAATTTTTCTTTTTTCCCATTCCCTTCCCTTCTTTCAACCCTTCTTCCCTTCTCCATTTGCAAAAGCTTTATTTCCATTTGTCCTTCCATTCTCTATTTTAAAAGCTTATTTCCCTGCTTCCCTCCCTCTTCCCTCTTCCCTTGTTTCCTTTCCCACTTGAACAAGTTTTCCCTACATCCCAATATTTATCCTCTATTATACATACATTTTAACAGAAAATGAACCGACAGTTTATTCTGTTCTATAGCTTTGTTCACTTAAAGTACATCATGCATGTCTTCCTATGCATATATTATCGCTTAACTTTGTTCATGATGTATTTTGTAGATTATCTACTTTGTAAGGTAGTCATATCATTCTACCTCCTTTTTGTTATTTCTAAGTTTTTCGTGCTGAGGCAAACATTTAAAATTGAAAATTTTTTCTTCAAGCTTTTCAAAATAGGTTGTGTGTGTGTGTGTGTGTGTGTGTGTGTGTGTGTGTGTATGTGTTTAATCCTTCTGGTCTATACTTTTGTGTGTAATATGAAGTAAAGGTGTATTTTCTTTGTTCTTGCCCCAAGCTTTGAACATGTGTGTCATCTTATTCACATTTGGCAGGACTTTTCAAACACTATTAGTCTTAGGTTACTTATTAAATGTTATTCTTTATAAATAGAAACATTATTGCTCTGTTTGTTATCTTTGATGTTATCTTTGAAGTGTAATTCACTGAGCACTGATGGCGAGGTTTTGTTTCACAGAATTTGTGTTATAAAAGATGGAATGAGGGGCTGGGGATTTAGCTCAGCGGCAAAGCGCCTGCCTGGCAAGCGCAAGGTCGTGAGTTCGGTTCCTGGTACCAGAGAAAAATAAAAAAAAAAAAAAAAAAAAAAAAAAAATAAAAGATGGAATGAATACTATTGGGTTGTGACTTTTAATTCCCCATGCTATACCTCTATTATGAATACATTTAAAACACCAAGAAGATAAATAAGATGTACTCTGAGCTATGAAAATGCCATAATTTTGTTTTGTTTTGTTTTGTTTTCTGGTACTGGGCATTGAACTCATGACCTTGTGCTTACCAGGCAGGCGCTGTGCCACTGAGCTACATCCCCAGCCCCAGTACCGTAATTTGTAAAACATAATCTAACAAGTGACCAGAGTGAGTGTGACACTTCACTAAAAACAAATTTAATATTGTCTTGGGACATATGACAACAAATGATCTAATCAAGGTATTTGAGAGTTTAAAATTCTATTGGCTCATCCAGTCTTTCAAGTGGGATAGCTAGTATATATTGTCAAGTGTGCCTTGGAACCACAGACAAGAAACTTGTTTGTTGAGGCGTAGAATGAATTATCATAAGGCTTGAGCACTATGAATTTACAAGACAAAGTAGTACTTTTGTCAAAAAAGTGAGATACAAGGGCTGGGGATTTAGCTCAGTGGCAAAAGTGCCTGCCTGGCAAGCACAAGGTCATGAGTTCGGTTCCCGGTACCGGAGAAAAAACCAAAAAAAAAAAAAAAAGTGAGATACAGATTGAATTTATAAAATTCATTTGAGTATAAATGGAGAAATTAGTATAACAAAATCAAAGGGGCATTAACACTGAGACAATTCATTAAACTATGGTTGCAGTGGATGAAATTATTCTGCTGACTAGTTTAATAACTCATTCCCCAGTAATTTCTGTCCCTTGAAGTAAAAGGAATAAGAGAATAATGTTACCACATGGGCTCTATAGTGTGATAATCTGCGAAACCTTGCTAAGGAAAGCTATTGATTTTTTTCATATTTATCTTAAATTCAACCACTTCTTTTAATTGGCTTATTGACTTTCTATTTTTGCATTTCAGAATATAGTCATATCAATTGTGGATTGAAATTATTTTTAATCTAAGTTTTATGTTAACTATTTTCTTATCTTACTGCAATAGTTCCAATCTCTAAAAATAATGCAGAGTAAAAATGAAGATTGTTGGCAACACTGATTTGTTCTCAGTTTTAGTAGAAATGACTTTGGCATTTTATGGTTAGAATGAGAATTGCTGTTGATTGTTTGTAAAAGGTCCTTTGAATGTTTGTTATTCTTTTCTATTTGTTTCTATAAGGATTAGTGCTTTTATTATCTAATGATGTTTCAGTAGCTGTTGAAGGAATCATGTACTTTTTCTCCTTTAATTTTTTGATGTAGTGAGTTATATTGATAGGGTTCCTGTGTTTGACTATCTTAGTGCATATTAGTTATACACAATAGTGTCGGGGGTTGGGCATATTTGTACATGGAAATGGCATACTGCCATCACTTTCATCCCTTTGCTACCCCTTGTTTTTCTTTCCTCCCCACTTTCCCAATCCTCTAGGTGTTCTCTAATAGTCTTCATTGTATTTTCATGCCATCTATTTTTTCTTATTTTATTTTATTTTTAGATTTTACTTGTGAGAGAAAACATGTGTTACTTGTCTTTCTGCACCTGGCTTATGTGGCTAAAAGTGATTTCCGGTTTCATCTATTTTCCTGCAAATGACATGATTTCGTTATCAAACCCTATCCAGTCATAGTGTAGTTATTTTTTTCTTGTCATACTTCTGGATTTTATTTTTTATATGTTTTATAGCTTTCAAAATATTTTATTTTGGTTTTTATATTTGTTTATGATTATCTTTTTATGTACTGTTTTTCCCAGTTTGGGTCTTAGTTTTGTTAGCCCATTCAACCCTACCACTAAATTTCTTTTTTTTTTCTCTTTGGTTTTTTTCTGGTACCGGGAATCGAACTCACGACCTTGCGCTTGCCAGGCAGGTGCTGTGCTGCTGAGCTACATCCCCACCCGCTAAACTTCTCTATGACCCAGGGGTTGTTTTTGTGAACATTGCTGCATTTTTAGACAGTTACATTTTATGGTCATCTTTCATTATTCATTTCTGATTTTATTTTGTTAAGGCAAGAGTTTATGGATATAACCACTCCCTGTTAGAATGTATGAATTTTTTTTTATGTTGTCAAGGACAGAGTAATCTTTTCAAAGTTCCATAGACAGTAGGTATGTTGTCCCAGCAGGCAGGCATGTAATCTCAGTACTCCATGGACAGCAGGCATGTAATGCCAGCACTCAGGAGGCTGAGGGAGGAGGATCATGGCAAGTTTGAGACCAACTTGGGCTACATAGTGAGTTCAAGTTCAGCATGAACTACATAGTGAGAACCCTGACTCACAAACAAAAACATTCCATAGGTAAGAAAAATGATGTATGATTTTTTTGGGGGGTCTTTTTGAGACAGATTTTGGCTTTTCAGTTCACACTGGCTTGTGGGGTTTTCCCTGTGACATTATACATATATATATATATTTATATATGTATGTATTATATATATATATATATATAATCTTTAATCATAGTCACCCTCCCTATTGCCTTCTCTTACCTCTTATTTGTCACCTCCCACCTCCTTTCCTAACGTGTTTAGGTCTTTTTATTTTGTTGTTCCCATGTATGAGAAAAAACACACTATACTTATCCTTCTTCATCTTGCTAATTTTGTTACTATGATAAATTCCAGTTAGAATTGGTCCAATTCTGATACAGGCATATTAAAGTTTTGTAACTTTTCTTTGTTTCATTTGTTTAGTTGCATTGTTGTTTGGTACACACAAGTTTAGAACAGTTACAGGTTCTTTTTAAGTTTTGCCTTTTATACTTTGTACATATAATGATTTGAACTATATTTTTGAAGCCCTTCTTCTCTTGCTTTTGTATAAATGAATATTTATGTGAATATTTTCCATACTATTTTCTTTTTGCTTACCTATTCCTGATAGCGTCTTGTCAAATGACTTGTTTTAACTTTTGTTTATTGTATGGTGGGCATATTTCTTGTAAACAAGATATAGTTTTATTTTTAACTCAATATCATGGTCTGTGCCTTCATAGTCAGTGTAACAGTTAATACACTGATTTTGTTCTTTCTGTTTTTTTTACTATTTTATTTACTACTTAGCTTCTTTTGCTGGGTCTGTTTCCCCACTATACTAATTTTAATTTATTCAAATTTCTATTCTTCTTTTCTTTTTTGTGACAAGGCCTTGCTACATTGTTGGGCTTGTCCTTGAGCTTGTTTATGTATCCCAAGCTGTCCTTGTACTCACAGCAATTCTTCTGCCTCAGCCTGCTGAGTGCTGGGATTACAGGCATGTGTCATCACATCCGGCTTTTCAAATTTCTGTTCTTATACAGTTATAATGTATTTTGAAAACTTAATGTGCTTTTCTGTACATTTTAACACATTAGTGTTAAACCTAAAAAATAAACAATATTTCTCTGCTGGTGAATCCAATTGATATAATCATACCTCCGATTGAGGCATCTTATTTTTCCACAGCTCTTCGTCTCTGAAAATAGGAAACATTTAGAAGCACTTACACAAAGGCTAAGTACCATTTAGTATATGGTGGTTAAATTTATGATCTTGGAGTGATAGTGCCTGAGTTAAAAGCTATTTACTTTTAAAACATATATTTTGGGTAAATTATTAACCACTGTCTAACATGAAACTAGGAATAACATCAATTTCATAAAGTTGTTGAGAGAGATAAATAAGATATGTAAGTGCTTAGAGTAGTACTTCACAAGTAGTAAGTGCTCAATAAATGTTACCTATAATTTAGACATAGATTGTAGTCTATCTGAATCTCTGCATATTTGAATATATCTGAATTTCACCTGGACTTGTGAAGAGTATTTTGACTGGGCCCACAATCTGTTGGTTACTATTTTTTCTCCAGGTATTATGTAGATGTTAGTCTACTATTTCCTTGCCTCCAGGATGGCAAGTAATAATTTTATTTTCCTTTTTAATATGCCCTTTTATCTCTAGTGTTAAATTTGTTAATTTTATAAAGATACCACTAGGTATTTGAACTTTTATCAGTAATCCTGTCTGGAACTTGGGTTACCCTATCACTCTTCAGCCACAAGTATTCATTTAGATTAAGGAAAGTTTCCTTTAGCATTTCTGTACCTGTTATTTCTCATTTAGCTGTTTCCTTTTCTTATTGTAGGAATTCCTCAGTGTATTGGGCACCTTGGATTAGTTCTCCAATTTTTAAATCTTGTCTTTATAAATTTTATTTGTTGTTTAAATTTTTACTTGTTCCTCCTTGTTGTTTATTTAGTTCTCAACAGTGACATTTCCTCTTTCATTTGAATTTTGAAATTTGAAAATCATATTTTCAAACTGAGAATTTTTTCTTTAGTTGCTTCTTTTTAGTATTGTTATTAATGCATTGTTAAAGATAGTATCTGGCACAGCTGATGCCATTGCCCACCACCAGAGACACAAATGTGTCAAATTTGTCATTATTTATAGCCAAGTTTTACCCCATTATGTATAGATACCACATGTTATTTATCCAGTCATATGGTGATAGGTATACGAGTGGCTTCCAAGATTTAGCTATTACAAATTGTGCTTCTATAAACATTGGTTTGCATGTATCATTATACTCTTTTTTTTTTTTTTTTTTTTTGGTTTTTCTCCGGTACCAGGAACCGAACTCACGACCTTGCGCTTGCCAGGCAGGCGCTTTGCCGCTGAGCTAAATCCCCAGCCCCGCATGTATCATTATAATATGATGACTTCAGCTCTTTGGGGAAGATACCTAGAAGGGGGATAGCTGGGTCATATGGAATTTCTAATTTCAGTTCTTTGAAAAATCTCCATACTGATTTCCACTACAGTTGTACTAGTTTGTATTCCCATCAACGATGAAGGAGAGTTCCTTTCACATGACAGCCATGCCAGTATTTGTTGGGTTTACTAATGGTTTGTTTGACATCTTAACGATTGCCATTATTTCTAGAGTAAGATAGAATCTTAGCATTTTAAGTTGCATTTCTCTAATGGCCAGAGATGTTGAACATTTTTTTCATGTATTTATTGACCATTTGTATTTCTTCCTCTGTGAAGTACTTGGTTATTTCTCTTGCTCATTTCTTGATTAAGTCTTTAACTTTGAGTGGTTTAATTTTTTGAGTTCTTTGTATATTCTAAACATTAGTCATCTGAGGAGTAGCTGGAAAATTTTTTCCCATTCTGTGGGTTTTCTCTTCACTCTATTGATTGATTCTTTTACTGTACAGAAGATTTTTAGTCTGATATAATGCCATTTCTTGATTCTTGCAGCTATTTCTTGTGCAACTGAAGTTCTGATTAGAAAATCCTTTCCTTCACTTATGGCTTTAAGGATTTTACCTATTTTATCTTCCAATAGGATTAATGCTTCTGTTTTAATGTTTAGATCTTTGATTGATTTCGATTTTAATTGAGTATATGGTGAGAAATAAGAGTCGAGTTTCAATTTTTTGCAAACAGATAAGTTTTCCTAGCATCACTTGTTGAATAGGTTATCTCTCCTCTGACATACTCTTTTGGACCCTTTGTCAAAGATCAAATATTTGAACGTTTCTGGGAGTTTTCTCTATCCTCAATTCTGTTCTGCTAATCCACATCTGTTTTTGTTCCAGTACCATGCCATTTTTATCACTACTCTTCTGGAGTATAGCTTGAATTTTGGCATTGCTATGTGTTATGGTTCATACATTGTGTCAATTTGAGGAGTCTAGAAGCATAAATAAGTAACAGCAGTTCTACATCCTGGAGTGAAAAGGACATGCCCTTCCTGCTCTAGGATGTTGTTCATTGTGTCAACCTGAGAAGTTTAGGAGCTTAACTTTGTGACTCAGCAGGGATCCAGGGTCCTTACTCTGTATTCATCCAGAGCCTGTGCAAGAGGACAGTAAGGAGATGGCGTGGGCGTGGGCAGATAACATATACAATATAAGGAGGGAAAAGAGTCTTCCTCCTCTCCCATTTTTGCTCTTGCTACTTTTGGCATCAGGTATTTTGTCTCAGCAATGACAGAAAAGTAACTGAGACATTCTGACACCTGCTTTGCTCCTGGCGCCCCAAACTGCTTTTGCTATTTTGAGTCTCTTCTGGTTCCATATAAATTTTAGGATTGTTTCCCCTAGTTTTGTAAAGTATGCTGTTGGTATTTTGATTGGGACTGCACTGGCTCTTTAGAGCAGTTTTGAGACTATGGCCATTTTGACTATATTATTTCTTCCTTTCCAGAAGCAGGGGACATCTTTCCATTTCCTGATGTCCTCTTAAATCTCCTTTTACCAGAGTACTGTAGTTTTCTTTGTAGAGGTTTTCCACTTTCTTGGTTAGGTTAATTCCTAGATATTTCATTTTTCTTGAAGTTACTGTGAATGGTACTGTTTTCATGATTTCCTTTTCATCAAGTTCACTATTTCTGTACACAAATGCTAATATTTTTTGTGTTGCTCTTGTATCCTGCTAGCTTGCTGAAATTGGTTTTTAATTCTAAGAGGTTTTTAGTTGAGTTCTTTGAGTCTTTTATGTTGGGTATCATGGCATCTGCAAATAACGATAATTTGAGTTCTTTCTTTCCTATATGTATCCCTTTTATTTTTTTCTCTTGCAAGGCTAATGTTCTCAGTGTTTAATAGAAAAGGTGATAGTGGACATCCTTGTCTTGTTCCTGATTTTAGGGAGAATGCTTTCAGTTTTCCCTGTTTAGTATGATGCTGGCTATTGGTTTGTCATAAATAGCCTTTATCATACTCAAGTATGGTTTTCACAAGGGTTTTTTTAATCATGAAGTGCTGTTGGATTTTATCAAAACATTTTCTGCATCTATTCATATGATCATGTTGCTTTTGATCTTGCTCCTGTTTATGTGATGTATTAGATTTATAGACTTATGTATGTTTAACCATCCTTACATCACTAGGACAAAACCTACTTGATTATGATGTATGATCTTTTCGGTAATGTGTTGCATTCTATTTCCTAATATCTTGTTGAAGATGTGTGCATCTATATTCATTAAGGAGATTGCCTATAGCTTTCATTTTTAGTTGAGTAATTTTTCCAGTTTTGAGATTAGGGTATACTGGCTTCCAGAAATAAATTTAGGAGCATTCCATCCCTTTCAATTCCTTTGCAGAACTTGAGGAATATTGATGATATAACATCCTTCAAAATTTTGTATAGTTCAGTCATGAATCCATCAGGTCCTGAGCTTTTTTAGTTGTAGATTCTTTATTACTGTGACAGTTGCATTACTTGATATTAGGTTGTTAAGCATATTAATGTCTTTTTTGGTTAATTTTCATAGTTTATATATGTCTAGGAGTCTGTCCATTTCTTCAAAATTTGCTAATTTGTTGGAAAACAATTTTTCAAAGTAGTTACTATCCTCTGAATTTCCACAATGTCTGTTTTGATTTCACTTTTTCATTTCTAATTGCATTGATAGGAATCTTTTCTTTGTAAGTCTCACTAGGGCCTTGTCTATTTTATTTATTCTCTCAAAGAACAATCTCTTCTATTCATTGGTTCTTTAATTGATTTTTTAAAATCTCAATTTCATTGATTTCTACTCTCATATTTATAATTTTCCCCCTTCGTTTTGTTTTGGGGCAGATTTGTTGTTGTTTTTCAAACATCTTAAGATTTCTCATCAGCATATTTATTTTGGCTTGCCTTGTTTTCCTAATGTGAGGATTGATTGCGATGAATTTTGCACTTATGACTGCTTTCATAGTGTCCCAGAGATTTTGTTGAGTTGTACAGTCATTATTATGAAATTCCAGAAATTTCTATATTTTTTTCTTTGATTTCTTCTGTGACCTATTGGTTGTTTAGGAGTATGTTGCTAATTTTCCAGGACCTTTTGCCTTTTTTTTTTTTTTATTTTAAAGATAAAAGGAGGGAAACATTAACAGACATACAACATTTTGCAACATATCACAAGCACAATACAGACAATACAGAGTTACAAACAAAGTGGTAGGGAATTAACAATGGTGGTTGTATTACATGTCTTTTTTGAAATTTCTTTTGTCATTCATTTCTGTTTTCCGTGCACAGAGATCTGACAGTATTGCATAGGATAATTTCAATTCTTTTATTTTCACTTATGATAGTTTTGTTGACTACTATGTGATCTATTTTGGAAAATGTACCATGTGCTGCTTAAAAGAGCTTATACTCTTTTAAAGAGAAGTGGAATATACTGTATATATCTATCAAGTCTATATATTCAATGGTGTTGTTTAGTGCTGACACTTCTTTATTGGTTCTTTGTTTAATTGATTTATCCCTTTGCAAAAGTGGAGTGTTAAATTTCCCTACTAGGATTATGTTAGTATTTATTTGATCTTTTCATTTCAGTAGTGTTTGTTTTATGAAGGTAGGTGCCCCAGTATTCAGAGCATATATGTTTACCAATATTATCTCTTCTTGTTGGCTTGTTCCTTTAACTAGTGTGTAGAGGTCTTCTTTGTCTCCTCCACTCTGTTTTAAACTTGCAGTTTACCATGTCTGATATTAGAATTTTTACCTCTGCTTGTTTTGGGGCACTTTGTGAATGAAATCTTGTTTTCTATCCTTTAATTCTTCATCTATGAATTTTTTTGGATTACATGAGTTTCTTGAATGCAAAAGACTATTGGATTCTGTTTTTTGGTCTACTTTTCCAGTCTGTCTTTTGATTGGAGAGTTGAGGTCAGTAACTTCAAGAGATATTTCTGAGATGTGTTGGTTATTTATTCTCATTGTCTTCTTTATCATTTGGTGTATATTTATTTTAATTTCCCTCATTTTTTTTTGTTTTTCCACTGACCTCACCAGTTTCCTCTGTGTTTTTAGGTGTGTCCAATCCCGTGCTAGTGTTGAGAATATTCTGGAGTATTTTCTCCAGAGGTGGTTTAGCACTCATATATCTTCTGAGTTGGTCTTTCTCGTGGAAATATCTTATTTCTCCATCTATTTTAAGGGATAGCTTTGCTGGATAAGTTAATCTGGGTTAGAGGTTGTTTCTTCTTACATCTTGCAATACTTTGAACTCTCCTGGCCCTTTAGGGTTTGTGTTGAGATGTCTGCTGTGATTCTAATTGTATATGATGTTTTCCCCCTATGGCTGCTTTTAAAAGTCTGTGTTTTTTGCTGGGTATTTGGTAATTTAATAAGGACATGATTGATGAGCTTCTTTTTTCATAATAATGTGGTGTTCTGTAAATGTCACTTTAAAATCTTTTCTTGTATTTGGGAAAGTGTCTTCTATGATTTGTGTAAGCATGTTAGTAAATCCATCTGCGCTATCTTCTAGCTTCTATCTAACTCCAATTATGCTGAGATTGGTCTTCTTATTGTCATCTAGTAATTGCTGAATAATCCTCCATTTTTCTTTTGTTTTATTTTTCCTACTTTTATCTCTTCATAATAATTCATTGTTTTGTCCTCAATATCAGACACTATCTTCATATTGGTAATTTATTCAGTTTATAAATTCTGTATAGTTTTTTTTTTAATTCAAGTATTTCTATCTTACATCTTTTCAATGGTTCCATATCCTGTTGAATCTATCAATAAAATTTTGAACTATTTTGGATAGTTCATCCTGATTTTTACCTATTTTCTTGAAATTTGCTCTGGGCATATTGCATGAAACTGCTGTGAACTTTTAGTTTATTTCTTCATTGGATTCAATTTTCTTTATCCCTTCAATGAGCTTTTCATAGATTTCTGCTGCTTGGTGTTTGTTTTCTCTTCCCTTTGTGGACACTTTCTCTACCTTTGTGGAGTTGGGATAATTCAGGGGTCTGCTATTTACTTGATTCCCAATGTTTCTATGTGTACCTATGGGTTCTCTCTCTCTCTCTTTCTCTCTCTCTCTCCCCCCTCCCTCTCTCCCTCTCTCCTTCTCCCTCCCTCTTTTTTTGGGCGTACTGAAAGTTGAGAACTAGAGAAGTGAGGTGATTTTATGGCTCATATGGAGATTGTACTAGGATGCTGTCTCCTTATATATAATTTTCAGCTTTGTATTTCAGCTTTGTATGTGTAATGCCACTCTTTACTCCTTCTGTTATTTACTTTAACTTATTTTCATTCTGTCCCTATGATTTGCCAAAAGAATTATTTCTGGTTACATTGGCATCTACAGATTCAATCTTACAATACTTCTGCACTGTTGACCTTGCACTTACACTTCCTCCCTTTGTCTATCCTCTATGCCCACTATGATGGTTTATTATTTGTGGTTGTTCCTCAATGAGGTAGAAAGAAGGAGTGAAGAGAATGGGAAGTGTTTGAAGAGGACTGTCAGATCCTAACGGGGAGATAGTGGTAGATGAGAATAGAAGGTTGATGTGAGCTGTGATTCTATTGGAATGTTAAGTTGAAAGGTTAGTATTTATAGTTTCCAAAGGGATTTTTTGGGGTCAAGGATGAGATATGGGAGAAAAAAGGTTTGTTTTGTGCTTGAGGAGAGCTATATTGTTGCCAGAACCTGCTGAAAGGGAGAACACTAAGCTAGGTAAAAAATGAGGAGACAAAGACTTAAGATGGAAAGGATCAAGAGTTAATAATAAAGTGTAGGAGTGACTGTGGGGTACCTAAATATAGGGAATTTTTTTGGGGTACTGGGAATTGAACTCAAGACCTCATGATTGCCAAGCAGGTGCTGCACAACTGAGCTAAACTCCCAGTGTCAATATGGGGAATTTTAAAACTTGGGAGGAGGAGTTTATGTAATCATCAAAAGAACAAAACAATATGTTAATAATATTGTCTTGGGAATTTGAGGTAAAGAAACTAGATAGGGATCAGAGGCAAGGGAGAGAGCCTAGGCACCTGTTAAATCATAGCTAATGAATAACAAATACATAAAAGTAACAACCTAAAATACACAGAGAACCATAAAAGAACATAACACACTCCACATTACTAAATAAATCCAGAAACATGCAGAAACTTAAGACTATAAAATTTCTGATGGGTACACAGATTAAATATTCCAATGGGAAATTCTATATGTGATTCCCAGGTAGCTTCTTTGTCAGAGAGTCTGAGTGCTCACAGCCCAATATCTCCTCTGATCTTACACTGCAATGCTAATGTTAGCTCAGACTCAAGACTTCTTTCTACCAGGTTTCAGGTATTCTTGCAGACTCTGATTCAGTCAGAGGTCTTGGATTGGGAACTCTTGCTGTCCTTCTTCCTGGGTGTGATGGGGTGGAATTGGCAGACAGGTTCACAGCATCAAATTTTCCACTGAATTAGCATTATTCTTTTTTCTTTTGTCTTTTTGAGACAGAGTCTTGCTATGCAGTTCAGGCTGGCCTTGAGCTCACTTTGTAGCCCAGGCTGGTTTCAAACTCACAACGATCCTCCTGCCTCAGCCTCCCAAGTGCTGGGATTACAGGCGTGTGCTACCAGGCCTGGCTTAGCATTATTCTTATGCACCCAAATCATCTAGAATAGTAATAGGTTAATCTGTTACAGTGTTGTCTATCAGGGCTTGTTGAAAATAACATACCATGAGAGCCTGTTTTGTGTTTCACTTTAGCCTAGAGAAGAAATGCATGGTTATAGTGAAAGCATCGTAACAACAAAGTATTGACTCACAGTTAATGTGCACTAAATGCAGTAGCTATATCTTCTCCTCTAATGGTGAAGAATATCACTCAACAGTGATATTTTTGTTGTTGTTGTTTTTTGTTTTTGTTTTTGTTTTTTTCCGGTACTGGGAATCAAACTCAAGACTTTGCGCTTGCTGGGCAGGCGCTGTGCCACTGAGGTAAATCCCCAGCCCCCTCAACAGTGATTTTATAGAATCAGTTATTTAGAGCCCAGGTGGTTGAGGACCAGGTGATGCCTGAGGTGGGAGGACAAGAAAGAGGAAAATAAAAATTTTTTTTTTTTTAAAGTCCTTTGCTATGTGGTATGGGAATGAGGAAATAGGAGGAGATGGCAAAGGATCTGCACTTATGGGACACAATGAAGGCAGTCATTTGAGGGAAGTTTATAGTGGTGAATGCACACATGAAAAAAAAATAAAATGAGCCCAAATGAATAACCTAATGATGCATGTCAAGGTCTTAGAAAAACAAAAACAATCCAGACCCAGAGGTTTTAGTAGGAAATTGAAACAATCAGAGCAGAAATTAATGAGCAAAGACAAAAACACAAGGAATCAATGAATTGAAGAGCTGCATCTTTGAAAGAGTAACAAAATAAACAGAGCTTTAGACAATCTTTCCAAAAAATGTAAGGAAAATACACAAATTAATGCAATTAGAAATGAAAATTGTGAAATCACAAGGGACACTGCCAAAATCCAATAAAGTATTAGCAACTACTCCACAAACATGTATACCAAACAACTGGACCAGTCAGAGTTAATGGACAGATTCCTAGTTATATAGGAATTATCAAAACTCAGGGAATAAGACTTAAAAGTTTTGAATAATCCAATAATAGTCAATGAGTCAAACAGTAATAAAAACATTACCAACTGTATAATGCCTAGGATCTGATAGATTCCCAGCCAAATTCTACAAAATTTCAGAGAAGATCTAACACCAATACACCTCAAACTTTTTAATAGAATCAAGAGGGAAGGAACACTTCTCAACTCAGTCTCAAAAGCTAACATTATTTTGGTTCCTAAACCAGACAAGGATCCAACCAAAAAGATAACTACAGGCCAATTTCTTTAATGGACAGAGATACAAAAATTTTTAATAGGATACTGGCAAGCAGAATTTGAAAAATCAAACACCATGACCAAGTAGGCTTCAACTCAGGGATGTAAATATTTTTCAACACATGCAAATCAATAAATGTAATTCATCACGTAAAGAGAAACAAGGACAAAAATCACAAAATCACTTCAGTAGATGCAGAAAAAGCCTTTGACACAATCTGGTATTCATTCATGGTAAAAACACCCCTGAAGAAAATAGGTATAGAAGGACCTTATGTCAACATGAAAAAAATCTATTTATGACCGACCTACTGTCAACATCATATTAAATGGAGAAAAAGCTGAAAGCCTTCCCTCTAGAATCAGGAATAAGACAAAAATACTCATTATCACCACTACCATGTAACATAGTCCTCAAAATAATATCTAAAGAAATCAGGCTAGAGGAAGAAATGAAATAAATCCATATTGGAAAGGATGAAGTCAAAATATCATTATTTGCAGGTGACATGACCTTTTACAAGACCCAAACAAATTCCACCCAAAAGAGTCCTAGAATTGAGAACCACATTCAGATCTGTATCAGGATCCAAAGTAAATACAAAAAAAATAGTAGTTTTGCTTTACCCTAATAATGAACTCACTGAAAAAGAAAATAGGGGCCAGGGATGTAGCTCAGTGGCATAGCACCTTGCTTGGAAAGAAAATAGGAAAACATTGCTATTTACAATAGCACCAAAAATTTCTACTTAGGTATTAACCTAACTAAGCAAACGAAAGACTTTTACAATGAAAATTATATCAGATTGACAAAGCAAATCAATGAGGACATCAGAAAGTGGAAAAATATGCCCTGTTCTTGGTTAGGGACGAACATCATAATCAAAATTGCTGTACTTCCAATACTGATATGCAGATTTAATGCAATCACAATAAAATACCAATGTCATTTCTCACATAGCACTGTGAAATCAATCATAAAATTTATGTGGAACCAGAGAAGAAGAATAGCAAAAGCAGTCCTCAATAATAAAAGCAAAGCGGATAGCATCACAAACCCAGACTGCAAATTACATTATAAAGCTATAGTGATTAAAACAGCATGATACTGGCACCAAACAGGCATGTGGATCAATGGAACAGCATTGAATAAGTAGAAACAAACCCCAGGCACACACATCTATTTGTTCTTTGAGAAAGGAGCCAAAAACATGCACTAGAGAAAAGATAGCCTCTTTAATAAATTTTGCTGGGAACATTGGATATCCACATGCAGAACACTGAGTCTAGACCCTCATATCTTGCCATGTACTAACCGAAGATCAAAATAGATCAAAGATCTAAATGTTAAAACAGAAATACTTATTATATTGGAAGATAAAATAGATACAACTCTTGAAACATAAGTGTAGGCCAGGACTTTCTGAGCAGAACCCCCATGGAGCAAAGAAAAATAATATGAAGAATCAACAAATGGAATTGTATGAAATCAAAAAAGCTTCTGTACAACAAAGGAAACAACCAATAGAGGAAAGAGACAATCCACAGAATAGGAAAAAAATTACCAGCTATTTCATTAACAGAGGACTGACATCAAGAATATATAAAGAACTCAAAAAAATGTACCCCCAAATAAAAGACCCAATAAAAAAATGAACAACTGAAATGAATGCACACTTCTCAGTAGAAGAAGCACAAATGGCTGATAACATTTTTAAAGTGCCATCAACCTTTGGGGCCTCACTCATCACATTAGCCTATCCCCTACCCATCTTAACCCCCCTGTGCCCTGAAGAAGGGCAAAATCATCCAACTCAGGGGAAAATCACTGCATAGAAGTGAACAGTGCTTAAGCTCTATTGAAACAGTTGTTACTACCAATTGTGCTACTTTAGCCAGGATGTCATACATGTTTTAAATAATTTTTCTTCCCTGTATGACAGCACTGTAATTGTATGTGATCATAATTATTACCACAGCCCAGTACCAAAGGATTAGGAACTGAACCATTTTTGCATCCTTTACAAATTGGGAAAGGTAGGATCTTGGGATAGCTATAAGAAATTACCTAAATCTAGAAGACACCCCAGAAGAAGAGACATCCTTTAGGGAAACCTCAGCACTAGTAATAAAGATATATATCATAAGAGATCAGCAAGTATCAACATAGAAAACACAATTAAAAAAAAGAAAATAGAAAATGACAATATGAGGAAGCAAGAGGCAAGTCCAGACTCCCAGCCCACACAGGACAAGCCCAGAACTCAAGCAGATAGATCAAATTGGAAGTCAAACACTGGAACTTTCTGAAATGATAGCAACAGAACTGAAAAAGACAAGTAGAGAAGGTTATGAAGAAAATAAACTCTCAGGTACAGAGAAAAATGATGCTTAAAGTCAAAGATATTAGAGACGACACAGATGAAAGCATAGAAGAGCTTAGAAAAATGGTGTGAGAAACTGAATGTGCAAATAAGAACAAAAATATATAATAGATATTGTGAATTAAGAAGTAATTTTTAAATGGAAAGGGGAATTGGGGAGGTGGGATGGAAGGGAAAAAGTGAGAAAGAAGGAATAACATAGAAACAAAGCTCTGTAAATATGAGAAGAGGAGAAGTTGAAGAGGGGAGGGGAATGGGAAAAAAAGAGGAACTAAGATATACCATGTACATGTACAAATTCCCTATGATGAGTGTGATAATTATGCATATTTAAATTGTACCAATAAACTCAATTATAAAAAATAGACTGTGAGCTTCATTAATGTAAAAACCTGGCATGTTTTTCCTACCTTATATTCTTTGTTCTTTGCACTGGCACTCAATAAAGACTTAGTAAATCAATGTATATATCCGTATCAATTGAAATTTTATAATGATGATTAATTTCATTATTAGAGGTAGGTAAACAGTGCCTTATTTAGAACAAATAAAAATAAAGACCTTCTAGCCCAGTCGTTATTAATATATTTGGAGTCAGACTTCCTACTAAGAACTGGAAACCCAAATGTATTCCCTCTCACCTTCAACACTCAATCTTGTATACAGTTTCCAGGGATTTATAACCTTGTGCAATCCAAAATACCTGGTCTAGTTTGTTCAACGTGGTCATCAAGTGAGATTTCCTTGGACACTATAGCCTACTTCTGGCTTAGGGAAAGCAGGGAGGAATGCTACTAGCAGGCTGCAATCTTGCAACAAGTAGAGGCTCCCACTGGAATTCATGAAGATTCAGAGTTTGAGGCTGAGAGGCCTAGAAGTCTGCACACCTCAAACTAATTCAGAAGCAGAAGACACAATCTAGGAAGGCTTCCTCCTAATCACTGTGACTAATGGCAGGGAACAGGCAAGTTTGTGGGGCTCCGTCATCAGCAATCATTTGTCTCTCTCTCTTTTTTTTAGCAATTATTTCTCTAGATTTCATGTAGTAGTCTAGAAGGTATTTGATCTGTTTTCCTTAAGTGGAGCAGTGCTCCCATCTCCTGGCGTTGGGTTACCTCTGTGGGAAACTGGGGAAGAGAAGAACGGGAAGGATCAAAGGCATTTATTCAAGTCACTACCTTGGACACTTGTCCAAGTATATTTTCATTTTTATTTATTTTTTAGAGCATAATGCAGATTTACTTTGAATCCCATACAATGTCACCAAGATTATGAATTCTCTATAAAAGGTACACTTAAGAACATAAATTTAAAAAAAAAAAAGAACATAAATTTTTCCAATATTTATTGACCCATTTCTTCCAAGTTACATTTTCAGTTAAACTTTAAAATTGATTTATCCTTTTTGAGTTTGTTTTGGAAGTAACTAAAACATGCTGACCTTGAATCAGCTTCTCTTGTATTAGATTTCCTATAGGTAACAATTTGGTCAGGATCTGAGGGCATTAATACCGTTAGTTTACACAAACCAGTGATTCAAATATTGTTAACAGGTTACTCAAGCCTACAAATTACCCCAGTCTTGGTTCCATCTATATTGCTTACTGAAGAACTCATACGAAGGAATTAAAAGGAGTTTTCATTATACCCATAAATCTTATTACCTCAGAAAACAAACTCAATATTTAAAGGCCTTTAGTCTTAACTGATCCTATTAGACAAGACTTTATTGTTTAATCACATTTAAAATATTGAAAAGAAATTATTTCCCCTACCACTTATTCTATTTCTAGCATTCAGTAAATCAAGAGTTTTGTTACATAAGAAGATGCTTCGCGGGGCTGGCGGTGTACCCTAATGGTAGAGCAATTGCCTAAAGTCCCTGGTTTCAATCTTCAGGACTGCACAAACAAATTTATGTAAAATGGTTTTGCTTAAAAACAACAGAGTTCATAGTCACAAAACTCATTTTAATTACTGGTCATTCAGTTCCTGACCTCAAATTAATACAAGTTTGTGGGCTCACTTGGATCACTTATTTCAAACAATATTTGCAGCTTAGAATTCAAATTAAAAAATGATTTGAAGAGTCACTTTGAGTATGTTAGATTTTGTAACTAATAATCATTTAAGATGCTTCCCTAAATTGAGTTCAAGTGTGCATTTATTAATTTCCTTTTGCTCTGCATTACATTTGATCTTAACCAAAAGGCCGAGAAGCAATTGCTCTGCATTTAGCTGGCAATTCAGAAGATTACGATTTCAAAGATTTTAGTTGCAGTTCAAGGTTCACTAATTTTATTGACTTTAGAGCTACCCACGACAGAGAAATGTTTTTACTCAGAATTTTAAGGCTTAAACTAATGCCTCAGTTTAAAAAATTTGAGGCTATTCTAACATTTTTTTAAGTTGTGAAATACAAATCAAAATACTTTTTTGTTACAATCACTTTAACAATCTGGACATTCTTTTCAACACAAGGTGAGTCAATATAGGTACTTTAAAGTTTCCTTTTTAAAAACAGAACATCTTGTGGAGGAAAACAGCTCATCAAAGAGATACATGGGTACACAGGCTACTGCACTCAGTTATTTTAGAGCATATCCTCCAACTTGAAATTTGGCCCACTAAATATATGTATATATCTTCTGTAACAAAAGACTTATAGTTGGAAAAAAGGGAATATTTGACATAGGTCTCTGAGTAGTAGGATGTGTTTCAATTATATGAAGGTACAGAATGCACCTGGAACCACCTGACAGAACAACCTGCCCATTGCTACATTGGTTATCGTGCTTCAGAGGGAGAGAGAAGGTACACAGGAAGGTGCTGAAGACTCATAACAGCCGTACAATCACCCAAAATTAACCAAAATTCAATATTAGAAAACAACATATGACAACAGAAGAACAATCTCAACAATTATTCAATGCCTGGAAAGCCGGCTGTATAACCAGTTTACAACACGCTAATTATCTCAGCAGGAATAATACAACATGTTAGTAAAAGTCTGAAGTTAAGAAAACTTCATGCTTTGCAGATGATGCCTTGTGCACAAGTACATTAGTTTCCAGGGCATTGAGGACAACAAAACATATAAAGTAAGAATAAATACAAGCTGCTTTAACATTCCACCATTCTCTTGAGTATTGAACCCAAACCACCTTTGGCCACTTGCAGGGGTGTTTTTTCTTCTTTATTTTCAATGTAAATACTTGCTCCGTGGGTTGCCAGCAGTTTTGCTTCTTCTACTCTCTCCTCATCACAGGCTAAGTGTAGAAGAGTGTTACTCTCAGTGTCTTGGATGTTTGTGGATTGCTTTGTAGTACAGAAGGATATGAATCATCTTCAAGTTGCCCTTGGCTGCCTTCCAGTGCATTGCTGTAGCCTCACAATGGTCCTTAGCATCTGGATTAGCCCCACCTTCTAGTAACATAACAGCAATCTGGGAAAGTCAGAGAGGAGACTACTGCAGAGATCTATTTGGGTTTACGTACACATTTAGAACTCAACAGAAGTAGCCTAGGGGCAAAACTATACCTCATGCCTGATTTTGGAAGCAGCATAATGAAGAGGAATACAGCCATCTTGATTGACAGCATTCGCTTGTGCACCTTTTCCCAGAAGGGCCTTGAAGATCTCATCTTGGCCAGCAGAAGCAACAGTATGAAGAGGGAACCAACCAGCACTGTCTTTATCATTCACTGGCACTCCAAGTTGGAGCAAGAACTCAACAATCTCTGTATGTCCTGCAGAACATGCCCAATGCAATGCAGTTTGGCTGTCCTGGTCAGTTCTAGTAGCCAGGGGCTTGTTGACCAGCATGCTGTCCTTCAACTCTTCCAGCTCCCCACTGTAGGTCGGGTTGCAGACACACACCCCTCCGTTTTGCTTTCTCAAAAGCTCTATAAAATGCTTCATGTATATTTTTAAAATGAGCAACAGACAGGTGCCTGAATGCAGGGGATAACAAGCTCTGGTACATGGACAGGAGTTAGAAAGGTAGTGCCTTCTCTTTCTGACTCTACAGTGGGGAAGAGACAATCTCTGTGCATTCCTCACACCTTTGGTTTCATTTGTCTCAAAGTTCTTCTCTTTGCCCTGAGTTTAATCTCATTGTTTAGGATTCAATGTTAAACCTTATCAAATAACTAAGCACGCTTATGAACTTCCTTCTCTAAGAAAACAATACATACATAAACTCTAACTGAACTAATATATTTGCATGAAGTGAGGTCAAACTCTTAAATTGGAAATATTTATATGACAGATTTGGATCCCAAATACATTCCCTTTTAATTTTTTGAAATGGAAATTTCTTCATTGCTTTTTATTCTATTGTAAAGATGATTGCATTATGATTTTAGATTTAAGCCTGCAATAGTACCTGAAAGTATGAGGAACTAGTGCAAACTTCATGTGCATTCCCAGCTACTATGACTAATATTTTGGTCATTTTCTATCCCCAACCCTTGTCTGTCCCTTTCACTGTACATTTTGGTGGATTACCATCATTGTCGAGGAAATGGAAAGCATTATTAATCTTAGGCATTGAGAGTGAACTGAAGAACCTGGGGATCAAGATAGCCCCAAGAAAGGTGCCACTGAGGTTGAAAACATTATTCCTTTTAGAAAAAAGAGCCAATGGGGCCAGCATTTTGGATTCATCTTTTCCTAAAATTACATAATTCCTTACATGAACTGCTCATACATTGTAGCACAGGCTCCCCAATATCCAAATTTTGATTTCTCCTGCGAACCCAGCTAGACTACATGCATAGTAATTAATTTCCTTTAATTATTGGCTGTGGTCATGTGACTGAGTTCTGGCCAGTGGACTGTGGCTGAAATGCTATATTCCAGGGTTTTGCTCATAAAACTTCCCTAGGCAAAATCTGTTGTTTATTTCAATCCACAAATTGGAAATAACTGAGTACCTAGAGGAGAATGGAGAATGGCTTGTTTTCTCATTGCTAGGTAAAACTCTGTGACACCCACAAGTTAGAGGAAAGATTTATGTTAGCTCATAATTTGTAGAAGTTTCAGTACATAGTCACCTAGCTCCAGGGCATGGTGATATGACAGAGAGGCATGATGAAAGAGAAACAGCCCATGGCATGTCAGGAAGGAAGCAACAAGACTTTTTTTCTTCTTTCATTCTTATTTTATCCAGGATTCAAGGCTATTGTTTGGTCCACCCACACCCACAGTGGGTCTTCCCTCTTCAGTAAATCCATCATCACACCCTGAACTATGCTAAATCAATAAGTGGACTAATTCAGTGTCACACACCCACAATTAAGTCACTTCCCAAAAGACACACCTATGAACACAAGAGACTTTGGGGAGCATCTAGATATAAGGTATAACATCCCACCACTGACTGCCAAAATACTTGTGTGCATCTCTTTATGAAAAGTGCATTTAGTCTATCTCTATGAGTTGTCGAAGTCCTAACAGTTTCAGGATTAAGGCTGCACAGGGTGGGATAGCTGGAACAGTAGCCAGGTTTTCCTCTTTCTTGGCTATAGAGGTGAGGGGGTCTAGGTTTCTAAGCACTATGAACACAGTCCTCAGGAACAAATTTTCTAGGCCACTGCCAGGCTGGAACATGGTGACCTGCAGTTCTCTTCTCAAAGCAAAGTCTTTCATCTTTGCAATTTTTGAGGTTTAAAGGTCAGAGTCCTGCTGGTTTTTATTATGCCCTCAGGCCATCTTTTTGACTGTCCTGTTCCAAAGTACTTCGCTTTTTGATGCTTATCATTTTCAGCAAGAAAGTTCCCCTCTGCTCCAATTTTTAGGCTGCAACTTTACCAGAACTTGTCTTCTGACCACGTTAAAAACTTTTGAAGTCCTTCTGCCGGGCCCTTTCTTCTTAATTCTCTAGGTACAGCTGGCTAAAAGCCCTCTTTATTAGCCATACCACTGCCTAACCATTAGACTGCCTTGACATTTCTTCTGCCAGATTAATGAGTTTGCTGCTCTTAATCTCACTGTCCTGCAATGTCTTTTGACATGAGCAGAATGCAGACAAATTTCCTGCCAAAGCGTAATGGCCTCCAGCACTCATGGCCTGGAGTCTACCTGCCAATGGTGTCCTTATTCCCAACTGAAACTTCCTCAGCCTACTCTTTACCAACTGAATTTATACAAGCATTATAGTCTTCTGAACTCTGACCAGAATCACCCATCAAGCTCAGCTCACAACAGTCTAGGGAGGTTTTACCAGCCAACTTCTTCAAGCCTTTCCAAACTCCTCCTGCAAACCATTCCTAGAGGTTTCTGAACCACACAGTCATTTAGTGTCACAGCGACACCCCCACTTCTCCAGTACCAAAATTTGTCTTACTTTCTCATTGCTGAGACAAAATACTTGACATTCACAAGTTACAAAAGGAAAGATATACTTTATCTCACAGTTTATAGAGGTTTTAATCCATAGTCGGCTGGCTTCAAGGCAAGGTGGCATGGAAGAGCGGCATCATAGAGGAGAAACAGTTCATGGTAGGGCAGGTATGAAGCAGCAAGACTTCTTTATTCTTTCCCTTTTTATTCCATCCAAATTACTGAAAATAATGAACACTTTCTGAACCTGGGCAAACAAAAATAAGGACTAAAAATTCTCCCTAGAACTTTGCCCAAAATAAATGCCATCTCCTAAATTTACAAGAGCCCATGGTTACGAATTTTAGTTGACTGATGAACTTACTTTTAGATTTGAATTTGAATTGGTATTTTTGTTTAATTGATACACTTAAAACATTTATTGTGCTTTGTAAATTCTTAGAGTGTACTTACAGAGTTAAACTGTTCTGCTGCTTCAGTGCAGACAAGGTCACTTGATTTGTTGGCAGTCAGCCAAATTTACAATGTAACAATTGAAGAAAACACAGAGGCACCATGGAATCCAAGCAGCTGCAACTGAGTTTGTTTTCTTTTTTATAGGCAAAAATAAGCAAGTAAGACAGAGAAGAACATATGGGAAAAGGCTTTAAATATGAGATAGATTTTGATGTGAAAAGATTTTGCATGATAAGGGTTTCGGGTAGCAACAAAACTGGAAGGCTCAAATATGTTGAAAGCAGGTTCATGGAGGGCATAGTATATAAAAAAAATATGTTTGCTTCTTGGTTTGGTTGAGCCCAGGCCATTCCTTCCACAAGCTCCTTGTTACTCAAAGAAGATTAGGGGGAAATAGCCTTACTTTCATTATTCTCTCTTCTCCAGGTCTCAACTCTTCAATTTCACTGATGTTGTCAGACAAAGCTATAACTCTTATTTCTGCTACTGATATTAAACATAAGCTTTTCTACATGACTAACAGAGACACATATATTGGCCAATAGCAAAAAGTACAAGACAAAACTGCTTCTTTGGATAGATCCAACCTGGTTTATAATATCCATTATTATTAGCTTTATGGTATATTAAACATATTTATATCTCCCAAATACACAGGTTTTCAAAAATACAAAACTGAAAAAATCTCATCACATTAGTGATTTCTGGACTAAACTTATCTATGATGGTAGACCTTTGCACTCAAATATCTGACTTCCACTTGTGTTTCAGCTATTGGTAATAAAGTATACATGCCAATCCAATATAGACATCCAACCAAAAACTACATATACTTTTTCAGGGTTTACAGTGTTTAAGGATGCTCAAACACAGTACAGTCCAAACAATGACACATAAAATGTATTTATAGACAGATATAGTACTCTCTGATAACACTAATGCCACCAGTAGTTGTTACTGTGTTCCCTTTCATCTCCAGTGACTTCATGCTGGTCCACCAATCTCTCCACTTATAACCTAACCCTAGAAAGTTGGAGACTACATAGTTTGATGGTATTAGAGTCTAATTCTACCTGGAATTATGTTTTGCCTTTTAATTACTATTACAACCCACCTTCATGATATCCTGGGCTTGCTGGACCCTTGATACACTTCAATTAAGGTGTATATTTTTCGCTATTAAAAAATCCTTCTGTTTCCTAGCTATTTTCTTTTTCCCTCACATTACTGGAATTCGTTGTTAACAATATATAGATAAACTCAGCTGGATTTCTCATGATACTTCTCACCATGCTATGATCTGCACTTTCCTTCCATATATTGTAGCCCTTATTAATCAGGAACCCAAGATAACTGAACATAATTCCTCTAGTCATTGTTACAGACCCTTTAAAGCACTTAATATCTCTTTGCCCACTAATGTTCTTGGTTAACTCTTATGTTACAAGAATAACATTTGTAAACTGAGTATTACATACATTATGATTCTCAGGAAATGAGCTGAAGCCATAGACAAAAAGAAAATAAAAACCATATTTTTATTTGCTTTAATGTTTTGATCAATCTTTTATTCTTACATCTGATAATCTGAGCAACTTCTTTGATAATAACCATATGTAATATAACAACCACTGTTAATTCCTATCATTTTGTTTTGATACCTCAGAATTTTTGACACAAAGTAATATTGATAAAGAAATTCCACAAAGATTTGATGCTCTTGCGGCAGCTGTCAACTGGCTTAGCAAACACCAAGCCCTATGGACACACAGGTGGTTTATTTGAGATGCTGGGTATCACTCAATTTACATTACTCCTGTTCCTTTTAATAATTTTAAATCTTGGAAGGAGGTGAAACACCTTCTTCATGGTGCCTTTCATACAAATATGGATGGAGATATTACTAACCTCTAAGGCAGGCTTCCGGCCCAACTTCAAAAACTTCAAATGGAGGTTCACAACATTACTTTGGATCGTATCAATGATACTGCATACTGGCTAAATCCTAAACACTGGTTCTCTGGTCTCAACGTTCCCATTTGGATTCTTATAGCTATTGGAATCATCTTTTATTCTGTTTTTTCTTGAAGTCCTAACAGCACTCTGTATGCTGTTCCAACAGTCCCTCCATGCAGAAGCCATAATGACCTTCCTGCATGAAGTCCAATAATCCTCTACCCAGTACTTTTCCCCCTCTCCCAATCTAAATTATAAAATGAAAAGGGGGAATTTTGGGGAGACACTGGCCAAAGAGGTGACTGACCTTGAGTGCACTAAAGAAGGGACCTTGGGGGACAATAGTTCCTATGCTCCTGGAATGCATGCTTAGAGTTTAGAACAGAATCTGCAGGTAACAGTCAGCAGAATTAAGAGCAAGTTACTGTCAAAGATGTTTGCTTTAGCCAATGTATTCCCTCTGCCCTGATAAGATTGCCTAACCTAGGTCAACATGTGTTAAGTAACAAGCCATCTCATTCTGACCCTGTTCCCAAAACTATACAATACACTGCTAAATGCTTTTATTCTTGTTCACATCCTTGAGTTACAAATAAATAACCAAGAGATTTTAGCTGGTTGCTGTTTCCCTAGGCTTTCTTATGACCAAGAGTCAGCCCCTCTGAGTTCTCAGTGATAGAATCAAATCTCATCTCTGAGTAATCTTTCATTTTCTATACAGCCGTGGTCACACACAGTGACATATTTATTTACTATTTTACTTTTTCCTTTTATATCTACTAACTTCCATCATCCTCCTTAGAGGCAACTGTTCTAATATATTTGATGTGTATACCTTTGTTTGAGTTCTTTTTAAAACTTCTATATGCATGAATTTAGATAGTAGTATGGATCTCATTGTTTTTTCTCATGCAGTAGTAGTTTTCAAAAGATCCACCTATGGTGCTCTGTGTACATATAGTCTAGTTTCTACTTTTGTGTAATGTACTGTAGTGTTCATCCATTTAAATTTACTTCTTCATTTTCCTAGAAATGGAATCTAGACTGCTTCCTACTCCCTTACCTCAAACACTGTAATGAACATTTTCACGTATATCCCCTCATGAAAGTATGAGTGAAGTATTCTGTAGTACATATATAAAAGAAATATCATCATGGGTGTATGTATAATTTATTTAAGTATTGCAAGATTGCTTTTTGGAATAGTGTGTCCTGTCTAAACTTTAATAGCTTGTGATCTTCTATCTCTGCATATTCAATAACTGTCATGTCCCAGCTTGCTTATTTGCTGCCAAATAAGTATAAGTGAATTTCATTTTAATTAGCTGCTTCCCTCCTTTTTGCTCTTGTTGCTTTTGTTGTTTTCCTCTGTCATGAACTGTTGCCCTCTACCACGTGCCACCCTGCCTTGGAGCCATCTGAGTATGAACTAAAATCTCCACAAACTGTGAGTTAAATAAACATTCCCTTCCTTAATTTGGGGCATTGGATATTTTGTCTCAGCAATGAGAGGAAAGTAATCGAGACAATATGTCAGCAATAGTACTCACCAAATTACTTTTGTACTTATCTACTTTCTCAGCCTGCCTTGTACTTAGATTGGGGCCATATGATTAGATCTGGACAAAGTAAAATAAGCAGAAGTGATGTGAATGACTTCTAGGCCAAGGAGTTATAAAGCTTTACAAACAATTTAAAAATGTTATCCTGTTATTTATGTCTATTTGCATTGAATTTCCATTAAATAAGATGCTTTTTTAAAATTTTTAAAATTTTGGGTGGTAATAGCACATCTAACTCCACCTGGAGGGTTTATGTGCCCTGATCATGGCTACTGGCCAACTTTAAGCCTGCTTTGTATTTTATTTCCCTTGGCATGGGGCTGGAGAGAACCTAACTGACCAACTTGGTCATGCATGAGGTTAATGCCTGGGGAGAGAGGGAAAGTCTAGACAGGGTTCGCAGATCCAGGGAAAAATAGCAAACCAGGCCAGCAGCATTAGTCCTAAGAAAAGCGGATGAGCCAAGTGTGGTGGTGCACATCTCTAATCTAAGAACTGGGAAGCTGAGGCTGGAGGATTGCTACAAGTTCAAGGCCAGCCTGGGCTACATAGTGAGTTCAAGTTCTATTTGAACTACTTGAGACCCTGTCTTAAAAAAAGGAAAAAAAGAAAAGAAAAACTAATGGTCATGTAAACTGCAAAAACAAGGTGAAGTTTTATCCTGAAAATAACTCCTTCTATGTAGTAGGCTAGGGATAGAGAAGAAATCCAGTGCAATATCCACAGTATTTCAGAGGGTTTAATTAGTAACAGTTTTGGGAAAGGGTTAATTTATTAAAACTGAGCCAAAGAACAATCTCAAAGCAACTTTACTTCAGAGTTTCTTGTAACCCTATCACAAAGACTGGGTGGTATGTGGCTGTAAGGGACAGTTGTAGAGAGGGTGTGCACTAGATGCTGATTCACTAAGAACTTTAGGCCCGGGCCTGGAAGGACACAGAGACCTGTTCTTCATAATGAGAAACCCAGCTTAGTGTGTGTGAGTTTCAAATGTGGCTGAATTTGACTTGCTTGTATCAAGTCCAGCAGTCCACTGGAATCACTGCCCTGCTACCTATGCTAGCACAGAGAGCAGGGTCTGATTGCTTTCCTTATCTAGAAATGTGAGCAAGGACATGCCTCAACTTGGATGGTAGCCATAGCCTGGGGTCTATAGACAGATGGGCCTCTGAAGCACAGTATGTACCTCATAAACTCACAGACCATAAAAATAGTCAGACAAAACCATGACTTTCTGGGTTCTATGACTGCAGATCCTGGAAAGAAACTGTTGTACCTTGACTTAGTATAATTGTCTTACATGTTTTATATAATTTTTGGCCCTTGAGTTTGGTTTTTAATCTGTATAAATGATAATTGACTTTATAAAGTCTTCTAAAATAAGTAAATGAATCTGATGCTGGTAAAATGAAAGGGAATGGAAGGAAGGGGGAAAAGAGAATTAAATGTTATTTACATGTATCATTCCATCCAGTGAATGTAATCATTAGGTATTGCAAATATGTAGTAATAAAAGTCAAAGAAGAGAAAGAACAAAAATATAGTGGAGTATTTCGGCCTCTTTTTCATTGATTTTTGGAGATTTGGGTTTTTTCTTTTTCTTTAAATTTTTTTCTCATTTTTCTATTTTTAGTCTTTATTTTGTTCTGTTTTTATTTTTCTTCTTGTTCTTTATTTTTTTCTGCTACTTTTATTAAATTTCTTTTACTCCTTAGTAGGATGCTTTGTCTCATTTTTCTTTCCTTCTTATCTTTTTTCAAATTTACTTCTTTCATTCTCCCATTCCCCACCCCCTCCATCTTTATTAATATAACCAATAAGTTTATCAGTCTTTACATATTTAGATAATAAGCTATTATTGTTCAATTCTTTTAATAAAAAATTGAAACAGTGTTTACTAGTACATATTTGCCATACACAATGATTACACTCATTAAAGTCTCTTGACACTGGGAATTGAAATCAGCACCTTGCTCTTGCCAAACAGACACTTGTGTGGTGGAGCTATAACCTTGGCCCAAGTCTCAAATTTATTTTTCTCCACTGTGTATAAATACTAACTTTTCTTTATCAATTTATCAGTTGATGGACATATTTTGAATGTATGGCCATTTTAACTAGATTTTATGCTTATCAGGAACAAGGGATATCTTTCCCTTTTTGTTGTCCTTTTTCATACTTCTTTATAGAGTATTTTATTTTTTGTTCTAGAGGTCTTGCTTAGGTTCAGAGATATTTAATTTTTTTTTGTACTATTGTCAATGGTACTGTTGTTTTAATTTCCTTTTGATGAGTTTATTCTTGGTGTATATGAACGGTATAGATTTTTATGCTGAGTTTGTGTCCTGCTACATTGCTGAATTTTGAGACAGGGTCTCACTATATAGTTCAAACTGGAGTGAACACACTATGTGGCCCAGGCTGGCCTCAAACTCACAGTGATCCTCCTGCCTCATTCTCCTGAGTGCTGAGATTATTGGCATGCACCACCATACCCAGGCTATATTGCTGAATTTGGTTATTAATTATTGGAACCACTGGGTAGACTTTTGGGGGGCTATTATTTAGAGAATCATGTAATCTATAAATAATGAAAATTTGATTTTATCCTCTCCTGTACATATTCATTTTATTGTTTTTCTTTGTTTTGTTTTTTTTAATCCTATTTTGAACAGGAATGGGACAGTGGATATAAAATCAGTCTGTTCCTGATTTTATAAGGAAACCTTTTACCTTTTCCTCATTTAATATGACGTTGGTTGTAGGTTTTGCATAAATAGCTTTTACCAGATTAAGGTAAGGTCCTCCTATACCTATTATTCTCAGAGGTTTTTTTTTAACGTGAATAGATTTTGGATTTTATCAAAGGCTTTTTCTGTCTCCATTGAGAAGACAATGTGGTTTTTGTACTTGTTTCTGCTTATGTTCATTACATTTATTATTTTGAATATGTTGAACCAGTCTTGCATCTTTGGGAAGGCTTCTTGGCTATGATGTGTTCTTTTTGGTGAGTTGTTATATTGTGTTCACCAGGTTCTTGTTGGAGATTTTTGCATATATATTTCATTAAAGAGATTGACCTATAATTCTCGTTTTTGGTTGGATCCTTGTCTTGTTTTTTTTTTTTTTTTTAAATCAGGGTAGTACTAGCTTCCAGAAATGCATTTGGGAGTGTTCCTTCCCTTTCAATTTTATTACAGAATTTGCAGAGCATCAGCATTATATCTTCCCTGAAATTCTTGTAGAATTCATTACTGAATCCATCAGAGCCATCCCAAACTTTTATTCATTGGTAGGTTTTTTAAATTATTGCTTCAATTTTATTGCCAGTTATTGGATTATTCCATGATTTTTATATCTTGTTGGTTCTGACTTGATAATTCATATGTATCTTGTAATCTATGCATAATCTGAATTCTCACTTATTGGAGTACAGGTTTTCAAAGTAATTGATAGTGAACTTTTGGCTTTATATGATTTCTGTTATGATTTCAGCTTTTTATGTTCTGACGTCTTTGATTTGGGTCTTTGCTTTTATTTAGTAAGATTGGCTAAGGTTCTCTATATTTTTTATTCTTTCAAGGAACTGGCTGTTTGACTTATTGATTCTTTTATTGTTTTCAAGTCTCATTTTTATTGTTGATTTTATTGTTTAGTTGATTTTATTGTTTAGTTGTTTTACTGTTTATTTGTGACAGGGGGCTATGGAGTTCTTCTGTAAGTTTTGTTGATATATATCTGATCTCTTATGTATAGTAGTATTTATTTCATGAAGCTTGGTGTGCAGTGCATTTATGTTTATTATTATCTTTTGTTGAATTTTTTCCTTAGTCAGTATATCTTGACCTTCTTTGTCCCTTCTGATCTGTTTTTGGTGTAAGTCCACTTTGACTGAAGAAGAAAGATAGCTACTTTTGCTTGATTTTGGGTTTCTACTGCAAGGAATACTTTTTTCATCCTTTGAACTTTATAAATGTTATTTTGGATTAATTTTTTATACAGAATGCTTTTGTGTTTTGTTTTTTGAGCCATTCTGGAAAGCTGTTTCTCTTGATTGGGAAATTGAGGCAGTTTATCTTGAGAGTTATTACTGAAATGTATTGACTTATTGCTGTCATTGCATTATTTCTTGCTGCTGATTTACTTTTTAATGATGGCATCATTTTATTAAAAGTAAGAAAAGAAACAGGCTCTCTAGCAGAAGTTTGGGCCAAGTAATAGTAGCAAAAGATGTGCAGCTTGCAGCATGAGGGTACCTACCATGTGAGAGAGAACACAGTGAGAAAAAGTCAACGTGGACTGTCCATTTTGTATTACCCAGTCCTTAGGCTAATGTCAAGTCTAGTCCATCCTATGGAAAACCTGCTCAAGTTCTCATGAGTACATCTCCAGGGCTTTGAGAACCTGTGCATGTGTTCTGGCATCTTGCTATGCCTCCTTTGCCAAGCAGTTTTAGCCATGCCCTACCTTCTCATTTCCTCTTGAAAGGCATGTATTCTCATAATTCTTTGTGGGGTGCTGAGGGAGTGAAGGACTCTGTCTTCTATACCTTCATTGAAGGGGAAGTGGCTGTAGACCTACGTACTGGGAATTACATACTCTCTGACTACTTTGGGGTATTGTGGCTTACTGACTGGATTGAAGAGAAGGCCTGTTAAAAGACAAAGAGAAAATAATTATTGATTATTGAGTTGTCTGTTCAAAAGGGGAAAGAAAGTAACTTTGCTATTATGTTAGGGATGTAGAACCCAAATATGAGAAGTAGATCAGATTTCCATGCTTCTTGTGGAAAAAATTATGGACAAAATATGGAGAAGAGAAAGTTTAGATAAATTATGTATAGCCTGAGAGCCAAAGCCTTAGCAAGATTATCCACATAATATATATAATTAAAAATGGGAAATACAGGCACCCATTTAAGTGGTGGTGAATTACAGTCATTAGTGACTCTACTGATCTGCTCCCAGAGAAATACTGGAGTCCTATTTTCTGAGGAGAAGCCTCAGGTCTTCCAGAGAGTCTCAGGAATAGCTTTCTTCTTAGTTCTGTGAAAATTCTAGTGACCATTTCCTATGTAAGATTTTTATAGCATGTGCCTTATAAATGATTGCTTGTTAGCAAGATCCTTTCTTTCCAGATTGCTGCATGGGCATGTAGCATCAGAAAGGCATATTTGGAGATTATATATTTAGTTTTGGAGTATATATATATTTTGTTTTTTGCCTTTTCCTAATATCACTGTCCAAATAAGAGTATTAGCTCTGCCTTTTGAGCAGAGTTCTATGGAAGAAAGGTTTTCCTTTGATGACCGCTTGTGAACAACTGCATAACTTGCTTTTTGATGTCCTTCTTGGTCACAATTCCTTCCATTAGTGAACCCCACCTCTTCAGGGTCTTAAAGGCACAGGTCACTGATGTCCTTCCTGCCTGCATAAGTCTGCGAGATCACGTCTCTACAAGACTGACTAACTTCTGGGCCTGTAGGCGTACAAAAGTCAGGATTAATAGTAGTGAAACTTTTTATAATAATCTAAGAGATGTCTAAGAGCATGCCCTGATACTTGGTAAGCTGTTTCCCTATTAACCACAAGTAAACTTTTGTCTCTAGTATAGCCCTGACCTGACTGAGAGTTAGGACTTCTAATCTCTGTCCTAAAGTTAATTTTGCAGCTTCCTCTTTTAGCAGCTGTAACTTCTATGGCTCTCAGGCAATGTGGCCATCCACTAGCCAACCTAGCTAACTTTGTTGAAAAGTATGCCACTGTGCAGAGATATTTTCCTAAGCCTTTGTGTCAGGACACCCAAAATAATTCCATTATTTTCTGATATGAAGAGGAAGAAGTGTTTTCTTGTCAGGTATTCAATTACACCATGCATCAGGATCTGCCTGTTGGCTAATTTGGTCTGGGAGACCTGGTGTCCCACCAGATAAAACCCATTTTGACCTTTGTCAGACTTTGAGAATTTTTCCCAATTCTTCTAGTAAATCTCTTCCTAGTGAAGGAGTAGGACACTGTGAAACACTTAGAAACTCATGGTTAACCATTTGGCCTTCAAAATGACATGAAAGGGTAGGAGTAAAGAATCTCTGACTAGGGGTTGCCTCAGCTCCAACTATGACTATAGATTTAGAGGAGAGTATTCCAGAGAAAGAGGTCAAAGCAGAATGTATTGGATTGGCTCACCCATAACATCCAGCATTACCCAGGGTTCTTCACAGGAAATGGTGATGTTTATGGACAGGGGCATTGTAGGTTCCCTCGGAACTCTTCAATTGTCTGAGCAGGAAATGTGGATTTTAGCTGGCTTAGTATTTCACTGGGATCAGGGATAATTAACTCTCCAGCACCATGAGTCAAGCACATAGGCTGCCTTACATTCAGAGCAGGGCCAGGCAGTGGCTTGGCATAGTCATGTCCAGACTTCTTCCTCTTAAAAGACGAACAGCAGTTGTCCTTGGGTTTTCCTTTAGATAACCTGACTGAGTTTGAAGCACTGCCAATTGTGACAGCTATAATTTTATCATTTTTCTTTTGCTTCTCATCAGGATCTGGGTTGTTGAATACAGAAAAGGTCATGTCCAGAATTTGGGACATAGGTGTCTGGGGTCCCATCTGAAGTTTCTTTATTAAACAGATGGGGATCTAAGGATGGAATCATCAAGACATCTCTTTCTGCCTACAGGGCTATGCTGTATACCATAGTTTCTGGACTTTTCGTGAGATAAAGTGTCACAAAAGCCTGAACATAAGGAATTTCATTTCACCTTCTATGCTTTAAGCAGAAATAATTTAACTGAAAAGTGGTCTCATAATTTAAACTCCCATCTCATACCCATCTCTTGCCATTTCCTAGTTCATATTGAGCCCAAACCATAGTATAATATATGAGCTATTCCTTTCTTAAATCAGCAGGATCAAACCTTTCCCACTGATCAATGATGGAGCCTAGTGGTGACGTTGGTGGAACCTGCAGGGCGTGATACCTGTGGTTTCCCATGGGTTGTCTTGGGGCCTATAGAGAGAGAGACAGCTATATTTCAGGTCCTTAACATGGTGTCTCATGCAGACAGAGGAGACCTGATTTTAGCCTACAAAGCATCCCTTGTGAAATTGCATTATTCACTAGACAGATGTCTTTATCACAAGCTAGCATGATGCTGCTGTTTTTCATAGAAACATAGGAGAAAGCCTTACTGAGGTCTTTTTGTCTCCACATGAAGACTCATTAACTCCTTAGGGAGAAGGCTGTTGAAGCACTTTATGGTTTTATGTAGCCCTTCAAGACTCCCATGAGGTCAAGATTCCCATGGAATCTTCCCTCACCAGGATTTCCTTAGCCGTGTTGTGCCACTTGATATCTCTGCTTAAGCATGATGAAGCCATTTGAGAAACAATGTCCTTCACATTTACCCCATAGCAAAAATTCTGGTGCTTTGTTTAAGGAAGTAGAGATCGAAATCTTTTTTTAAAGAAAAAATCCAAAGAATGAGAATGGTTCTACCTTTGATTCACAGTGGCTTGAGTTAAGCTTTACTGACTGCTTTTTTTTCTTTCCTCAGGCTGTCAGGCATATTTTATAAATTATCTGCATTTTGTTAGAAGAAACAAGGAAGGGACCTAGCCCAATTCAAAAGAAAAGAAGGAGGTAGCCTACATGATCCTTGTAATCAGAGGCTTAGATCCCATTTACAAGGGTGCGATTTTCCAGTGACCACGAGGTCAGTTGAAAACAAAGATGGTGAAACCTACGTGGCTGATATACAATGGGCAGCCTGTCATGTGACAAGATAATGGTCAATCATATGATGAGACAAGATGGTGAACCTAAGATACCACTCTGAGAAAGAAATGACCATGTAGGGGAAAAACGTGGGTGGGAATATGAGCTTAAAAGGAGTACACTGGGGTAAGCGGAGACCAATCTAATTTTCCCAAAGAGTAGCAAAGTATCGCAGAGAACAGAAATGTGAAGACAAAAGGGCATAATAACGTGCTCTCTGGCTACTTGACCCATAAATAGGTGGAGTGACTGCAAATGAAGGAAATAAAAGAAAGAAAAGGGGAGATAAATATGGGGCAGGCCTGTTGGTCTCCTATGGTAGGAGGAAAAACACAGAGGCCATGCACTCTCTGCCCCTCTCCCAGAAGATTTTACCTGCTTTCCTGGGTGGCTAAGCCAAATTATGTTACCACATTTTGGGGTCCTGGAATGTTTTTGTAGAGGCAGTTTTTAGGTTCTTTCTTTCCTCAGCAAAGAATTGGTCAAGAAAATCACACAGGATAGCAAAATTTTACTAAAGCTAGGAAAAGAAAATATTTTTTGTAAATAATATTTGATAATATTATTTGGATTTACCTTCATAAGTGATTTGCTGCTTTCCTCTAACAGTTTTTAAGTTTCCGTCATTGTGTTGGAAGTCCTGGACTTTGACTATGATCTATTATGAACAAGTTTTGTTCTATGTGCCTCACTTATCTGAAGATTGTCTTCTTTCTCCATATTTGGAAAGTTTTTTGGCGTTATTTCTGTAACTGGGTTTTTATGCCATTTGTGCGGTCTTCTGATTTTTCACTAATTCTAATTAATCTTAACATTGCCTTTTTTGTACATCGAGCAGCTGTTGGATCCATTTTTCATATTATCTCATTTTGTTTTAAGGTATATCTGAGTGTATGGTCACAGGCATCAACACCGTCTTCCAGGTTAGCCACTCTCTTCTTACATTGGTTACTTCTGTTGTCTGTATTTTCAGTAGAATTTTTAATCTCTTGGATTTTTGGGTACATTTTCAAGGATTCTTTCCTAAACTGGTCATTCTTGCTTTGTATAAGTTTGTTTAGCTCAGCTGGTTTTTTATTAGTATTTTCTTTAAAATCAAGGATTGTTTTATTTATTTTCTTTTCTGTTTAATTATATCTTCTGTGAGCTCACTGAGCACTTTACTGACCTGCTTTCTAATTTCCTCTTTTATGTAAAATAATTCAACTCTTTGGCTTTTTATTTTCTCTCCACCAGTGCTTCATGGATCAGCTTTGTGGGAGGTAGGACTTTTTAGAGGTATCTTATTGCTTTGTCTTCTTAGGTCTTATCGTTTGTTAGTTTTATTTCCTGAAGTTTATGCATGCATTATATCTGAAAGACTTTGTTGCTAGTGTGGAGATCTCTTTAGTTGTTGCTTGTTTTTTGGTGATGAACTCTGGGCACAGTTATTTGTAGGACTTTGCCTCTCTTCCAAGATCCAACAAGCTCCATTATTTTTTGAGGGTAGGGTGCAGGCTTTGGGGTTATGTAGCCCCAAATTCAGTTTTTTGGGAATGAATCACAGTATTTTTAATGACACAGACAATCCAGATACTGGCCTCAAGAAATATTAACTAATCACAACAACTATACCACGCTGGTAATAGCAACAAAATTTGTAACAATGATTGAGTTAATATTGACATACAATAAGAACCAGTAAAGTACCACCCTTAATGATAGAAAAGAGATGTATATTTATAGTATAATCTCAAAGACAAACCATATATTGATATACAGTAAGTGTTAAGTGCAACAATTATACCTCCACTAGCAATAGAAAACTTCAACAGTAATAGTTCAGCGTTAACAAAATATGTAAAGCTTATTAAATAATATTTATACAAGTAAAGACAGAGGAGGCAAGGAATGGGAAAATGAAAGAGGAAGAAAGTGACAAATAAAAAAGATGAGTGAAAAGTGAGTTAAAGATCATATTGAGGAGTAAAAGAAAATTAATAAAATTAGGTAAAACTAACAGAAAAGAATAAACAAGAAAAAGAAAAAAGAAAAGAGCAAAATGAAGAAAAAATAAGAAAAAAGAAAAAAATTAAAGGAAAAGACAACCAACCAATTAAACAAACAAAACATCCTCCAAAACCCCAAGGAAGTAATGAAAAATTGAGTCCAAATTTTTTCTCTTTTTTGAATAAGTGCTTTCTATCTAGGGTCTGCATTCTTAAAATCCAGCATATATGGGACAAAGCATAGTAACTCACTGCTAAGACATATTTTGTTTCCATACTCATCTTTTTGTGAGACTGCTGGTTACTGACCCACATTTCCTGCTGGTCAATGGTGTCTGTCCTATGGCTGTAGTCACTGACAACTACTACTTTCCCTGTCCCTCTGTGTACCCTATTCATGGTTTTCTTTGCCTAGCTTTATGGCCTGTGGGAGTGTGAAGTATTCCCCTGCTCCAGAGACACGTCTGTCAGTACACCCAAAGGTGTGGCACCCTTCCCAGTCAAGCTGCAGCCTTGCTCACTTTGATAGATGGGAAAAGCAAATCGACCACTGAGTTCTGTGCTGGTGTAAGCAGTGGGGCAGAGTGAGACTCGGGAAGGTCAAGGCATCTGTTGTATTTAATGCCAGCACCTTCAGACCTAACCCCCTCTGGAAGGCACACATGCCTGATCTGGTTTGTCTTCATGGAGTGCAGGGCTCTTGCATTCCTCCTGGTTGGACCTTAAATTTCTCAATTTGCCTATATCCAGCTTGTGTCTTCTCTGTGACTGCCTCCCGTGGCCATCTCTGACCTAGTTGCTGTCACAGAATAATACCAAAATCTCTGGTGTACAGATGCTATGCAGTAGCTCTTTAGCTCAGTTCAAAACTTTTGTTTTGAAATGCTTACATATTTACAGGCAATTGCAAGAATAAAACAGAAAGCTCTACCCTCTTCATAGAGTTTTTCTCAGTGTTTATGTTTCATAATCCTAGCACAATATAAAAATTATAAAATTAATATTTGTACAGAATGTACAGTTCTATAACATTTTTAACCACTGCAAGCAAGATACAGATCTAGTCCATTACTGCAAAGATCTCCTTACTAGTCACATACACCCCACACTTCCCACTCACAATCCCTAATCTCTGGCACCATTAACCTCTTCTCCATCTCTACATTTTTTTAATTTTAAGAATTATAATCATAATATATAATTTCCTTGAGATCCATTGAAGTTATTTGTATCAATAGTTCATTCCCTTTAATTGCTGAATAGTAATGGTGTAGATGTAATACTGTTTGTTAAACCCTTTACATATTCTTTTTTTAAATGATGCTGTCTTGAAGTCTATTTGGTCTATAATCAGTTGACCATTACAGCTTCCTTTCGGTAACTCCTTGTGGTATAACTTTTTCTATGTTTTCATTTTCAAAGTTTCTCAATGCTAATTCTTTGGTATAAAACTGGAGTTTTAAAACTGGATGGTATCAGCCAGTCATGGTGGTGCACTCTGGTCGGCTGATATAGGAAGACTTCAAGTTTGGGCATAACTTGGGTAATTTAGTGACTTAATGAGATTTTGTCTTAAAATAATGAAAAATTAAAATTAAAATGACTGGAGATACAGCTCAGTGTGAAAGCCCAGGGTTTAATTTCCAACACTGGAAAAAAAGATGACATCTTTTAACCAGTAAGTTTATGTCATTTTCATTTATTGTGATTACTAATGCATTGGAACTGTGTGCTCTTTGCTTCTTCAAAAGTATTTCACTTTCCTCATTGTTTACTGCCTTTTGTATTAAATGTAGTTTTCTTTAGTACATTTTTTGCTGTTTAATATATTATATTCTCTAGTTTTGCTATTTTATTGATCATTCTTGAAATCTATTCATATCGAACTTAAGTCTAGGGATAATCAATGTATTATCAGTATCCTAACAATAGTTGAGGGCCTCAACTTCAATTAATTTGGACTGAACTGTACTTATGTTCTTAAATCAGATACATTCAAAGAGTGTAATGTTCACCTTTTCTGTTCTGCTGTTACAATATCATATCCAGGTCAGGAAATTTTAATCCTTCAAAATATGTGTCTCATGTGAGATAAATTGCTATTTTTCATGCCACTAGAGCACAGTGGGAAGTAGTTTCAAAAGCCCAAAGAAGCTGAAAATTTCCCAGATAACCTGTTTGATAGCAGTATTCCTAGTTTCAGTAAGGAAATCAGTAAGCGGTGAATCCAACTGTTTAACATTATACTAGACAAAGCTAATTTCTGAAGTCATATTTCAAGAGGTCTGTCTAACAGCTTTAAGTTGAAAGGGATTCTTGTAGAAGGATTCCTGAAATTCTCTTTTTCATCTTTTACATGGAATTACATATTTTCCTGTTTTTACAGGAAGTCCTTAGAAATAAACATCCCATTCCATTGAATTCTTTTTCCTCATAAAATCATTCTATAGGACCTATCACCTTGTCACTGAGAATCTATTGTCAGAGGAAAAGCACTCTCAGGGAATTGTAGGCTATTAATTTTCAACCACAAATTATAGAAGGAAATCTCATTTGGACTTTGACCTTTTCAACCCAAATATCCCATGTTTTTTCAGTACTGGATATTGAACCCAAGGCCTTACACATGCTAGGCAAATGCTCTAACATTTAACTGCATTCCCAGGCCCATGATTACTTGAAAATCTATTTGCTACTACTCCACTTACAATATTATTCTTAGTCTGTAGCCTTTTGGTTAAACATAAAAATGGAACTGAAGGAAGTTATGATGTATCTTACAAGTAAGGGAAAAGTTACATAACCTAGGCTGGTCAAGGATAGAAACAAAGGCAGGTTCAGCAACACCAAGAGAAATTTACATCACTTCATTCCTGTGTTTTCAGTCTTTGAACTGATCAAGTCAGATTGTTTTAAAACCTTATCTTCTTCCTCATCTAGTTGTTTGTACAATACCATAAATTAAAGTGGGGAAAGCGGGACAACTCAATGTAAGCAGTTACGAGAACTGCTCCATTGTACTCAAGACCTAGACACACAATGTAAAAAGTAAACACTATTGTACAGAATGTCTAAAGAAGGTTTTAAGAGTCACGTTTCAGGGATAAGAAAATAATATATAGCTGGAGTTCACTTCCTAGTGCTTACTGTTATTATTTCATGAATTTATAACTTCCACAGAAAGAGTATTTTAAGTCTCAAGTGCACCTGGACTTTCTGATTGTTTTTACCTGTGGTGTAATTTAAGACACAGAACCCACCCCCACCAAAGACGCAGAAACCCAAACTTTAGGGGATGAAGTATTTGTCTATTATGTGATTCTTTGCTTATCCATAAGACCAGACTCTATATGTCTCTATGGAAACAGGCTTTTCCTGAAGAGGATGGAAGTTTACAGTGTTAATCAGAGCAAAGGAAGATGGTTGGGTTACTTTAATAACTGGGAACAAGCTAAGAGATGCTGATGCACCCATCTTCAAGTATATGACCTCAAATACCACCTTTATTCAGCCAGAAGGAGATGTTAATGTTTCAGGACTGACATCTTTTTAGGCCCTCCTTATTAAATATTTTAAAAATCTTGTGACTGTTGTCATCTAGGGTCATCTTGTTGCCACAGCAATACTATTCCTTAATAAATGGCCATGGCTTTAATGTCACATGGGTAACAATTGTCACTGAATATTTCAACATTAGGCCGTAGGATTTTCCATTAATTTTCTCCCAGAACTACAGGAAAAAAAAAAGGTCATCCTATTATTATCATTACCATTAACTTCTTCAGACAAATGTTCAAGTGTTGCAGTCGCTCAGTTTTACAGCTGTGGATGTAAGTTTTCCAAAATTTTAATTTTGCCTAAATGCTCAATTACTGCCGTTGGTGACTAACACTGGCAGTTTTTTCCTTGAGGTCCCATTTAATTTATTTTTCAAGAAAATATCTGCTGAATGTACATGTATGAACAATCACAGTTTGTTCACCAGTCATTCTTTAAGTAAAAATGGTGTTCCAAGAAAAGAATGGCTAATTCAGTGCACAACTCAAATAGATGTGCAAATATTTTTCTTTGAGACAATCATTGTCCTGAGATATGCAGCACAAGTTGTTTGTGCATACTTTCATTTGATATTTCATCACACAGAATATTAAAAAGATGTGAACTCAAGCATCAAGATATGATAAAATTTATAATTATATTTTGAATAAAGGCTTTATTAAACATTTAAAAATGAAAGTGGATTTTAAAAAATTGAGTTTGTAACTTTAACAAATACAATCACTGCTACTATAGTTTGTGAGTACTACCTTGATCCATGTGAAGACATCAGCAGTTTTACTTACCATGGGTTTTACACCATCAGTGTAAATGCCAATCTTGTAAAAACAGCAAACCACATATTAAAGGTCTAAAAGTCATTTTGACTTTAAATTTTAGGAACTTGCAGTATTACATGGGCTACATACTGAGAACCACTGATACACAATACGACCCCAATTTTGTATAAAGGATATGCAGAAATGTACATAACCATATGGAAGAATTTTCAACCAATTTCACATTGTGTGACTATGTTTGACTGATGCCATAGCATCTTAGATCTGGTGAATATCTTTTCTTGATATTATATAAGTATATAAAAGTTTTCTAAAACATTTTTAATTGAAAAATAAATAATGCATACAGCTGGGGGCACATGATGTTTTAACATATGCAAACATCATTCAATGGATAAATTGAACATTTAAATATGGAGTACCTCACATAGCTATCATTTTTTTGTGGTTAGAACACTTAAAGTCTAAGCTTTAAAAAATGAATATTACCCAATTCCTCTCCAGATAAGTTACATCAATGTGGAATACCAATCTATTCTTTTTTTATAGCTCCCCAACCCAGGAGTCCCTTCTATCCTGCCATAGCCTACCATAAACTTGCACAAAATGATTTTGTGAAGGTTGTCAGAAAAGCAGCCTGGACTTGGTTAAATCTCTGGGAGCTTTCTCATTTTTTTCATTGCCTCCGTGTACCATGGAGGTGAAGAAGGAAGGTATTTTTGCTCTTAGATGCAATCACAAGTGGGGGTGAGGGCCCCAGTAAAATCCACACCGTTGCTCCTCTTCTAGGGGAAGTCTGACCCAGACCTTTAGCCCTAAGAATCAAAGCACTGTCTGAGCCAAGGGTTATTTTCTTGGCCACACTGATGTTTTTCTCAGTCCAAATGGGAACTCCTTTATGATTATGTAGTCCTCACATTTGCCCAAGAGGACTCTTGCCTATCAAGATTTGCATCAAATCATATAATCTTCTCTCTCTGTGGACCCGTAACCAGGTGTAAGGTGGCAGATCTTGGTCCATTTTTGCTTTTGTAAGTCTCTAATAACCAACGTAACCTAAGAGTTCCTTTACCCACCACCCCATTTCTCTCATCATCTCATGCATTGATTTATTATAAATTTCTAACAAATCTCGCTTTCATTCTTTACCACTAACCTTATGCCAACACCATCTGTCTTCCACATTACTTTTCCTTTTGTCAAAAATATGCAGTGACCCAGAATATGACAGGATAACTTCTCAATATCTCAGCCTAGAATTCAAAATCTTCCTTAAAATTCCTCGCCTTAAATTGTCACCTTTATCTTTCCTCGTGTCTCTTTCCACAGCTTCCATTCTAAGTAAATGGATTTTCCAACATGGGCACATATTTCCCACCTTCATGCCTTTCTTTCAATCATTCCCCCTCCTGGACTGCCCTTCAGGCCCATCCTCACTGAAGCTATCTTAGTAAGCTCTGCTTCATTTAGCCAGATGGCAAATATTTGACAAAGAGCATATATGGGTACTATTAGCAATTTTTTGTATTTATGTTCCTTATTTCTTCAGCTAGATTTTAAACTCAAGAATAACAACATTTTTAAAAAAAATTTGAAATATTAAACTTTATTGATGATACATGAATGAAGTCTTTGGTGGATAAATTCAAGTCAAAACAAATAATAGCAGAGTAGGCCATTTATAATGGACAGATACGCTGTCAATTCACAGAGGAATCAGTAAAAATGTTCCGCCCAAGCAGCATGATTAAAGTCACAATATGTTTTCATTATAAGAGAACTATTTGGTATTCATAAGATGGTTTAGCTTAAAGCTGGTGACTATCACAGATAACATCACTCTGGAAGATACATTTTTTAAAACTGGCAGCTGAAAGAATCCCTTTACCAAATAAGCAACTGAAAATGCAGTAACTTTAAATTTGCAATGCTTCTAGGCCATGAAACTAAGAAATTTCATCTTCTGAAAGCATATAGCAATCAGAATTTGTTTACTAATTTTATAACCTTCACTTTCACCAAGAGGTCATGATGATTTGCCAAGGCTCGAATTTTCTTAACGCACACTCCAGAAGTAGTGCATAAGTAAAAAAGGGAACCTTTGTTGAACTCTCTGTAGTTGAATACTTCTGCTCTGAGATTGTCATAGATAATCTCAAATAGAGTAAGGGCATTAATAAGAATTTCTGATTCTACATAAGAATTATACAAGGAACTAAATGATGATGGCACTTGGGTACTGAGAAGTTTCTTTAGCATATCTGGATTTTCAGCAAAATTCGAAAGTATTTTCAGAATCTCAACCTTGATTTTTCCACCTCCCTGAGATAACAAACGGAAAAAGTTTGCAATAGAATTGACAAGCAAGTGTTGGTAGTCACTAGTAATAGTCATGTTTGTTAAAAATTTTAGTCCAACTACCTGTACTGCAGAGTTCAGGTTAGAGGCCATGATATCATCCATCACTTTATTCATGTACACCTGAAGCCGGCCCTGGTTTTCATAATTTTCACTCAGATTATTCATGGCCATCAAGGCTTTTTCCTTAATGTGAGGATCAGTTTTGTTGATCATGTTTGCAATAATCGGGAGGCCTCCCAATTTGCGGATTGTCTCTTGATTGCATGAATAATTTGCATTGTTGCTCAGAGTGAGCAAAGCTACCTGTTGGATGAAAGGATCATCCGATTTCTGAAGCAAAGCAAGGACTTTCCTGAGATCTCGCACACCCAGAATCTCATCAATTTCATAAGGAAAGGGGCGCTTTTGCATGGTAACTACTTTTTTTCCTCTCCCTCTGCGTTGGGTCTCAGGTTCAGAGTCTGAATCTGACTCTGTATCAGTCCACCCGGACTCCCCTTCCTCAGAGTCAGGGATCTCTGCTAGGAAAGCATGTCCCCCATTAGCAGAGGCTGCAGCAGCTGCTGCAGCTCCATCGCCAGGGCGGAAGCCCAGCCCCAATTCGTCTACTTCAGCCTTGTTTTTCTTGCTCTTGCCCTTTCCTCCAGTCCGAGACCTGGTTCCACCCTTGGCCCCACCTTTAGGTACAGCTCCAGTGGCTGACCCAGCCTTAGGGATAGCCCCAGTGTGAGTTCCAGGGCTTGCCTTCTTGGAAACTGCTGCTGTTCTAGTAGACCCTGAAGTCCCAGGAACCTCTGCAGCCCTGGCAGTTATTGCTGCCCCAGCAGGCGTTGTGGACACAGGAGCCCCTGCTGCCTCTCCAAGTGTCATTCCAGAACGCTCTGCCACCTCAGTAGGTGCTCCCACTCCAGGAGCCTCCACAAGCTCTGTGGCTGCTGTTGCCTTGGTAGACACTGCTGTCCCCTGAGGCAACACTACTGCCCTGGGAGGCACTGCTGCTCTAGGAGACATTGCTACCCCTGGAGGCTTCGTCGCCCTGGGAGCCTCTGCTGCGCTGGGAGCTTCTGCCACTTTGGTAAGCCCTGCCATTGTGGCGCCCTCCAGAGCTTTGGGAGTTTCTGCCACACCTAGAAGTTGTGCCGTTGCAGAGGTCACTGCAGCCCTTACTACTAATTCGGTCTTAGGCCCAATCCCTGCTCCTTCTACCTCCTGAGCCAGACTTCCTGCCTCACTCTGAGTTTCAGTGCTGGATGAAGCTGGGATGACCGTCTCAGCCCCAGCCATGTCAAAAGCAGAGGTTTCAACCTGGACCTTGTCTTCTGCCCCAGTACAGACTGTGGTTGGTGGACTGAATTCTGGCCCAAGGTCGATTGTGAATCCAGCCCTTAGCCCCGCTCTAGCCCTGGCTCCAGTCCCAGCCACCACCCGGTTCTTGGGCTTGGTCAGTCTCCTCTTCTTCTGATCTCTTCCCCTGGTGTATTTGTAGACACAGTACCAGGCACCAGCTCCGATCACTATCCCCGCTGCTACACAGCCAGCATCCCGAACACGGCTCATGGTGCAGCTGGGGTGATTCTCTGATCCAAGGTGCAGAGCTGGCTTGTCTGAGCAGGATGAGTCCACGTCAAGGTGAAGTTTCCGGCTTGCAAATTGCGCCAAAGTGCAAAGAGAGTGGGACCTAGAAATGATGTTAGAAATGAGGCTTAGGATTCCGGCTCACTTTGTGTCTAACCAGGCTTATTTAAAGGAGGGTATGAGATCCCAGTGCCCAGTTAGTGGGTTAGCACCAAGAAACACGTGCATAGAACTCCATTTGCTGATTTAGAGACTTAATGGATCAGGTTACATCTGTAACCCCAGCTCGTACTCTGAGGGGCAAAACCTGTAATTTTGTCCCCTAAATGGGGGAAATGAGAGGCAGTATGGAAAGCTGGTGGTGACGGGAAATCTCATATTCAATTCTCATGTCCTTCCACCATGTCTACCTAGCCAAAGTTCCCTAGGTGGTGCTTATGCACATACCAGTTTCTGGGAACAGGAGCAGTTTGCTCTTTTCCACAGTACCTGCAGCTGCACAGAGCCCAAAAGTCAGACCTGTGGACAGATCACAGAAAGTGTGTTTATGAGCCGTTGGCAAATGGATTCTGGTTTGTTTCCTGATTTGCACTCCTGAGGGGTAAAAAGTTTCTCCCTCTCAGGGTTCCTCTTTTTCTCCTTATTCTTAACTCCTCATTCTATTAACTAATAAGGTATATGGCACATCCCTTTCCCTGCACCAAAAGGGACAGGCCATAGCAAGAGAGGGAAGATGCTGGAGGAGCAGCCTTTGGTCCTAGACTCTGCTCTGATTTCTGCCACAAGCACACCAGGAGTCCCAAGACAGCAAGACAGTTTCCAACTGCAACACTGACCTAGGATTCAGGGCTGTTTCTCCTCCTTTTAGTTCAATTACAGCTTCATGCTGAGGACAGACTGAAGGGCAGAAAAACAGACTGCAGGCATTGGAGACTGAGAGTTTAGTAGCTATACCAGCATCTAGTACTCGCCTTTTAGTGTTCGCACAACGATGTCAAACGAGGTCTACGTCCCAATTTATTCTGTTCTCACTTCTCCCGTGGCATGCTAGTTTCCCCTCTAGTGCAGGCCCCCCAGTCCCTCTTTCTACTTTGCCCCTCCCCCGGCCGCCATTTCTCTCAGATACACTGCCCCACCCCTTCTCTGGCACAGAAGCGAGGGCGGGGTGTGAGGCCAGGGTGCCCGGAAAGTAGGATGGGACGCAGCAGCGGGTATTCTTGACCTATAACTTAGGGTCCCCCTCCACGGTCAACCATTTTCTACTCTCCAGCTCCCACACCTCGCACTGGCCTGCATGCCAAGGGCCCCAACATCTTGTTTTCTCGGTTTTAGGGCCATGATTTTCCATGATTTCTTTACTCTGGGCCCCGCCTCCCACTCTCCACCCAGATCCTCTGATAACCGCCATTCGTCCCTCTTGCATACCCGATTTCCTTTTCCAGGAGAGAAAAGACGAGGATGAAGGGCTAGGTGGATTGGAGGTGTCTGGAAACCAGTCTGGGAATTAACATGGTGGTTTAGTACTAGATTCTGTCAGCGTTCCCTCTCTTGTGAAGTCCGGACAGCGCCAAACCCGCCATCTGTCCTGTAAAGGCTGGCACACCCATTTCCCAGCCCCTCAAATGACAGAGGGCTAGTGTGTGGGGGAGGGGGTGTCGGGGCGGTAGTAGGGAGGTGTATGCAAAGTGAGGGTGGGAGCGAAAGGTCGAATTGTTGCGAAATTCCATGCCCCTCCGATCACGGGTTCCCAACCTCCCCTGTGCCTTATATGCACTGCCACGTTTATTTCTCTTCTCTCCTCCTCTCAAAGCAGGACGGGATGTGGAGTGCGGGCCCGAGTGTCAAAAACAACGCCGCCCCCCCCCCAAAAAAAACCGACCAAGACCAGGAGGACAGTAAGCAGATTCCTCTGATTCTATCAGTCTTTTCATTACCCCTCCCCCTCTTCCCGCCGCCCACCAAGATGTACTGCGTCTGAGTGCCCAAGGGTCTGGAAAAGCGGCCCGGAGCGGGAAAGGCAGAGGCTCCCGCAGTGTCTGACTCCAGCATCCCTAGGCTACTCCTATTTCTGGAATCCCAGGCCGCGGCCACCCTCACACCAACCTGCCCGGAAATTTTCTCCTTCTCCTCCTCGCCTAGGTTAAATGCGGGGCTGTGCGCCTCACAGAAGAGTTGGTACCCAGAGGAGGACGGAGGACTGCATTCAGGGCTTTAAGTACTTTTGCTCACGTCAGCTCCTGGTCACGTGAGGGCCGCCTTACCAGTAAGCTTGGATTCCCTATTTCCACTCCTACCGAGAGCCCCTTTACCCTCACTCCCACCTCACCCCACCACATCAGGTGCTGTCACTCATTCTGCTTTTGTAGTTTAAGAGGTCAAAAGTAGTCCCTTTTCCTTGTAAGAATTTGCCTTTTTCTGACTACTGAGAAGGCCCTGTATCTCCTGGGAGAGCTGAAAATTTATTATTTTTTAATTGGTAAATTGCCTCATCTTTTCTGGGCTATGGGACATTTTCCCCTGGCTCTACCTCCAACTTTACAGCCCCTGCGTAGTTCATATCATTACCCTTAAAGCTGAATCCTTGCTCCAGTATAGGTAAAGCACCGGGGTGTCAAAAATGAGACAGGGAACAGAGGTGAGGTCTGTAATGGACTATTACTGATTTTTTAAAAAGCCATCACCATGCTTGATTTTTATAGTAAAAATATAATAGAACAAGAATTCAGTATGGAAAACAGAAACAGAAAAAGGAAGGATATGCTTTGTAAATTTTTTTCCATTTTCATTGTAAAGCATTATTAATTGTGGTTAATCTTTACCATATCAAACATGAATTCTGTTTGACACATAGGAAATAGTTATCAGAACATGCTAAGGTACTTCAACATTTAAAAATATTTTCTTATAAAAATATGCATATTTTCATATGATCTGTAAGTTGATTCATGGAGAGATGCTTAGTTATCCAATTTTATTTATTTTAGACAAGTGATAATGCTACTTTTTCTCCTTCTGGGACAAATTTTCAGTTGAACAAATAAATGATCTTGTCTTGTTCTGCTAAGGAAACATATTTATTTAGCATTTCCAAAGCAATGCTGACTTTTGTGTGGACCTCCTGCAGTTCGATGGTTGTAACCATGAGAGTTTAGAACACCTACGCCTGGATAAGATTCTAGTTTAGTGATTCAGCTCTGGGTAAAAAGAAGAGCTGCGGGGTTGAGACAACTAAGGGCTTGAAGGGTACAGGGTGCTCAAATTCTCCCTGCCCTATTTAGAGAGGTGGAAGGTGTTGCCTTCCCATGCCTCCCTCATTCCGGAGCCTTTCATCCTCTGCATTCAGACAACTGACTCTGTTGCTTACTCTAAATATACACATGGACAGGTAGCCAAGGTAGCGATCTGAATCAATGCCTTTGGCTCCTACCCTCGCTCAAATTTGTACAAGTACAACTAAGGAATATATAGAACAGATTGCTGTTTCCACCTGCCACTGCAGCTGGTTTTCATGAAGTCTGAAGAAGTGATGGCTAGGGCAAGTTCAAGGCTTGGCTGTTGTCTGTCTTTATTCATAGTGCCCTGATGAAAATTACTCCTAACACTCTGTGCTACTACCACCTGGTCTGAGAGGGGTAGCCTTCTGGCCTCTCATTCCTGGCCTCTAACTATAGGTCACCAAGGAAGAGCCTAACCTTTGTTGCAAGGCCTTTCAGTTCCCATCCACCTTGGTGCCTCCTCAGACAAATACACGCCCAGGCCCAAGGAATAATCACCACTAACTACATTAATCAACCGAGAGTAGGTGTTTTCATTGGCCCAGCTCTATGGATCACCTGAAATTGTGCTAACTCACAGGGTTTTGTTTGTGATTCTATATGTGGCTAAGTGCATGTGCAAGGTAATGAGTTCAATCTCTAGGACTGAAAAAGAAATTTAAAAGAATAAGGAATTATATGAGGTATACAGGGGAAGAAAATTTTCCACCTTTTTCATCCTAGCCACTGCTAATGATTTCCAATTTTCTTTTTATGTGCATATTAGTGAGTGAGTACATGCTGTCTTAGTTCTCATTGCTGAGGCAGAAATACTAGAATCCAAAATTAAAAGAGGAAATGCTATTTTAACTCATAGTTTATAGAGGTTTCATTCCATAGTCAGCTGGTTCCAAAGCAAGGTGGCAGGGCAGATGGACATCACAGAGGAAAAAAATTCCATGGTGAGGCAGGCAGGAAAGTAGCAAACAGCCAAAGCAGCAAGCAGCAAGCAGCAAGCAGCAACAGCAGGTGTGCCATCTTTTTGTCCCTTTATATTCCATCCAGGCTGCAAGTATATTGATTTGTTCCACCCATATTCACTATGGGGATTCCATTATCCATACCCTTAATGCCGATATTACATCCTAAATCTACATTCACACATCCTAATCTAGTCACCTTTGAAATGCCCCACTTATGACTGCATGAGGTTTGGAGACCACATCTAGATACAACCCACAAACCATGCTTGTTAATCAAATTCCAAATTGACCAACAATAACAAAAATATACATTGAGATTTGTATTATAGTTGCAGTAAATCTTCAGATTAACTTAAGAAGCATTAACATCCTAAAATTGAGATTTTTCTTCAGGAATATGATATGTAAACTTTGCTTTGCTGGATTATATTTTTATGTTTGTTAATCAAATTTAATAAATTCTTTCAGATAAGTAGTTCATATTACTTGCTAGGATTTTCTTAGGTATTCAATGTAGTCTATGTGGGTGAAATGGTATTTCTTCTTTTTTAAATACACAATAATTATTTCTTCTAATACTTTCTGATACATAATAATTATTTCTTCTAATACTTTCTGATAGAAAGTTTTTTGTTTAAAAAAAATATTCTACTATTGCATATTTATTTTATATGTGTCAAATTCTGTGTCCTGTCTTATTAATTCTAGTAGTTTTCAGGTGATATTTTTTATTGTATGGGTATAAATTGTATGTAATTTTCTGAAAACTGTATTTTTCATTTCTTCTTTTTCAATATTTGTGGATCTTTCTCTTTTCATTTTTGCATTTGACCAGGACTTCACTGCAAGCCTCTCCATCTTGTTCTTGAAGTCAGCAGGAATGCCTATTTTTGTATGATAATTTAGTATAACATTTACTGATATGTTCATTTTTTCAAGGTTATTTTTGATTTACTTTACCAGTGCTAAAAAAGGTACTATACAGAAACATTATCAGTGAGTGAAGGCCAATTATAAATTATGTGGTCTTGATAGCCAATAAGGAGCGATGAATTTTCCCGGTCAGAGAATGGCTGTTGTATTCTTTCTTTTGAGAGTGAGAGGGTCTCACTGTAATTCATGCTGGTCTTGAACTCACAGTGATCCCCCTGCTTCAGTCGCCTGAGTGCTAGGATTAGCTGATGCATTCTTAATCAGGAAAAGGATAATTTTTTATGTTTAATTTAATTCATCCAAGAATAACTGGTCAAATTACATATAATTCTTTACTATATAAGTGAAGTTTAACTTATCGCTTTTTCTTAAAAGAGATGAAGGGAGGAGGGATGGAGGGGGGAGGGGTAAAAGATGAAAAAGAATTAAATGTCTTATGTACATGTAGCAACTACTCACAGTGAATGTAGTCATCATATACTGCAAACCTGTACCAATAAAACATAAATAAAATTAAGAATGCCTGACTTATTTTATCAGATGCTTTGATTATAAGGTTTTTTTGGTAGGTTAACTGTTATAATAGATGATACAGAGAAACCAGTCTCCCTGTCACTCTTGTCTCCTATAGTCTATTCTAAACACATGCACATTTTTCCTTGTTCAAACTTTCCAACCCCTTCCTGTGTTGTTTAGAGGGAAAAGAAATGCCTTTATTACAACTGGCAAGGCTCTACCCCGTTCAACCTTATTCCAATGCTGCCTCATCTTCTATTGCTATCTCTCTCCAGTCACCTTGACTTCCTTAATGTTTCTGAACATACTGGACACTTTCCCCTCACAAAGCCTTTGCATTTGCTTGTCCTCCTGCCTGGGATGTTCTTTTCACAGATGTCATCAAACATTTCTCACTGACTTTAGGTCTTTGTCAAGCTGATATTTATAGTGAGTCCTTCCCTGATCACTGTTTCTAAAAGTTCAACCTATCTTGACTTGGTATTTTCTTTTCTCTTTTTTTGGTACAGGGAATTGAACTCATGACCTCGGGCTTGCCAAGCAAGCGCTTATGCCACTGAGCTATATTCCAGGCCCAATGTTTTCTTTTCTTGCTGTGATTTTTAATCCTGGTTTGTCAACTTCATTAGACTAAGAAATGTGCAGTAGATTAGTAAAGAACACTCCTGGGTGTCTGGATGGGTCAAAGAAGCATGACCTTGAGTACTACATATGGTCCCTAGCTTGTTCTTCTTTGGCACTGTTCTGTTTTCTGGCTACCAGGAACTATGGTGAACAGCTTTTGCCATGTTTTTCCACCATGAGATTTCTGCTTTGGTGCCTGGTAACCATGTACTGAATCTCCTGAGACCATTTGCTAAATTATACCTTTTCTCCTCAGAATTGTGGGCATTAGGTATTGTGTCTCAGTAACAGTAAAACTGACTAATACATGTGCTCTTTTAATCTCTTTTTAAACTTATCACAAACTCTGTACTATCTATTTTGATGATTGATTACTTCTTTCATTAGAAATATGGACCACCAACTAGAGATTTAGTCTCCTTTGTTCACTGCTAAGCATGTCATGCAGAACAATGCAGGGAATGTAATAGGTGCTCAATATATGTGTTGAATACTTGGCTAAGTGGCTTCACAACACTGAACCACTTTTGCACCCCAGAAATAAATCCTAGTTAGTTATCACACAATACCAGATTTGTTAACTGCCAAGTAAGTAATTAGCAAAGTCAGGATGTTGTCATTTAACAAGATGTAGAAGGCATTAAGATAGTTTTGAGTGACATGTATAAAACTCATTATAGTTTGACAATTATTGTTCATGTTATAAGCTTTAAAAAATAATCTTTTTTCTTAACTGAGAATAATTCTACTATATTTCCCAATAATAAAAACTGCAGGATAATGAAAAAATAAAGGAACAGAACAGTGTTAACAAGTAACAGAATCCATTCCTACTCTCTACTTCCTGTTTTATACCCCTCAGCCTTTTCCAGGTATTTTCAGGACTTCAGGGGTGAATATCAGTGATGCAAAGAAAAGAGTAGAGGCAGCAGAGAGAAGCATGAGGCCATTTCCCAGAGAGGTATAAATGGTTGGTAGATTTGAAAAGGTGCTGCCTTTTCGTCTAATCAGAGAAAGACAATATCTTTTGTGTGCAAAACCTAAAAAAGAACAATATGGACAGAACCTTGTATGGTGGTGGAGGGAAGGAAGGCAAGAAGGGAGGGATGGGGATGGGTTGCCCTCTGTTTTGCTAATAATGGGAGGAGAGATTTGGGGCCCCAACTTGCTAGTTATGTGGCCTCACATGACCATGAATCTAGGCACCATACTCTTGGTCCAGATAGTGGTTCTTACTCAGGTACCAGCTCCATATTTCCTTGGAGGCTGAGTTACTGTGGGAAAGAATAAGGAGGAATATCTTAACCTGCCATAAGAAGACTTAAGTCCAACATTACTAGCTTAGAAGTCTTTTCATTTGTGGAGTCTGGCAGGAAATGCTTAGGTCTTCCGTAAACAAAAGGGAAAGAGGAGAGTGCTTGAACTTCACTGAGCTACTAGTAGTTGTATCAGAAATACTCTCCTTCAGAGGCTAGTATTTTCTCTAACTAGAATAAAACCTATTCCCATGCATGAATTTCAGAGGAGGGCTGCATAAGCAATTTAGCACCTAGTGAAGGTGTGCTCTGCATGTAATGATACTAGAGCTGGTACACAGGTTGAAGGAAGTTTAGACGTAGGAGGTGCGGCTCAGACTCATTTGGAATAGATTTTGGCAGACGTTCAAACTGACTGCAGATGAAATCTCCAAATTTCTTGAAACTAGTGGAGAAGTTGCTAAAGACAGGCAAGTATTTTCACCTATACAATCCAAGATAGGCCAAGTAGAGATGGGAGGTTGTCAAGGCAAAGGGACTCTGCTACTCATTAATCTTATGTTCATGTAGTAATCCTGGTCTTTTGGGAAAAGATGATACCTTGGAAGAATTTAAACTTTCAGCACCATGAAAGTTTGAACAAGGAAAAATGTGCATGTGTTTAGAATAGACTATAGGAGACAAGAGTGACAGGGAGACTGGTTGCTAATATGGATGACAAATTTTGTTTTGTTCTTTGGTCCTCACATTTTTTTTTTTTCAAATTTGAGGAACCAGGGTATAAGGAAAACAGGTCTCTCCACATGGGCTATTGCTAAGAAACATATTGTCCCAGAGTGCAGACTCATGTCAAGCTTAATGGTGCTGGTGCTTCTGCTATGTAGGGGAAAAGAAATCTTGTTAAAGTTGCAGTTCTTGGGCCTAATGCATACCATGACTTGTTTAGGGTATGCCACATGTTTAAGACACTTAAAGTAGGGCTCAAGTATTTTTTTTTTTTTAGTAATTCCTGTTTCTTCATCTTTCATTGGTGTTTCTCAGAACAGGAGAACTTGTTTTTATTGAGGAAAAATTCCTGTCTGTTTAAACAGAAATAATCTTCCTCTACTTCACAGATGAGATAAAAAAATAATAAAAATTGTTTGCCAAAACCCTTCAGAGTTTTAGGTCATTAGAGAAGTGTTCTCATGAAAAAATATATCCAGATAAGATAATTACATATTGAGAAATAATGCTGTAATTCAGTTTAGTCCTCTCTCTTATCCCCAACCAGTTTCATTAATAATTAAAGTTATGCTTTCTAATATTGAGATCATTAAATAGGTATAGCAAATTATAAGATACAAACTAAGAATCTATAAAATATATCCACATATCAAGAGATCCCAAGTCCCATCTGATGTGCTATTTTTATTCAGTACCAGCATTCTCTCACAAACATGTTTTCATAATTCAAACTACATATAATATGATTGATCAATTAGAAAACACAACTTACTTTATGCAAAGAGTGGTCAGTGATAATACCATCACATTTGGGAGACACTATAAAATAAACCCTTAAGTACACACCACAGTTGTGATGCCTTTAAGCTGTGTTTATTTAGCAGTGGGCCACAACGGTGACAAAAATCAATAGGAATGCATACTAAGTTTTGTGCTAATGATAGAACTGGCTGTGATAAGGAAAAGAAAAACTATTACTCCTGAGCAAATGTTCTATGTAGTCAAACTGAATTTGTTCAGTGAAGTCTGTTTTAAAGCTATGCCCTTATAGTTCTAATAAAACCTTTATTATTGAAAAGTTCCTGCAGAATATGTAACTTTGCTATTTCAAGTCTCAACTTTTTTAGACCTTACTTCCATTTTCCCCATTGTTTTCAGGTGGAAATTTTTAAACATGTGGATTTCTTTGAAATGCAAATAGTACTTTATAGGAGAACAAGGTGTGCTAGTGAGTCATGTGAAACATTAGGTAACCATGACAATCCTGAATACTAAACGGAAAAGTGCATTTCAGACCTAGATTTATGGGCCCCCAAAGGTCTAACAATCCATAAAAATGTCTTTAATCTATTTTTATTTCATTTTAAAAGACACATCTAGAACTGATTCATTGGATGACTATAAAATCAAAATCTCAAGAAGGGTTTTATGACTCTAAATCAATCTGCTTGGATGTGTGAAATCTCTGTGTTATATGTTGCAGGAGGTCAGATGGTATCTTGAGAAGGGGAATCAACACCAGAATCAACTGAGTTACCAGAATCAACACCCAGAACTGTTCTATCAGTCTGAGATCAATGCTGTGGCTTCCTTTTCATTTAGAAAGTGTCATGTTGATTATTGTCCATGGAGACAATATGCTTGTCAGCTATTCTTCCCTTTTCCTTATACTTGGCATACAAGCTGAAGTGTTGTAGACTCCAGATCATTCTGGAGCAGAAATGATAAAAATAAAAATGATAAGAGCAATAATAATAAATGTTATAAAAGTTTCTATGGCTATTTTAATGTTTTACAAAATCTTATTAGGGATAGTAGTTTGAAGATGAGGAAATAGAGATTCAAAAAATTAAACAATTTACATCTAGAAATTAATAGAGGCAAAGATTGAACTGTCTCTAAAACTCATGCTCTTTATTACCAGATTATACTATTGCTCTGGCAGGAAAGAATCCAGACTTTTGCATCACAATTATCTTTTGTGCTAGGAATTGAAAATGGGACTGGGCATATGCTAAGTGAGAAGCACGTGAGTGAGTCATACTTTGAGCCCCTGAATGACAACTTTTGACCAAACATATCATACAACACCTTCAGAGAATGAAGTGGATTGGGCTATGTGATTTCTTCTACATCCACTGGAAGGTTCTTGAAAGACTGCCTTTGTCATCATATGACCTCTTTCTAAGAAATAAAATAATTATCATTCAATAAGCAGTAAGTGGACAATTTGAACTACCATATTTACACTCTTCCAGTGAGGAAAAAGCCATGAATGTTGTTGAGGCACATTCCAATTTAATAAAAATTATCAAGTGTGGAATTATCATTTCAACCTATATAAGTAGTGATTACATATAATTCAATCTAATAGTATTCAGATGACATTGTAATTGGAAATATATTATTCAAATTAGAATGTAGAGAAATTAGAACTTAAATTTAGAGGAATGTGTACCTGGGTTTAAAATTACCAATTGTTGTAGCTTGTGTCTATTTTTTTTTTTTTCTGTTTTTTTTTTCCGGTATTGGGAATCAAGCTCTCGACCTTGTGCTTGCCAGGCAGGCACTGTGCAGCTGAGCTCAATCCCCAGCCCAGTATAGCTTGTGTCTAGATGTCCCTCCAAAGCCTCATGCAGTCATAGGTGCGGCTTTTTGAGAGGTGGCTTGATCTACAGTGTATGATGTTGGGATTCAGGGTGTATGATTGTTAAAATAGACCGCTGATTGGTTTGGCATAGTTCTGGGTAGGATTAAGGGTGCCCCACCCTGAGATGAGAGCAACCTGTCCTAAGGACAGGTAGACTGGATACAATATAGTGGGACAGAAAGAATCTGTTCTTGTTGTTTGCAGCCTTCTGCCCGCCCTATTTTGGCTGAACCGTTTCTCCTTTTTGATGCCCTCTGCCATGCCACCCTGCCTCAGAGCCAGTCAGTTATGAACTGAAACCTCTACAAACTGTGAGCTAAACAAATTTTCATCCTTAAACTTTGGGTGTGGATATTTTGCCTCAGCAATGAGAAAAGAAGCTAAGACACCAATGGTACTAGTATTGGCTAGATTTGTTTGGAGGGCAATTACTTAAAAACATGTCCAGTTGGGCATAATTAGGTGAAGGTTGATAGGATTAGGCTGTCTGTTTGAGTATGCCTAATAATCATTAGCTTGAATACACCTAGCTTCTATTAATTTGATTTTAATAATTAACTCACTATTAAAAACATTTTGATGTACTGAGAGTGTTATTATCTTGTAAATTAGAGCAGCTATTTGTTACAGGCAATGAAAAATTTTGGTTGCAAGTTTTAATATTAGGCTTATACAGTCAATGTTAATGACAGAGTTTATTATGAATTTATTTGATAATGTAGGGTTGTGATACTGCTGAATTAATTATATATGCTGCACATCATGTAAAATTTGATAAGATGTGCTTTGGTCTATGACAACTCCAGAATTTACAAACTGTGGACTGGAACATTTGATGAGTGTAGTATATAATTCACTCAGAGAAATTTCAATGTCTTCTAGGCCATTGTGCCTGAGAGTACTCTAAATTGCAAGACTGATCATTAATACTCCAGGTTAGTGGTTTCCAAAAGATTTTAATATTGATGTCTATGATGAAAAAGGCATGCACTTTAAAAAAATGAAACACTTAGGAATAAATCTAACAAAGGAACTAAAATATTTATACATTCAAAATTATAGTACTCTGAAAAAAGAGTACTATTAAATCCAAGGGGATTTCAGAAAATGGAAGGATAACCTTGCTCATTGATAGGAAGAAACAGCATTGTGAATATGACCATATACCCAAAACTAATACATAGATTTAATGCAATGCTGATCAAAATACCATTAGCATACCACACAGATCTAGAGAAAATATTCTGAAAATTCATCTAGAACCAGAAGAGACCTAGAATAGCAGAGGCAACACTGAGCAACAAAGGCAAGGCAGGAGGCATCACAATCCTTGACTTGAAATTATACTACAAAGCTACTGTGATAAAATCAGCATGGTACTAGCAAAAAAGCAGACCTGAGAATTAATGGAAGAGATTAGAAAATGCAGACACAACTACAAGTACACTCAACCACCTTATATTTCACAAAGGGACCAAACATGTTCACTGAAAGAAAGATAGCCTCTTTAATAAATAATGCTGGAAAAACTGGCTTTCCACAATTCAAAGTCTAAAAGTAGATCCATGTCTATCACCATTCACTAAACTAAGGTCAAAATGGGTCAAAGATCTAAATATTAAAACAGAAACACTAAATCTACTGCAAGAAAAAGTAGGTAGAAATCTTGAAGACATAGGGGTAGGCAGAGTTCATAAAAAAAAAAAAAAACCAAGCTGCACAAGAAATACTTCAAAGAATCAACAACTAGAATCTCATCATATTAAAAAGTTTTTTGCACATCAAAAGAAGTCACCAACAGAATGAAATGAAAACCTATGTATTGGGAAAAATTTTACCCACCTGTCCCTCAGACAAAGAACTTCTATCTAGGACATATAAAGAATTAAAAACTAAGGCCCCCAAACTTAAAACAATCCAATCCAAATATGGTCATCTGAGATGAATATACACTTCTCAGATGAAGAAATAGAAATGGTAAATAAATACATGAAAAAATGTTCAACATCATTGGTCATTTGAGAAATGTAAATTAAAAGAACGCTGAGACTGTATCTCACTCCAGAAAGAACAGCTATCATCAAAAAATCAACCAATGACAAATGCTGGAGGGGCTGTAGGGAAAAAGGAACACTTGTCCACTGTTAGTGGGTGTGTAGACTGGTACAACCACTGTGGAAATCAGTGTGGAGATTCCTAAAAAATGTAAGATTAGAGCTACTACTCAACCCAGCTATTCCTCTCCTCAGTATTTTTACAGAACAATTAAAAACATCATACCACAGTGATATATATGCACCCATGTTTATAGCAACACAATTTATAATAGCTAAATCTTGGAAAGAACCCAAATGCCCACCAACTGAGGAATGAATAAAAATATATGGTATTTTTTTATACAGTGGAGTACTACTCAGCTATAAAGACAGATAAATTCAAGGCTTTTATAGGTAAATGGATGCAACTAGAGACCATACTCATAAGTGAAATAAATCAGACTCACATGTGTAAACATTGTATTGTTTCCATAGTGTAAGTAACTGAAAGAATAAGTATGGTCTAAAATGTACAGTGATACTGTGAAATGGGGAGAAATTGTTCAAAAGTAAAAAGAAACTAGAATGGGCAAAAGGGGAAAAGAAGGAAGGGAAAAGAAAAATTGCAAGTTAGTTATACTACTAGTGCCTCAGTTCATTAAAAAAGGAATGATTGTGCTAATATTGATTGGGGAACTTTCATGCCCATATTTTGTAATCTAAGTAACTACTTTAAAGGTAATAATATGCAATGCATTAACTATGTTGTTCTCCTATTATTTTGTTATGAAATTTTGTTTTACATTTTTCCATAAAATAAAAAATTTAAAAAAACTAAAAAAAATCCATGAATGATAAATTTATCAGAGATATATAATCCATGGAAAAGTATTAAATACCAGACTTTAAAAATAGTATAGAATTCATAATTTGCAGAAAAGATAAATATGAAGACAGAATTTCTGAAATTGAAGATAAAATGTAAGTTATGACACATTACTTATTTTTTTGACACATTACTTAGAGAAGCCTTAAAAATGCTAAGAGAATGAGAAAAATTCATCCAACAATACTAGACAACACTGAGAAGATCAATCAAAGGCTAATTGGAGTTGGAAAGAAGCAAAAGATAGAACCACATGGAATAAAAATTTATTTACAGAAACTACAATAGAAAATTTAAAGTATGAGGAACAGTTTCAACATACAACAGCGAGGCTTACAGAATATCAGGCATGATGAAAAAAGTAACTCCATATGACAAATAATAATTGAAATACCAGATGTCTAATAAAATATTTTTTTAAGTTGCTCAGAGAACAGGAAAAAGTCACATACAGTGGTAAACCTAATAGAATCTCAGCAGACTTCTCAATATGATCTCTGAAAGCCAGAAGCTTGGAGTAAAGTATTTCAAGCCCTAAAAGTAAACAAATTCCAACCCAGATTAACATATCTTGCAAAACTTTTTTAAGAAAGAGATGGAGAAATGAAAAAATTCCATGAAAAAACAACACAGCAGATTTTCAAAGAATAAACCAGCACTCCAGAGAATATTCAGGAACATCATAGACAAAGACAATGAAGCCAATAGAAAGAAAAATCTAGATGGCATTAATGCATCAAACAAAGTGAACAGATAAACCAAGAAAGGGGAACGAAAAATGAAGGAGTTATTAACAAAAAAGTGCCATGGAACCAATAAATCAACACTTTTTAGTAATAATTCTCAATGTTAATGGCCTCAACTTGCCAATTAAAAGACAGAGAGGTAGCCTGGACCAAAAAACAAAATCCAATAGTCTTTTACTTTCAAGAATCTCATCTAAACCAAAAAGATATTCATAGACTAAAAATCAAAGGATGTAAAACCATATTTCATACATCAAGACTCTGAAAAAAATAAGGGTAGCAATTTTACCTTCAAAGTACACTTCAAGCTAAACTGAAAAGACAAAGAAAGTCACTATGTACTAGATAAGAGAATAATCAACAAGAAGAGATAAAACTTGTGAGTGCATATGTACCAAATACTAAAGCACCTATCTACATGAAACAAATGATGCTGGGCCAAAAGAAAAAAAAGATCAAATAAGTACTAATGTAGTCCTACTAGGTGACCTTAATACCCCACATTTGCAAAGAAATAGATCAATTAAACTAAAAATCAATAAAGAAACATCAGAGTTGAACCATGACCTTGAACATATGTACTTAATAGATATCCACAGGGTATTTTACCCTATCACAGCAGTGTATACATTTTTTAGTAGTACATAGGACCTGCCCCCAAATAGATCACTTCCTAGTCCAAAAGACCTACTTAAGTAAATCTGAAAGAACTGAAATCATGCCATGTTCACTATTAGACCAGAGTGCAAAGAAACTAGAAATTAACCATACAAGAAACCACAATCAATTTAGAAACATGTAAAAAAAGTAAACCTCCTGAACACCCAATGGGACACAGAAAAAATCTAGAAGAAATTAAATAATTTCTTGGAACAAATTACCATAGCAGAACAACACACCAGAACCTATGCTATAAAATCATAGTAACAACACACCAGAACCTATGTGATAAAATGATAGCAGACCTAAGTGGGAAGCTTATCACAACCAATGTTCATATAACAGAGCAAGCTCAAATAAATAACCTAATAGGAAACTTTAAGATACCTGAAAAACAACAATTCCAGCCCTAACTAAAGGTAAGGAGTGACATTATAAAGATCAAAGTAGAATTTAATGAAAACACTATTTTACAAAACAATACAAAGAATTAACAAATCAAAGAGTAGGCTTTTTGGAAGAATAAACAAAATAGATAAACTCTTGGCCAAATTTACCAAAAGAAAGAGGCATAAGACCCACATCGATACCATTTGAAATGAAAAATATGAAATCACAATGGACACCATCAAAATTCAGATGATAGTAACTGTTATGAAAAGTAGTATTGCAAGAACTTGGAAAACCTTGAAGAAATGAAAGGATTCTGAGAATCATAAAATTACCAGAACTAAACCAAGAGGATATGAAAATTTTGAACAATCCAATAACAACCAATGAAACTGGGGCAGTAATAAATATGTACCAACTACAAAAAGCCTAGGACCAGATGGGTCCACTGCTGAATTCTACAAAGGCTTTAAGGGCACTATATCACCCATACCCCTCAAAATCTTCAAGTAATTGACAGGGAAAGAGTGCCTCTAAATTTATTTTTGGAAACCAGGATCACTCTATTCCCAAACCTAGACAAAGATCCAACTAAAAAAGAAAACAAAAGGTCTTTTCCTAAATGAATAGAGAAGGAAAAAATAATCAATGAGATATAGGCAAATAAAATACCACACATAATCAAAAGATTCATATATCATGACCAAGTAGTTTTTGTCCCTGGTTGCAAGAATATTTCAATATCTGCCAGTGAATAAATGCAATCTATCACATAAACAGAAGCAAGAGCAAAAAACACGTGATCATATAAATTAATGCAGGAAAAACCTTTTGACAAAATCCATCTTCTTTTCATGATAAAAATTTTCAGGGGCTGGGGATTTAGCTCAGCGGCAAAGCGCCTGCCTGGCAAGTGCAAGGTCGTGAGTTTGGTTCCTGGTACCGGAGAAAAACCAAAAAAAAAAAAAAATTTTTTTCAAAAAATAGGTATAGAAGGACCTTACCTGCATCTTGTATAAGTCATTTATGACAAACCAACAGCCACCATCGTATTGAAAGAGGAGAAACTGAAAGCTTTCTCCAGAAATGAGACAAGGATCCCCACTAACACCACTTCTGTTCTACATAGTATTCAAAACATTAGCCAAGCCAGTCAGGTAAGGCAAATATGTAAAAAGGATATGTATAAGAAAGGATGAAGTCAAATTGTCATTATCAGTAGATGACATGAAATGCTCCATAGAAAATTCAAAGAATTCCACCAAAAATTAATAAATAATTAAAATTAATAAACTTTCAGCAATGTAGGATACAAAATGCATACACAAAATCAGTAACATTTGTGTATACCCATAACTAACTCACTGCAAAAGAAATTAAGAAAATAGTACCACTCACAATAATATCAAGAAAAAACAAATACCTGGGAATTAACCTAAGGAAATGAAAGACCTCTTCAACAAAAACTAAAGGACTCTGAAAAGGAGATTGAAGAGGACATTAGAAAATGGAAAGTTGTCCCCTGTTCCTAGATAGTCAGAACCAATATTGTCAAAATGGCAATACTTCCAAAACCAATGTACAGATCCAAATCAAACTACCAAGAGCATTCCTCACAGAACTAGAGAAAACAATCCTAAAATTCAGATGGAAGAAGAAACCCAGAATAGTAAAAGCAGTTCTGTGCTACGAGGAATAAGCAGAAGGCATCACAATACCTGACTTCCAGTTATACTACAAAGTGACAGTGATAAAAATTAATAATAATAATAGTAAGAACAATAATCCAGACTTTCTTTTCTGCCCCTTTTCTCCATCCCAACTCCTAAGGTCTACATATTAATGTCTCCTAAAATTCACAGGTTGAAAACTAATACTTAAAGGGATAATAATGAAGAGTGAGGCCTTAGGAAGTGATTGAGTAATGAGGATTCCACCCTTCTGAATGAGATTAATTCATTTATAAAAGAAGACCAGCCCAAGGAAACTTGTTTGCCTTTCTGCCACTTAACAATGCACAGAAGCTACCATCTATGAGGATGATCTTAGTCTTGCACTTCAGTTCCTTCACAACAGTGAACAATAAATTTCTGGGTTTTTTAAAAAATAAATTACTAAGTCTAAAGTATTCTGTTGCACACTCCAAATGATAAGATAAATAAGATACCATCCCTCTACCTCCAAAGTGTCTCTCATCAGACTACTTTTTCTGAATGCCACTCTTGCCTCCCTTATCCAGGTCTCCCTCTCTCCTGGATGACTGCAGCTGCTAACATACTCTGTTGCAGGGTGGCAGTGGGAATAGGGATGGCTCCATCACAATGCACAGCAGGAGAGATCCTCCTAAACTCTTAGTTCTTCCATGTCTGTTTTAAATTATCTCAATAGCTGGCTTCCTACTGCATGGAGAATTTGGTCAAAACACTTTAATGTGCCAGACAAGGACTTCTGCAACCTTGCCCCTGCTTTTCTGCCTTCCTTCACTCCTTTGGGTATTTTGAAGTTTTTTAAGTTTTCTGATTCATATATCATGACCAAGTAGTTTTTGTCCCTCGCTCTCTCTCTCCCTCTGTCCCTCTCTCTCAGCTGCTGCTGCACATGTGAGGTTTTGGCCTAAAAAATTTCCTTTCTACCTTTTCATCTGCAACATCCACTCAACCTTGACTGACATATTCATGTGTGTATAGCTGCTTTTATACCTGGGCAGGTATCTTTTTCTTATGTTCTAGTCTATTCTTCATATCTACTGTGGCTTGCTTTACTTATTTAACTTTATTTCCAAATCACAGTTTGTGTGTGTGTGTGTGTGTGTGTGTGTGTGTGCAAGTACCTCACCAAAGCTTCTAACTGCCAAAGTTATACCTCTCTTAATAGTGTTTTAAAAATATTCAGCTATTGACATCCCATCAAATTAGATGACAGAATGATTTCATAATTTATTGCTAGAAATAGATTTTAAGTCTTTATCTCAATGCTAGTATTCCTTTAATCATCAAGTACACTTTCTTGTTACTGGTCATGAGTAGTAATCAGTTCTGTGCTAAGATCTAACAAATCAGGCCTGTATTATATCAGCATTGGCAGCTTAGATACTGCTTTTTCCAGCTGGAGCGATGTTTTAAAAGATTTTCAAAGTAGGTATTGAAGATCTTCTGAATTTCCACAGGATCCATAGTAGTTTCACCCTTTTCATTCCTTGCTCCACGCATGAGTCTTTTCTTTCCTTTTTAAAGTAAGGTTGGTTAAGGGTTTATCAATTTTACCTAGTCTTTCAAAGAACCAACTCTCCAGTTCATTGATTCTTTGTATTGTTTTCTTAGTCTCAATTGCATTAATTTCTGCACTGATCTTTATAATTTCTTCCTTTGTATGGGCTTTGGGCTTGATTTGCTCTTCTTTTTCTAGAAGCTTGAGGTGCAACATTAGGTTGTTTGTTTTTGCTTGTTCTGTTTTCCAGACGTTGGAATTCACTCTTATAAATTTCTTTCTTAGGACTGCTTTCATTGCATCCCACAGGTTCCAGTATGTTGTATATGCATTTTCATTTAATTGTATATATTGTTTAATTTCTCCTTTAAATTCATCTGTGACCCATTGGTTGTTCAGGAGAGTGTTATTTAATTTCCATGTGTTTATGGAGTTTTTGCGGTTTCTTTTGCCATTGATTTCCAATTTCATTGCACTAAGGTAAGATAATATGCATGGGTAATTTTAATTCCTTTGCATTTACTTAAGCATTTTGTGTGGGATATTGTATGGTCTATTTTAGAGAATGCCCCATGTGTAGCTGAGAAAAATGTGTATTTTGATGTTATTGTAGTCAGGGCTTACAGGGGAAACAATTTAATACAGGACATATAAAGTATAAGATTACTTTATAATAGTAACCCAAAAAGGCAAGTACAAAAGAGTGCAGGAAATCTGTCCACACACTAAAGACCCAAACAACTGAGCCAAGGGCCTGGATCCCTGTCAATGTCCTGCATGAGTCCAGCTGAAGACTTACACCCCATGACAATACACCCCATGAGTCCATCTGGAGGCCTAGAACCCATGACAATATCTCATGCAAGTCTGTTTTATGTATCTGTGCTAGAAAGGCCCAAAGGTCAATGGTGGAAGTGACCAGCAGGAAGAAAAATCTGTGCTGGTAGGCTCAGGAATCTACTCTTGGGTCCAGGATGTGATGTTCAAAGTAAGGATCAGAGAGCTTACCCCAAAAGGACCACAGCCATACTCAGTGACAGTGAGGTCCCACACTCTGATGATGAGAAAAGCTGAGTCCATATCAGGAAAACCAGAGTGACAAGCTTCTCCAGAAGGTTGAACAGAACAACATCTTCCCCTCTGGAGTCAGGAAGCAATGCTCAAAGTAAGGACCAGAGCTCCCCCAAACTGAACCACAGTCATTCTCAGCAACAACAAATTCCCGAGCTTCTCTGACAATGTGAACTGCTGAGTTCACATTAGGAAAGCAAGCATGACAGTCTCCTCCAGGAGAACAAACAACCCCAACTTCTTCCTCTGCTGTTCTCCTTTCTATGTTGCTGGCAGCAATTCTCAGGTGGGCCTTGTGTACCCAGCACCACAATGATTCAGTTCACCTCAGTTTTACAAGTTGATTACCAGTTGTCAATCCACCATGATGTTGTTGGATGGAACACTCTGTAAACATCTACTAAGTCCATTTGTTCACAGGTTCATTTAGTTCTGACATTTCTTTGCTGAGTTTTTGTCTGGTTGATCTATCTACCTATTTGTGACAATGGGATATTCAGATCTCCCATTACAATCATGTTATTGCTTATTTGATTTTTCATGTCTATTAATATTTGTTTTATATAGTTGGGTGCTCCCATATTTCTTACATACATATTTATGATTGTTGTCTCATCTTCTTGATATTTTCCCCTAACAAGTATGTAGCGAACTTTTTAATCGTTTTTGATCATTCTTGTTTTAAAGTTCACATTGTCTGCAAACAGAATAACTACTCCTGCTTTTTTCTGGGTTCTTGTTGCCTGGAGTATTATTTTCCACTCTTTGACGTTCAGTCTGTGAATTTCTTTCTGAGTTAAATGTGCTTCTTTTATATAGCATACTGTTGCATCTATTTTTGATCCATTCTGCCAATCTGTGTTTCTTTTTTTGATTGGTGAATTGAGGCCATTTACATTGATGGTTATAATTAATATGTATTGGCTTATCCTTGTGATTTTATTTTCCTGCTGTTGATTCCCTGTTTTCCCCCTCTGTTTAATTGCTTGCCCTGTTTGGTGGCTTCTTTCTATTGTTCTTAGAATTTTGGTCATTTTAATCTCTCTCTGGAAAATTTTTCAGTTCCCTTTGTAGGGTTGATTTGGTGGCTATGAGTTATGTCAGTTGTTCTTTATCATGGGAGTATCTTATCTCTCCATTCATTTTGAAATATAGTTTTTCAGGGGATATCAATCTGGATTGGAAATTATTTTCTTTCAGGACTTGAAAAACTTTATTTATTTATTTATTTATTTTCCATTTTTCTTCTGGTACCAGGAATTGAACTCATAACCTTGCACTTGCCAGGCAGGTGCTTTGCCACTGAGCTAAATCCCCAGCCCCCAAGGACTTGAAAAACTTCAGCCTAAGCTCTTCCTTCCCTGATCATCTGTGTTGAGAAGTCTGCTAGAATTTTGATGGGCTTTCTTTTATTAGTGAACTGTTTCTTTTCTCTAAGAGCTTTTAATATTCTGTTCTTGTGCTGAATTGCTGGGATCTTGATAATTATATGCCTGGGTGTAGATTTATTTTGGTCAGGGCTAATTGGAATTTTATATGCCTCACTTACCTGTATGTCAGATTCTTTTCCCACACTTGAGAAATTTTCTGCTATTACTTCTGCAAATAGTCTTTATGTTGTTTGTGTTGACTCTTGCTTTTTCACTAACACCAATCAGTCTTATATTGTTTGTCTTTTCATTATCTTGCAACTCTTGAACTCTTTTTTCCTGATCTCTTGTTACTTTTAAGAGATATTTCCTTTCATGATCACTAGCCATGATCCTGTTTTCATCATCTGAAAGTCAGTCTTCAGTTTTATTCAAGCAGTTTTCCAAGCTTTCAATGAAATTTTAAATTTACTGAATATCTATACCTGTTTGAATCTATTTTATACATTCTATTTCTCTCCTGTATTGGGCTTTCATGGCTTCCATCATTTTCCTGCACTGCTATTTTCTCTAAATTGTCTACTCGAGATTTTTAAGCAATTCCTTCATTATGATTGTAATTTTTTTATTTTAATTTTTTTAGTGTTGATGCTTCAAGTTTCTTATGCTAGGTAGCTTTATCACTAGTATCATGATTTCTTTAGGAAATACCTATTCCTCAGAGGTGTCTTCTAGGTGTAGCTGAGCCTTAGCTTTGTGTCTGTCCCAAGTTCATTCCTTCACAATTTATTAGGGAACAGAAGTTACTCTCTGCTTGGCTCAGCACACCTTTGGTACTGCACTGCTATGGTGATGATTATGATCTCAGACAATTACAGTGTTGTCATAAAAGGGTGAACAACTGATTACATCAGGTATGGCATTCCAGCTAAAGCAGTACAATTAGTAATAACAATATCATCAAACATAGCCTAGAAACTGTTAAACTGTGATAACTGTTAATTTGGCACATTTAACCATATTAATAAACTTTACAGTTATAGAACATAATCTAACATATATCAGATACTTATTTGCGGTAAGATTCCCCTGGATAGATTGATTTTACCCTCTGGGTTGCAGAACTTTAAGAGGGATAGAGGCAAAATAGAGCAATAACTGAAGAGAAATATAGTAGAAGCAGGGCTGAAAGACAAAGGGTGATCATCCAAGCTTTGTGAAACTGGAGAAGAGGAGAGGAGAGGATAGAAAGGATGAAAGAGAAAGCAAAAGAATATCAAAATGAACCAGAAAGACTAATGTTCATTCACATGTAACTATCAAAGAGTCTAGAAAAATAATTACGAATAGAGAGAAACAGGATGCATGGAACAGAACAAAGAATTAATATCAAGACTTAAACCAATCCCCAATCCAAAAACCAAACTAACAAAAACCAGCAGAACATGAAAATAAAATAAATTAATAAACAAAGATGGAAATAAGGAAAAAGATGGAAAACAATACTCTATGGGACAGAAACCAGGAAAAAAGTATGAGTAGCGATTCTATTTGGAAACAATGATAACATAAAGCCAAAACTTGTCAAAAGAGATAAAGGAGGTAACTACATGTTGTTTAAAGAAAAACGCCTTCAATCAAGGTGAAGAGATAAAAATCATAAATATGTATGCACCAAATACAGGTTTACCTAACTATAAAAATGAATATTAATGGATATGGAAAATCAAATGAGCACTAACATAATTATAGTGGGGGACTTCAATACCTCACAGTCACAAATAGAGAAATAAACTAGACAAAAAAACAATACAAAAATATCAAACTGAATGAAACATGTACAAAAGCAGAGAGTGTTCCTCCACACCTTCATAGGAAAAAAGGTAGCTTCTTTAATAAGTGATGCTAGAAAAATTGCTTTTCCATATGCTAAAGACTACAGCTAGACCCATATCTATCACCATGAACTACACTAAAATCAAAATGGATCAAGGATCTAAATATTAAAATAGAAACCCTAAATCTGTTGGAAGATAGAATAGGTAAAACTCTTGAAGAGATGGGAATAGTTAAAGACTTCATGAAAAAGACTCCAATTTCCCCAGAAGTATTACAAAGATTCAACAACTAGGGTCTCATCTTATTGAAAAGATTTTACATAGCAAAGGAAATCACCAAAAGATTGAAAAGTCAACCCAGAGAGTGGGAAAAAATGTACCTAGCTGTTCCTCAGACAATGGACTAATATCTACAACAGATAAAGAATTGAAAAAAATCAACTTCCCAAATTTAAAGACCCAATCCAAAAATGTGCATCTGAGATAAATATACACATCTCTGATAAAATAGAAACAGCAAGTAGATATGTAAAAAAGTTCAACATCATTGGTCATTTGATAGATGCAAATTAAAAAATGCTGAGATTTCATCTCACTCCAGAAAGAATGACTATTATTAAGAAATCAACCAACAGGTGAAGGGCTGTGGGCAAAAAGGAACCCTTTCCTACTGCTGGTGGGAATATAAACTAGTGCACCCAATGTTGAAATCAGTATGAAGATTCCTCAAAATCTAGGATGAGAGGTCCCATTTGACGCAGCTATTCCCCTTCTTGGTATTTTCCAAAAGAATTAAAAGCATCAAACCACAGTGATATTTGTGCACCCATGTTAATAGCAGCACAGTTTGTAATAGCTAAATTGCAGAAACATCCTAGATGCCCATCAACTCACAAATGGCTAAAGAAAGGTGTGCGTTTTTTATACAATGGGGATACTACTCAGCCATACAGATGGATAAGCTTGAGACATTTATAGCTAAATGGATGGGCCTTGAAAGCATAGTCCTAAGTGAAATAAATCAGCTGCACATGTATAAATATTGCATTGTCTTTCTAGTGTGAGAAAGTGAAAGTGTAAATAAGAACCAAAATGTATAATAGATATTGTGAAATAGGAAGAAATTACTCCAAAAGAAATGGGACTAGGGAGGGTAGAGGGGGAGCAGAAGGAATGGAAAAGAATAAAACAAGAAAAGAAAGATAAAATAGAAAGAAGACTTTCCAAATAAGGAGGGGAAATGGGCTTGAATGGAGTTGAGGGCAAGGAGAAATAACGAGGAATCAAGATATTTCATGTACAGGTACACATTTTCTATTATGAGTGTGATCATTATGTATATCTTAATTGAACCAATAAATTTAGTAGCAAAGAAGAATGATGGTCCACATAAAAGGAATGAAAAATATCAGGCATTAAAACTCAGAAAAATCTTTATTTCAGATGACTACATTAAGTACATTGTTTATAACACATGACATATGAAATTGTGACAATTTATATCAGACACAGCCATATTTGTTCATTATGGAGTGCATATATAATTCATGCATTGCATCTATGCTCTGGTCATGTGGCACTACATCTTGAGTTCATCTGCTCACATAGGCATTTACCTCTTGTCCAAGGGTGCCTGATTTGGTATATATAAATAATTATAGTTCATGTTATCATTTATTTTAAGCATTAATATCAATATTACTTATAATTATGTATTAATATTATTCTATAATTTAATACTACAGTCATGTGTTACAACAGACATAATAAATGCACCCATCCGGCTGGCAATCTTAACTAAGGCTTGATTTTCAAGTAGGGTTTTCATTACAAGCATCCTGAAAAATCATGCTATGGCTTATTTTTCTAATAGGTCATATTTTCTGGGAAATACGGTAAAAATATTTACCCTGACAAAATGGGAAAGTCTATTATTTGTGATATGGGTGTACCTGCAAGCCATTATGCTAAGTGAAATAAACCAGGCACAGAAAGACAAATAATGTTTGACCTCATCTTATATGTTCAATCTAAAAAGTAGATCTCACAGAAGAATTAAGTAGAAAAGTGGTTATCTCAGGCTTAGGTCTGAGAGGGAAGTATGAGAAAAAGGAAGATTCCAATCAAAGGGTGCAAAGTTTCATTTAGGAAGTATATATATATATATCTTCTTCCCTTGATGCCTTCCTACTGCCATGCCATGAGGAAACCTACTCTGCCAGCTTCTCTGCTATGCTGCCTTGCCTCAGACCTAGCCAATTATGGATCAAAACCTCTACAAATAGTGAGATAAAATAAACCTTTCCTCCTTTAACACATTCATGATGGGTCCCAATTCGAATGTCATGCTGTTGGGTAGTTCTGATGTAATTTGCATATCTCGCTGTCAGGTGGCTCTGATTTGGATTCAATTGTGTGATGTTATTTAGCTAACTTGTGTATGTTCTTTTGTTAATATAAAATGCTAAAACAAGAACAGTTTTTATTTCACAACTAGATTATTATTAAGATCAGTGCTAAATTTTTCTTTTATTAGTGCTATGTTGTTCCTTGGTGGTTCTTTTCATTTACATTTAAGATTTTCATTTGTAAGTAATATATAATTTTTGTGTACATATATGTATATTATATCCTATTTCTCCACTTTAAGAGTATTTCAATTTTGTAAACTTTTTCCCATTAGTGTCAAACACAGAAAATGGATGATTCATCAGACGAATCTTTAAATATATCTTATCATTGGAAAAGGTCATGACCTATCTATTACTCTTCAGATGAAGATACATTAGTTAGATGAATGTAATTTTGTGACCAATACATGTTTAATAAACATAGTGCTTATTTGGGTATGAATGTAGAAGATCAAGCAGAAGAATGGCAGCCAATAATAGAAAGAAATGTCATAGAATATGAACACACAGAACTGCAAAATATGCAACTTCTAATAAGAAATATTAATTTCAGTGATCCTTTTGCATAGTATAAATTACTTTTATCTGATAATGTACTTGAAATTATAGTTGAAAAAACAGATATATATGCTATACAATGGGCTTTAGTGCAAAAAGAAGAAAATGTCAGCAGTGCTGGGAATCTGTTACAATTAGTGTGATGAAAATTGTTAATATTATTAATTATGGGGATAGTACCATTACCAGATATTAGATTGTATTGGTCTGAAAATAATAGTTATGCCAAATGACATATAAAGAATGCCATGCAATGTGATCACTTTTTGGTTATTTTGAACTGTTTTACATTTTTGAACTGTTTATAGTTCTCTGACAATACCGCATGCAGAACTGAGAATTCCTTAACAAATTTAGTAAAATCATGGAAGAAATTTTTAATACATCTAAGAATGCAGTAAAACCTGAAAAAAATGTAGTGAGAGATGTGTCTGGCCTGACCAAAGAAAGGCCTTCCCAATAAAACTTGCTGCCTTCTACAAACAACAGGAATCCACTAAAAGGACAATATTGCCCTCATCAAAAAGAACAGATGGCCATAAAAAAATTTAGGACTGGACATACAATCTCCTAGTTGCCAGAATGTCCGGCAGTGTCTGCACACTTGCGCTGACTCTCCTTGGAATTTTGACCCCACACATTCTGTCCAGATTCCTTGAGATTATAAACCCAGCCCCCAAATCCTGTATTAATTTAATCCCTCTCTCAGGCCAGCTGCTGATATCACCCCGATTTCAGCCTGCTTGTATCTAAACATAATTAAACCCAGTCTTTCCCCCTCTTGATCCTGTTGCCTGTGTTTCTTCATGCATAACCTTTAACAAGAAGGAAGTATAATTTTATAGTGAAAATGTCTGCTTTTTCACCAATTCATCAAAGAAAAACAACATCAAGTAAATAATTATATAAATTATTATACGTTACATGAATTATTTTTGCCTAATGGTTACACTTATAATTTACATGTCTGTGCTGGAAAAAGTGCAAATGCTTTGATGCATGGGCATTCTTATGATGTTGTTTTGTTTAATGAAGTGTATTATTTGAGCACTGCTCATTATATGCAGATAGTTATTCAACGATACCCCTAGCAAAGATATTGTACAAAAAGAATTGTACTTCTGCAGCACATACAGCCAAATTGAAAAGTTTTACCATGACAAGCAAAGAAAAAGCAAAATCATGGCAAAACTGTAAACTTTGACAATTTTTCTGGTGTAAAATGTAAAGTGAACCGATGAAAGAACCATTTATATGTTAATAACTTATAAAAATCATACATGTACACCTTTTGAAGAAAACCCTGGAAGCATAAAACCTGATCTTGTATTTGATTACAATAACACAAAAAGAAGGCATTGATTTAGTAGACCAAATGTCATCCATCATCTTATAGTTCTTTAAGGAAAATATGAAAATGCTGTAAAAAAACCTAATAGAGCTAATTTGTGGTGCAATGCACATTTATGTATACCAGCAATGAGTACTCATAAGATTTCCATGTTAAAATTTAGAGAATTAATTATTTATAAACTACTAACCCATGAAAAGATATTTTTGGCCCAAATTACTTGAAAAAGCATTCATTTTGTAGAAATTCATTTAGGATCAGCAAGAAAAGCAAACAAGACATGCAGAGAATGTTATTGAAAATTATGTGAAAAAATGGGTGCTGCTGTGACTACAAAAAATGCTAAAACTGTTACGATGTTTTGCCCTCCCCTGATGGCCCCCTGCATACTGTTTGCATGCCATGAGCAAGCCTCCTCTGCCATGTCCCTGTCCCATGCCAACTTGCCCAGAAGCCAGCCAATCTTGGACTGAAACTGGTAGGAGATAGGGTGTGGCTTAGACAGGCTGAGAAGAGAGGCATGGTGGGATCCAAGAATCTGTGCAGCACTCTCTCTCAGCCCCCATATGTAAAAGTTCTCGCTGTTTCTTGCAAGGTGTGGATAGTGTAAAAGGACACAGATGTCATGAAGAGCTCACTACCATGGCTTTCCTTGTGGTAACCCATTCTGTGTGCCTCAGTGTGTACTTTTTGCCCATTTATTTGGCCCAGGTTCACTCTGCAGAGCCAGTTTTTCCCTTACACTTCAATTTTACTTTTTCAAATAAACTTTTTCACTGTTTTTGCTTGTCTTGTTCAATTCATTGTTTGAGATGAGAAGAACCTGGAGACCAAGAGGTGAACAGCCCCCAAACCGATAACATCATTTGGCATAGCCAGCCAGCAAAGGGTTTTTCCCCTCTTTCTTTCCCTCACTCTCCCCTATAGTGGAAATTCAGTGGGCTCTTTGCTGGGCACACAGAGAACGGTTTGTTGATTTTACAGCCATGGGGTATGGGGTAAGGGAATGTATGACTTTTTTTTCTTCCAGCTGCAATACATCTTTTTACTTGCTTGAATTCTCTCTGCAGGTACGCCTTGTTGTCCATGCATTTATTTGCTACTCATTTTGGAAATTAGCCTGGTTTCTGCTTATCACAGTTTTTAGTGGTTTTTACTTCTCAGTTTGTGTTGGACTAGGGCACCACCATGCTGCCTGGGCACCACCATGCTGCCTGGGCACATGGTTGGCCACCAGGCTATCTTCCACACACAGCTAGACAATACAGCTTACATCAACTGCCACTATTTTTTTCCTGTTCCGTTTCCTTTTTCTTTACTTTCTTTCTTTCTTTTTTTTCTTTTCTTTTCTTTTTTTTTTTTTTGATTAACTGACCTTACCAGCTAAGCCTCTGATTTTGGTGAACATGTGAGTTTTTGTAAAACAAGAGGGAGGAAACTCTTTTCGTTTAAATTATTGTGACCAGCATAGTGGCTCTTCCCACACAGAACAGAAAAAAATTTTCCATTTAACAAAAATGCCTGAGGCTTTTGCTGGGGTAGGGCAATGTCTGGGAGGCCTTGTTCTCAGGCAGTTCTGGGATGGTGGGCAAAACCACTCCAAGCACGTCAGCAGATGATGCCAGGGATGAAGCAACAGAGCTCTCCTGGCAGTGTGCTGAATGTGGGCAGGTTGAAGCCACCCTCACCTGCCTGTGTCCTGTGTAGTTTTGGCTGATTTGGCATCCTCCTCATTTTAAATCTCACATGGTGCTATCACTTCCTGGCTGAATTTTTTTCCTTAAGTGCAGATAATGTCAAAACCTATGCTTGACAGCCTAAGAAGAACAAATGAACTGTGTTTAAAATTTAACTAAAGTGGGAAAGGGATATAGCTCAGTGGCACAGTTCCTGCCCCGGCAAGTGCAAGGTCCTGAGTTTGATTTCCAGTACAAAAAAATTTTAACTAAAGTGCAGATGAGTATATAAAAGTGATCCATCCCTATTCTTCAAAAAAAATAAAAAGTATTCCCATATCTACTGCTTTCAAAAAAGAACTAAAGTCTTTACTATCAGAATAAATGCAAGGGATAATTTCTCCAATTGACTCTATTCTGCTTAAATAGACAAGAAGAGGCTCAAACTGCAAGTTGAACCATCAAGGGGCTCAACTGGGTGGCTAAAAGAACTTTGCTTAGGGAAAAGTTCCACCCTTATCCTATGGTAGTGAAAAGACTAGGTAAGGCCAGCAAGTGGCTTTACCCTCACCTCCCCAAAGAGTTAACAGGCCCCAAATACAGAGACAAGATCCCTCAAAGGGGTTTCTTACATGTTTTGTGATTGATGCTAACATGATTCTAAAGGTTCAGATGAGACATCTGTCTAGTCTGTGTTAGGATCTCACAAGGGATGTTTTGTGAGGCACTTGGGTATCTTTGTTTTGCATAGTGCATCATTTTAAGGAGTCAAGAGCTAGTTGTCTCTTTCTCTCTATTGGCCCCAGACAAGCCAATGGGAAACCTCTTGGACCTCACCACCACATGGATTTCACTGTCTTGACCATTAAGCCATATCCTTGACCAATGGGGAAGCTCTGATCTTGACAATCTGAAACAAGAACAGCTTACCTACTATTGCAATATGGTTTGGGTTCACTATGACCTGGAAGGTGGTGAGAGATGGATACAAGGTGACACTGTATGAGACTATTCTCCAGTTACAACATTTCTACTTAACACACGCACACATGGTGAAATGAAATCCCTTATGTGCAGGCTTTTGTACCTCTATCATACGGCACGCTCAGGAGCTATGGTACTTAGAACAGTCCTTGAGGAGGAGAAAGATATTCTAGATGATCTTGTCCTGAGTCCCCTACTTGTCTTTCAGAATGTGGGTCTCTGTGGCCTGTTTGATGAGACTGGGAGATGTCCTCAATCTCCTCCTTATAGTCCCTAGGCTAACAAATCCTGTCTGTCCCCTCCAAATGATTCAGGATGTCCACTAGAGCCCACTTCCCAGAGGAATCCAATGTTTCTCAGCCCCCTCATGTTTCTCAAGCAGCCTTAAGTCCCATTAGGTATACACAGACAACTTCAAGCCCCTTAGGTCAAACCTGAAGTAATATTTCTTACTACTCTAATTCACAATTTATCCCACCCTTCAGAGAGTTCCCAGAGGTGGAAGAGAATACTTGAGTACAATTTCCCTTTTCATTAGTACATGTCCAGCACTGTAAGGAATGACTAGGCCAACTGTCAGAAGATGAGTTTCAATCTTTGACCCTTGCTTTTGATTTATCATGGAAAGAGGTCCAATTCATCTTGGCCACTTGCTGTACCCCAGATGAAAGACAAAGAATCATGCAAAAGGTGAGGAACTATGCAGATGAGCAATGTGCTTTCAAAAGGGAAAGAAACCACCACAGAGAGGCTATTCTCCCTTCAACGGGAGCAAACAAGGACTATAATACTACTTATGCACTAAAAAGCATGTCAAATATGCTAGCTGCTTTTATCATGTGGATAAAACGATTCATTACAAAGTCTGTTAACTATGATAAAGTGAATGGGATCATACAGGACACAGAGGAACATCCAGCTGTCTTGTGTAACCAATCAGTAGAAGTCTTTCATAAATATACTAATATTGATCCAACTTCTAGAGAGGGAGAAGCACGAGTGGGACAGCATTTCATCTGTCAATCAGCCCCAGATATTCAGCATAAGATCAGCAAGCCTTTTAACATGTCATAGGTAGCCTGATGGTGAAATAAATTTTCTCTTTTAGACTTCAGATATGATGGATTATATTGTTGATTTTTGAGTGTTGATCAACCTTGAATTATTGGAATAAACCACACATAATAGTAGCATGTGATTTTTTTATATATTGCTTAATTCTACTGGATAGTACTTTAAGACTTTTGTTCTTATAGTCATATAGGATATCAGTCTATAGTTTCTTTGCTTTTGTATTGATTTTAGTATTATAGCAATACTAACTTCATCAAACCAAAAGTTCCTCCTTTTACATTTTCTAGAATTGGTTGTAGTTCTTTTTAAAAGTTTGACAGCATTTTATTTTAACTCTTGGGAAGATAATTAGAAGGGGAATAGATGGGTCAAATGAAATTTCTGTTTTCAATTTTCTGAAGGAATCTTCATACTAATTTAGATAATGGTACTAGATTACATTTTACCAACAATGTAGAAGGAATCCTTTTCCTCCATAGCTTCAATAGCATTTGTTATTTGATTTCTTGATGATAGCCATTTTTTCTAGAGAAATATGAAATCTCAGTGTTATTTTAATTTCCATTTTTCTATTGGTCAAGAATGCCAAACAGTTTATTATGTATTTATTGTCCATTTGTACTTTTCTGAGAAATGTCTATTTATTTCAGTTCCTCATATTTTGATTGATTCCTTTATTAATGTGCATACTGATTGTCATTAATGTAAACTTCTGGTTCATTTACTCTTTAACCACATCTATTTTCTTCATCCCTTCTAAGAAATTTTAATAAAGAGTTATACTACCTGGTATTTGTTTTCTTCTCCTTTTGTTACCCTTTGCTCTGCCTTGGGGGTTTGAGAAGTTGGAGATTTTCTATTTCCGCATTTCCCTATTCTCCTACTTGTAACTGTGTATACATTTTTACATATATTTGTATATTTTAGTTATATGTGTCCTTTTCTATTTTATCCTCTCTTTTTTGGAGCAGGAGTTACTGCCAGTTGGGGACTAGAGAAGTGAGGATTGTATGTGGTTATATGGAGATTTTTAGTAGGATGGTGCTTCCCCATGAATAATTTTCAGCTTTTATGTCCACTTCTAATATTTATAACTTCTATTGTTTACCTTAGCTAGATGATTTCTTCTCTGTCCCTATATTTTGCCACAGAATTGCTTCATTTATACCAGGACCCACAGATTCAACCTTACCATATTTCTGTATGATAGTCTCTTCTCTCTATTTCATTCTTTGCACTAGTCTTGGATTTAGATTTTTCTTGTTTTATAGGACTTTGAAAATTATTAATATAATGTTTATTTGGCCTCACTCTTTTTCTCTGATGTGGGCATTCTCAGATGTAAAATTTCTTTTAGAACTGTTTTCAGTGTGTCCCATACATTCTGGTATCGTGTACTAGCATTATCTTTTGATTCTAGGAACATTCTAATTTACTCTTTGATTTCTTCTGTGACCCATTGATTATTGAATTATTAAATTTGTGTTATTAAATTTTTATATGTTTGAATAATTTCTGTGGTTTATTTTGCCTTTTATTTCTAGTTTCATTTGCTATAATCCAATGATGTGCATAGCATAATTTCAGGTTTTTGCACTTACTTGAGTACGCTTTATTGGTCAGTTTGTGGTCTTTTTTTTTAGAAAGTCAATGTGCTGCTGAGAAGTGTGTTTACTGTGTTGTTTTGGGTGAAACACTACGTAGATATCTATTAAGTCCATTTCTTTGAAGATTTGGTTCAACTCTGATATTTCCTTCTAGATACTTTGACTAGGTGATCTATTTTTGCCAATATGGTATTGAGGTCTCCTACCATAACTGTTTCGATGTTTTGTGTCTAGTACTGTTTGTTTTATAAATTTGCGTGCAATGGTATTTGGTGCATATGTGTTTACAAGCAGTTCATCCTGTTGGATGGTTTTTTTCATGAGTATGTCATGACCTTCTTTTCCTGTTCTAATCAGTTTTGGCTTGAAGTTCTGTCTTGTTCTGCGGCTCAGTTTTAAGCAATTAACCCTTCTCTAAATACTGTCTGATTAGACACTCTCTGGTTATACGGCAGATACTGCATTGGATTTCTTTTTAAATTCTAGCTTGAAAGAGTAACTTCCAGAGTAAAACACATTTTTTTTTTTTTTTTGTAGATTATAACAACTGTGGGTTGTTCTTGGAGCTCGCCATGCTGGCCATGTTTGTGAATTCCCTCTGGATCTGCCAGCCCTCCAGGCTTACCTTCTCTCTCCAGGCATTGGTCACATTTACAGTCAGGTTGGTTGATTGGTTGGTGCATCTGCTGCCTTGTGTCAGAGGGAAACAAAATGCAGAACCAGCTTGAAGTTGGCAGGTGGCCATGATTGGGGTGTGGAATCCACAAGTATTAAGTTAGTTGGGGGGCCAATGGGCAGCTATGTTGTCTACTTGCAGGGTACTGAAGATTTGACAGAATTATCTTGTGACATCATCTGGCAAAATTAGTTTGATTTGGCCTAGTTTTATTTTTAGTGATTTTTAAAGTCTCTGTCACTGAGATCCCTTTTTCCCCCTTATCCTTAAAGTAGGTGTTTCCTTGGAATGTTACATCCACTCCCAAACTTAAGGTATTTTAATTAGTGGATCTTTTAGTCTGGCATTTACTCTTAACAATTTTTTATTTTAAAGGAAAAAAACCGATAAAACAATGATACTAAATTTCAAAAACAAGACAGTAGGAGAGAAACAATTGTTGGCAGACGGTTTATTGTTGTCTTCAAAGTATCTGCTTAGATTACAAGATAAGGCATGAGAAATTGATCAAATAATATAAGGACAAACCTTTCTTTGCAACGAAATAATAGAAATTAGTAATATAGCTATATATATATATACATATATATATACATATATATATACATATATGCATGTATATATTTACTGTTCCTTTTCTCTTGCTTCTTTTCTCCTTTCCCCCATCCTGGTTTCTCTTTCTTTTTGAACAGTTTCTGAACATTTTGGATCTTATTTACTCTTTCAGCTTCTTACACTAGGAGAAAATAGGGTGCAAGTCAGATTTATTTCACTTACACATGTGACTTGCACATGCAAGTCAGATTTATTTCACTTATGAGTATGGTCTCAAATTGATTCCTATAAATGTGTCAAGTTTATCCTTCTTTATAGCTGAGTAGTACTCCATTGTATAAACCTCTTAACAATTCATGAGCAACTTATACCTATACCTTCATGCCCTGTGAGAGGGACTATAGAAGCAGAAAAATCTGGTAGACTCTCTGGGATTTTATAGAGACTTTTAATTTACTTACTTTTAAATTATTTTTATATGATGCTTATTCTCTTAAATCCGATGCATTCATAGGCTTTTACCATTTTAAATGTTTATCATTTCCACCAACTACAGCATTATCTATATAAATCAAAATCATTTTTATCATAGATATAGCCAGTGATTAATAATTCTTTTTTAAAGGACATAAGCTCCAAAAATTTAGCTTATTTTTATAGTATACTTCATTCAATAAATGCTTTTTAAAAGTCATGTGTAGAAATAAATATTTTCAAACTATTTAAATATATTATGCCATGTTATCAATCCACTAAATGAAAAGCAATTGCCAACCTGAGTAAGTTCCAAAGTACTAGTAATTCTGGCTTGAACAGAAATGTGAAGTGTTCTCCAAGCTCTGAACAGTTACCCACTGATTCAAATCTCAAAGTTTAACTTCGATTTGGAAGACTAGTTTCACAGTAATGTAATTTTAACCTCCTGTTACATTCATTTTAATATATTACTAAGATGTTTGTATTCTGTCACAGTGATAGTTTCCAGTGTTCACAATTTACAGTCTCAATTTGTACCCATTCTTTCTATTACAAACTATCTCCCCAAATAAAAATAAAACCACTCCCTGCACAAAACTCTGAACAAGGTATGATTTAAAATAGAGTAATGAAATATGATTTTTAATATTTTAATAATTTTCTAAATATCAGCATGGAAGCTTCCTTTTTAATATGACCACTACTACTTTATTCACTGAGAACTTATGCACTAATTTCCTTCAATCATCTTTCCTATCTTACCTCAAAACTCTTTGATTTGCTCTTTCTGACTCAATAAATTTCAGACTTCTTTTTGAAAAGGGGACTGAAGGAAGGTGATAAATAAACTGTGAACAGAAAAACATTTCTCAAGTTAATCCAAATCAATTTTCTCTCCAATACAATTAAAATTTTAAAAAGTTATCTCCTAATACTAAAGGGGCAATTGGACCTACCAAGCTGGGACCTAAATTTTTAAGTATGAGAACAGAAGAATGAAATAGTTCAGCATTCAATTCTGAAATTTGGAACAATTATGTGATTTGACTAGACTGGTAAAAGAAGTCAGAAATGTACAGCTCAGGAGGTGGTTATTTTGCTTTGGGGGATGGGCAGTTAAAGGAAAGAACGACAAATGAAATAACAAAAACTGTGTTTCCCATTTTAAGGTTGGAGGGGGTGGATCACAGGATAGTTTAAATTTCTGAAATCCATTTGACTTGTTGAGGTCAAGGATGAAATTTTAAATTTTTTTGAATAACCTCCTTTCCTTGAGTATCAAATTGATTGGTAGTCGCATCTCCAAGTACAATCAGTGATTTAACAGCTTTTTAAATGAAATATTAGTAAGGTCCAAACAACACATTAAATTTCAAACTAGAAAAAAATACTCAAATATTACAGTCAATTTTCAAATCATTTACTTAGATAACAACAGATTCGGCTTAAAGCCCTCTTGCGCACATCCATACCCACAGCAGATGCCCCCACCACTGGTCTGCTTTGCAACACAAGTCCATGTAGTCAGAGGTTGCAATCTCAAAGTCAAATGCTAAATAGATTTTTAAAAAGTTCTTTCTAATTTTTACAGAAATGCTTCTTTAAACAATATTTTCTCTCATTCCCTCATCTCCTATACTGAAGGATATATAGTGTCCCCCCGCCACCACCCAGCTAAATCTGAACCCTCAAAATTGATTCCAGGCAAAACAATCTCTACAAATTAAAATCCAAAATAAAAATAGAAAAAAAAATGTTTATTTATACTGGTTGTACCCCTCCAGCATTTACAAATCACGTAAATTAGGGATGAATTTTGGGATCTTACTGCTCACAACTCCAAAATCCATAATGATTTAAGGTCATACTTTTGAATCTTTCCTGGTTACTCCCTACCCTCCCAAACAGTTCAAACAGGTATGACTCAAATTTAATGGGAAGAAAGAGAAAGTTTTGGAGTTTTTTGTTCGGTTTTACCTTAATGATCTGGGTGGCACATACTGTTCTTTGCCATTACATCGAGTCACTAGCTGAGGTATAGCCCTATGGCTAAGCTGGCATCTCTGTTCCCTGATTTTCCCACCACCTCCCCTGGGAATGGTATTGTCTCAGAAACCAGAATAATCTTTACTAAACCTTGCTTCCGGGTTCCCATGAAGTTTCTCAGTGGACTTCTCAGGAGATCCATTATTTTGATTTTTGGTGGGAGACCCTGCATTGGAGCAAAGATCTCTTAGTGGCTGCACAAGAACTGGAGGTAGCTCTTTAGAGGGTGTCTGGGATACATCAGCCTAACTTAACTTCAAGGTTTCTTTAGGGCCATTGCTGTAGGTACAGTTATGTTACTATTACAAGGTAAAGCTGTATTTGCTTTTGCTGGCTTTGCAGTATTTGTGGAAGAAACTGGTGTAGTCATCTGATTGAGAACATCCTTCTGAATGGTGGAATCATCTCTTGTACCCTTTTTCTTGCTGAACTGTACTTAATGCAGGAAGCTCAGTTGCACATGGAAGACTGGTACTCATATTGAGTTGCTGGGCTGAAGTGCAGTCTGTCTGGTCATCTGCAGGTTCTGGACACCTAACTTTCCAGTCTTCCTTCTTCTTTTCTTGGTAGACACCTTTAATAGCACTAAACATTCTATTTTCCAAAAGGAGTTCACTTGTCATTTGATGAACTTCCAGGTACAGGAAGAAAATCTGAAGATAATAAGTCAAACTTTGGTGTTGGAGATTTTGTTTCAGCTGAAGGATGGGGTCTTGGATTCCTTTTATCTTCTTGTCTTTGATCTCTGAAAAGAGTTCTCCTGCCACTACTATAGTTCCCCTTTTGTTACATCTGTAAAGTAGAAGTCTCCTTTGGAAGGTAAGTTTGCTCTTAATGCCCTGTTACTGCACAATTATGTCCTTCGCGGGAAGGGGGGCAGTTCTTTGAACCAGATCTGTTCAGTGGTCCATTCGCCAATGACACAGAGCCCTCTTGTGGGTGCTCTGTACCACTGGATGACCTAAAATGAGGCTTCACTTGATTTATTTGGAATAGCCAACCCATATTCATAGCAGCAGCATTTGTTTTATAAGATCCTGGTGAGTTAAGTCCATTCATAAACTACCATTGGGGAAGACAGCCAGTGGTGTTTCAAAATAAGCTGCAGGGCATAGAGACCAAGACTGAGGCACAGTGCTATAAACTGAGTATTGTTTGTGAGGACTGTATACAGACTGCATAAGAACTGATGAGACTAAAAACTGAATAAAAAAGTGTTTAAAAATATATTCTTAGCATATTGTGCTTGAGTTTGAATGGCTGACTATATATACTAGAATCCATTAATTGACAACCATGCTTAGCAAAGAATGTATTAATGGCCTTTATCCTTGCTATGATTGGCTTGCCTTGAAATGTTTTAACTTCTTCTCTTAAGTATTTAAATGCTTGTCGTGCATTGGTGTCTGACTAGAAAGTGATATACAAGTTGCTACTGCATGCCAACTCACAGGTTATCACTTTGGGGCAGTGTTCATGTTGAACAAAGCCTTCATTTCTTCTACTAGTGTTTTAGGAATCTGTCTGAGAATCATAGTACAACGTTTATGACCTTCTCAGTCTCCCCTTCTCACCCTTCTCATCAACTTGTATCATCAGAGGTAATCTCAACACTTCAAGAGTTAGATCGATATCTGTGGTCAACTTATTTATTTCTTACATATTGGCAAGTGTCCATATTGGGATGAATTGATCACTATCCATTTAGGATATCAAATAAAGATTCTTTGATAATTTTTTGAGACAAATAGAATTCTAATTGTTTCTTTAGACATTGTTTTAGATCTTCTGTAGAAATTATTGAACTGCTTTTTCCAGAAATGTATATATTTGGTAACTCATATCTTCAGGTCCTAAAATCATTCCTTCAGTTGGTTCTTCAATGCCTGTGGTATTCCTTGTGGTTTCATAAGATGGAGAATACATTACTTCATACTCTTTATGCATATCTTGTGAAAGATCTGTATTGACCTCAGTCTGAGCTGCTGATGTGGCTGCTGTCTCATGCCAGGAGCTTTCAGTTCCATGAGTTACAGGAGTGGCCTCAGGGTTTCCAGGAGGAATGTCTTGCCATACTTTGGCGTTAGGATTTAAACCAGTCTCTTTAATATTACTTGCTTTGTGTGGATCAACATATTTTCCTCCTCCACTGCCAGGACTCCAACTGGTTCAAAGGCCTTGAGCCCTAATAGCTAGCTGCAGAGATTTCAAGATTAGCTTAGTCCTTTCTTCCATAGCTACATGGTGAGGGCTGGCCCACTGTAAGACAAAGGCATGGCAAGAAAAGCTATCAACCTGGAGCTTAGAAAAAGAAGGGGAGGGGCTGGGGATTTAGCTCAGCGGCAAAAGCGCCTGCCTGGCAAGTGCAAGGTCGTGAGTTCGGTTCCTGGTACCGGAGAAAAACAAACAAACAAAAAAAAACAAAAAAAAAAAAAAAAAGAAAGAAAAAGAAGGGGAGAAGGACTGGAGCTGGGAACTAAACTGGGAATGTAAAGTTGCCACAAAATAGCTTTCTTTTACCCTCACCAAGTTATATTCAGAAGGCAAAATAATGTTCCTTTGGACATTGCTATTATATTTGGAAAAAATTTAAGGAGAGAGCCAAAGGAATTTCAATTTACATTGGTAATCTTTCACTACTGCTTTTTTTTTTTAAAGTCTTTAAAAGAGAATATAGATGATGACCTTTTACGTATTATTGTTTCCAATTACAAAAGTAATCCTTGTGATAAAAATTCAACAATCAAGAAGTTCATATGTAAAAATGACTTTCTCCTCTCCTCTTTTTCCTGCCTTCTCTTTTTTTTTTTTCATCCCATCTCAGGTTCCAACACTGCTGAGCTTGTCCATATTTCCATTTTCTTATTCTTTTACCACATCCCTTTCCATAAGTAGTCTCAAAATTTCACTGTAAACCATGGTTTCACAACACCAGGCTGTTTTTGTCTTTTAGGTTTTCTTTTTTTTTTTTTTTTGGTCTTTTTGAGACAAAGTCTTGCGATGGAGTTCAGGCTGACCTTGAACTTACTTTGTAGCCCAGGCTGGCCTCAAACACTCAACGATCCTCCTGCTTCAGCCTCCCCAGTGCTGGGATTACAGGCATGTGCCACCAGGCACAGCGAGCACTGGCTAATACTTATTAATGAAGTTCTATCTGTCCTTTTCTTATGCAAATATCCTTACCTATTAACAGAGTGGTTCAGCTATAGATGTCTACTTACAGAATTTCACACTAACTTAACCACACAAAATTATTTCTTGCTAAATCAGTAACATACTGGTTAAAATATATTCTTAGCATTTGTTGAATTATAATTTGAGATGAAATATTATTGTGTTGAAGATGGCTATTAAAATGGGTTTGGCAGTGGCCTTTGAGGAAGAGAACCTCTAACTTTGTTCCTCACTCATTATCTGGCATTTAAAACTGGATAGCTTTGTTTTGGTTTTTGTTTGTTTGTTTGTTTTTGTTTTTTTTCTGGTACCAGGACCCAAACTCATGACATTGCGCTTGCCAGGCAGGCGCAGTGCCGCTGAGCTAAACCCCCAGCCCCTGATAGCTTTGAATGACCAATCAAATGTGTTATGGCCTGTGTTTAAATGTCCCCCCCCTCAAAGCCTCATGCAGTCATAAAGCCTTTTCAGAAGTGGCTGAATCTAGAGTGTGTGATGCTGGGATTAAGGCTGTGTAATTATTAAATCAGTCCACTGATTGGATGGCATAATTCTGGCTAGGATTAAGGGTATGAGTGCTACTCCTGCCTAAAGGCAGGTACCCCACATACAATATAAGGCGCACAAAGAGTCTTGTCTCCTCTTCTTGTTTTTGCTGCCTTCCACTGCCATGAGTTATTGTCCCTCTGCTATGTGCCACCCTGCCTTGGACTCAGCTGATTATGGACTGAAATCTTTACAAACTGTGAGCTAAATAAACTTTTCTTCCTTTAACCTTAGGTGTCAGGTATTTTGTCTCAGCAATGAGAAAAGTAACTAAGAAAATCTGCATAAGACATTCGTTTGTTCCTTTATTTCTTAGTTAAAACGAATTAGGAAATTTATGTTACACAAACATGTCTCTGGCTTTGAAGTTAGTTGCAGCTCTCCTGTTAGGCATATAGGTAGCAAAGGGGAAACAGTTCGGTGTTTGCCTTCTGGAGTTGTATTTCCTGCCTGCCTGTCTGTCTGCCTACCTTTCAAATCTCAGAACTACCATTTATTACCCATACAGTGCTGGATAAATTAGCTTAGTGTGCTTCCATTTTTTCATCCATGAAATGGTTCTGGATTATGGCAACACATACCTCAGGTGGCTGTGGGGATTGCACAAGTTAATGTATGGAAATTATATAAGACAGTGTCCTCCCATACAGTCCCACATAAGAATTAGATGTTATGGTGGTTATGTAGGAAATATTTAGTAACTTATAGATGGCAGAGGAATGAAAGAGTCTTTATGGTCATGGGTTATATGGAATATAAAATGTAAGGCAGTTATTCACTGGACAAGTAATGGTCAGAGACTCTCAACCCCACACACCCAGGCAAAAAGGTAACTGTCATAGCTGTAGCTAAATTACATGGTGTCTCCTGGTACTGTTTTGTTCACTCTTCCCATCCTCACCCGAAGTTGATCATTTGTGTGACTTATAATGGCTACAAATTTCCTAGCAATTAAAGTGATCAAGACAGGCCTCGTAGAATATTCATGATAATCCCCCCTGAGGCATCTTTTATTGGAGACTGAACTCATTTTTGAAGCGTGGAAGGGTGTTATACTGATGGTAAAAAGAACTGCTTGCCTGTAGTCTCTCTTTTAATTTATATTACCCAAAGGTCCTAGTAGTCACAGCTGCTGTTTAAGGGACAACACTTCAATCTATCCTCTTAAGTCTCAACACCTTCTGCCCCATATTTTTCTGCATTAAAGCAACAAGCCTGCTTCTTCTCTCCTACTGGAAAGTACTTTCTATTTTGATTTAATCTTTTCTCAGTTTGGAACTGTGAATAGTATCCCTCTCAATTCCCTCAACTCGTCATCATTTTAATTCACATCCTGTAACACTCATCAGCCCAGGATCAGTTTCCTTTGTTGCTTTAAGTGGCGCCCAGCCTCTGCCGGTAATATTGTCAATGGAGAAAAGGTGCTCAGTACTTCATTTACACATTCATGAACCCAAGGCTCATCTGGGCTCTCTGTCCTACTGTACAAGCTCTTTGTCTGTCCTATGGAAATTGTACAGGTTTAAGGAAAACAGGGCAATTGCGATTTCACAAATAACAATACCCTTCAACTTCTGATGGCAGAGTGATGATTTGCAAAACCTGTTGCAAGGGTTATGTGCTGTCTTGGATGCTCCCTCACTGATGTCTATAACACATGCATAATTTTGCATGCTTTCTTCTACTACAGCTGTGAATGAAATAATATTTTTGAGAGAGTAACCTATGTTCTTGTGGCTTTTCTAAGAATCTCACTTTTTGGGCTTCCTGTCGTTCTATCAGATATCAGATATTGTGGCAAGTTTCCTGATTTTTGAGCTTCTATAAAAACCTGAGCTCATTATTGTAGAGCATCCAAAACAAACAGAATAACAAGGAGAAAGTTTTTACCCAGAATAGAGGAGAAAATCCCTTACCTAGAGGAGAGGAAGCAATGAGAACAGAAAGTCTGGGGAGGAAACACGGGTTTTGTGGAGGAGAAATGAGGCCTAGGACAGCCTTAAAGAGTTTTTGTGTCTTGGCCTGGAGAGGAAGCAACATAGACAAATTTTGAAGCTGAAGGGAGTACAAATAGAAGTGAGAGAATTTCAGCTGCCATTTCCAAGGACCAATAAATCACCTAGAGCCATGTAGCTTACCATTCTAGTACCAGACGTTCACCTACAACCAATGTCTATGTTCCTTACCCATTTTTTTTTGTAGTGGTTTTTAATCACAATCACACTAAAAGGGAAAACCCATAGTTCCTGGGAACCATAGTTTTGTCACTGTAGATGCGTAATGGGCTCAAAATGAAAACTAGATTAAATTAGTTCAACAGTCACATTTCTTGCTCAGTAGATTCTTAAACGAAAACATAACACTTGCATACTTGACTCTGAAAGGTGTGCACACCCATTTGTGAATGTTACTTTTTGGTAGAGTTTTCTCCCCTTTAATAATACTTTAAATACAATAGTTCCAGTCATACAATACAGTGGCTTTCAAATATGCTTGTGCAATTTTTTCAGTACTGAGAATTGAAGCTAGGGCTCCACGCACGTTAGGCAAGTGCTTTGCCACTAAGCTACATCCCCAGCCCTATTTCACTGTTACAGACACAGACACACAGACACAGACACACACGCACACATGCACACGCACACACACACACACACACACACACTCATATGGACTTTGGATCAAGGGGGTAACAAGTTGGCTGGAAAGTGGGTATCCCATTCTCAGCACAGCTTTCTCCACAATTCTTTTTTTTATGTGTTTCATGTGAAGATTATTATAACACCTTGTAAAATAGAATATTCAGGTAAGTAAATTCATTGTGGAACTAGTTTTTTTGTTTTGTTTATTTTACTTGCATTTCTTTGGACTGGTCCTGAAAGCAATTTCCAATGTTTTCAAGCAATGGCAAAAGAAGTATATAGATTATTTCAAAAGTAAATATTTTGAAGGTCAATACTTGTTTGCATTTTCTTTTTTTTTTTTTCTGGTACCGGGAATCAAACTCATGACCTTGCACTTGCCAGGCAGGCACTTTTTGCCACTGAGCTAAGTCCCCAGCCCCTTGTTTGCATTTTAAATTCTCATGTTTGTTAAAGAAGAAAGTCAATCTTGAATCACATGTCACGTTTGAGTATCAGTACAGTTCTCATAAAACAAGATGAACACTTATACTTTTAAAAGTACAAGGGCAGAGCTATGAATAAGGTATAGCTCAGTAAGGCCAAATGGAATATTTTTTGCTAATATTCCAACTACTGGAATATTTAGTTGAATTTATTATCTGTGCTGCAATAAACATTCAATTTTACAATCAAATAACACTGCATCCTCTAACTAAACAGGAAATGGTTTTCTCCTTCCTGAGTTCAAAAAAGAGTGCTTGGGAATGAACAATAGTTTTCTACATCATCCTTCAATCCCCTAATTCAATGTGAACATACTGGGTATTTTACTTCCCGGAAAATATACAAAACTTTACCCAGGGGAATTTTGTGGGCTCTGGACTGAAGCAGGAGTTACTAGACAGGGGACTAGCTGCTGGTGAAGAAATAGTCTATGTCCCGATCAAGGTTCTGTGCCTTGCCTTTTCTTGCACACCGCAGTCTAAGAACATTTGGCTTTGTTTTGCTGTTAAGGTGTGGGTTCAGAAAACACAGAACATGGCTGCTCCATCTTGAAAGATTCCAAAAACTAATTTTAGTTTATAAACTTTTGGCAGTCACTATTCTAGTAAAGTGGAGAAGCAGGAAGCTTCTAGGAAAAAAACTGGGGATTTCATTCAGAATGCTCTATTGACTGTTAGCAGACAGAATATAACAGCTGGTCACAGGACACTAGAAATAATCTAGAAGGGCAGTTTGTCTATTAAGCATGTGTTAAAGGAAGAGTGTCATTACTGGTGTCTGTTCTCTTCTTAGCAAGTTAGGGTTTCTAAACATCTATTCGACATGTTGGATTTTATTTTCTAAATGGTTTTGAAATTTAATTGCTTTCTAAATTAAGTGTGTAAAAGTATCCATTTTAGCCTACTCTGAGTGAAACTTGAAAAGATAATGAAAAGTACATGGAAATTGAGCTCAGTATTTCTGTAACTCAATTAACTATAATATTATGACTAAGCATTCAATATGCTTATATTGAATATTAGAAACTCACTGTAGTCTCTGTAAGCTTCTCCTTCTGTCTTGGATATAAATAACAAAGAAGTCCAAATAAGTAAAATATCAATTAGAAGTTGGGAATAAATATCTCTAACATCTACATGACGTGATGCTACTAATAATACTTTTACAAATACACATTTTTATTTCAGAAGTTTATAATTTTATTATACCTTTATGCCCCCTTTTAAATATAGAATAAATTATTTTGAAAAGTTTATCAATATTATCAAAATAACCTATGGCTCAAGTTCATCTTAAACATTTGATTACTAACTATTCCTTCTATGAAGAAGTCCTCCCTTCGATTAGACCAAATCACTCAGAAAAATTATCTCAAGTTCTTTAAATTAGTTCATATGTTTTATTTTCTTACTGTCCTTTCATTACCTTAGCAGATTACAATAAAAAGAGATGAGTAAAAGAAGGCATATTTTTTCATAATAAACTCAGTGGTGTCATAAAAGACCTTACTGTTGTCCTATTTTTAAAAGAAAATAGATATACATTTCTAACCTTCTAAGACAAATTATGCATAAATATTGTACTAAAGGTTATTCTTTTCACCACTACTGTTTATCATTCAAATGGTATTTTTTTTCAGTCACTCGGTCATTAGAGTTTCCCAAGTAAAACTGTATTTACCTACCAAAATTGATATTGGATCGTACAGTCTTTCCTCCCCTGTCAGTAAAGCTACCAGGCTCAGCAAATAAAGATACAAGACATCCAGTTAAATTTCAATTTCAAATAACCAACATATAATGTTCAGTAGAAATATACCCCATGCAATATTTTGCATTATAGACTTTATCTGGCACCCTTATCTGCTACCAGAGTCTCTTTCACCTTTTATTGAAGGGCCTTACACTTCCTTCAGTACTTCTTTAATCCCACCAACATTTCCAGGTCTTCCTCTTCATAGCAGGACATATTCTTCTCATGTTTAGATTAGAATAATTTTCAGATTTTTTTTTACCTTCAATCTTTCTTCTTTGCATGTCATTTCTCAAACAGTTTTTTAAATCATACTCCTTCCCAGATTAAAATTTTGAATGGTTCTTAAAGAAACAGATAATTCCCATGTTACTGAAACTATTCTAGAATATAAAGAAAGAACTTCCAGATTCACTCTCATAAAATAAGGAATAATTAAGAAGTAGTCATAAATATGGTTTACTAATAAATGTTCTCAAAAAGGAGACTTGGCCTTCTTAGAAATAAGAATGTGAAAATCTCAAAGAAAATACTAACCAATAGTATTTAATATTACATTAAAATACTGCATTGTTGGGTTTCATTTCAGTAATGTAAATATGTGGTAATATGTCTTTTACTCTGAGTAACTACTTTGAAGACAATGACACAGTGTACTATCATCATTCTTTCATTGCAGGTAATTTGTTATGAAATTTTCTTTTCTTTTTTTTCATAAAAAGAAAGCTATTACTATAATTAATCAAAACAATAGTTTAAGGAAGAAAGCCATGTGATTGTCCTTATGGTTGCAGAAAGGGTGTGTACCAATATTTACCACCTAATCGTGACTTTTAAAAAGCCTTTCTAAATTGATGTATCAGGTCAAAAGCCAGAATCACTAATGATAAAATACTACAGAAGCACTTACAGCAAAATCAGGAACAAGCTAATAGTACTGTTGTCATGTTTGACATAGTTTGGGAAGTACTAGATTAAATATGAGGAAATATGAGGAATACTAGGTTAAAGATGAGAAGGAAATAAGAGGTATATGAATTGGAAAGTAAGAAACAAATTGTATCTTTACTCATAGAAGATATGATTAAGTATTTGGGGAAATCTAAGAAAAAAGACCAGAAAACCATTAGAAACAATTACAAACTTTTTGCACAGCAAAAGAAGTTACCAATAGAGTGGAAAGACAACCCTCAGAGTGGGAAAAAAATCTTACTCAGTTGTCCCTCAGACAAAGAACTGATATATAGAACATATAAAGAATTGCAAAAAAATCAGACTCCCTAAATTTAAAGACCCAGTCCAAAGCCAGGCAACTGAGATGAATACACACTTCTCAGAGGAAGAAATACAAATTGGAAATAAATATATGAAAAAGTGTTCAATGTCACTGGTCATAAGAGAGATGCAAAGTAAAAAATGCTGAGATTATATCTCCCCAGAAAGAATGGCTATTATCAAGAATTCAACAAATAACAAATGCTACCTGGGCTGTGGGGAAAAAGGAGCACTTCTGCCCTGATGGTGGGAGTGTAGACTGGTGCAACCACTGTGGAAATCATTGTGGAGATTCCTCAAAAAACTAACATTAGAGATCCCATTTGATCCAACCATTCCCCTTCTGGTTATCTTCCTGGAAGAATTAAAACCATCGTACCAGAGTGATATATGCACACCCATGTTTATAGCATGACAGTTTTTAATAGCTAAATCTTGGAAACAACTCAAATGCTTATCAACTAAGGAATGGATGAAGAAGATTTTTTTTTTTTATACAGTGGAGTACTACTCAGCCATAAAGAACGATAAATTTGAGACATTTCTGGATAAATGGATGCACCTTAAGAACATTGTCAAGTGTAAACATCGTATTGTTTCTCTGGTAAGAGATACTGAATGTGTAAATAAAGATCAAAGTGTATAAAAGGTATTATGAAATAGGATGTAATTATTTAAAAGAAAGGGGAACTAGGGAGATGGTAGAAGGGAAATAAAGGAAGGGGAAGATAAAGAGTCCATACTCTTAAATACATCGGACACACGTATTTAAATATCACATTATTTCTCTAGTGGGAGAAATTGAATGGGTAAATAAGAACCAAAATGTATAACAGATACTGGGAAATAGGAAGAAAATATTCAAATGGGAAGAGGAACAAGGGATTGGGGATGGGTAAAGGAAGAAAGAGATAAGAAAAAAAAAAGAATAGAAGGAAGAAAATGGAAACAAAGCTTTTGTAAATAAGGAGGGGAAGATGTGTTGAAGGGAGGACAGGAGATCGGGGGAAAAGAAAATCAAGAATATCATGTACAGGTATAAACTTCCTCTAATGAATGAGATCATTCTGCATATCTAAAGTGTGCCAATAAAATTAATTTTTAAAATGAAGCTACTTCTGTAAGTGGCCAATTATAAGACTAATTTATAAAATTTGATAGCTTTCCTGTGATTAAAAACCAGCTAGAAACAAAGGCAAGGACGTTTAGTTTTATTACCGCACTGCCTGAGAAGCCCACTAAGGTTTTGTTGCTATTCAGTACTGAATAGCAGTAATTTTCTTGGGAGTTAAGAAACAATAATGTATTCTGATGTGATGAACAGACATGCAGCTGAGACTCAATAATAGTTGTTTCTTTCCTTCTGAGATCCTTGACTTCGCCCTCCTCTCCACAGATTTGGAGTTCAACTCTGAGCTAAGGCTCCAGCAGCACCTGCAGGAGGTCTCAGATGGTGTAAAAACCTACCTTAACGCTTGTAGATGAGTATGGCTGGGGTTGATACTTTTTAGATCTGCATCCCATTAACAATTCACTGATGGCATTCCCCTAAAGTAAAGTGGCTGTCTCCAAGCCTAGATCAGAAGCAGTGAAAGAATCCTCCAGAGCATTAATCTCAATACTCACAGTTCTTGATTCTGGCTAGTGGTCTGAGACACACACAAACATGCTCATCAAGTCATGAAAGACTGGAGGGGTAACAATTGGCCTATACTCTTCCCGCCCAGAATCTTCGGAGTTCCTAGTTAATGAAGAATTGATATTTTTCTACAGAATGTTTTCAACTATGTAAAATGACCCTTAGATTGTAAAAGACCAATGTGGAATTAATTTCTCATTCATACTTAGTTACACATGCTAAATTGTCTTGGTGTCTGCTCTGGTTTGAATACGAATTGTCTCTCAAATGTTTATATGCTAGAAGCTTGGTCCTCAGTGTGGAGGTGTCAAGGTGGTAGAGCCTTTAAGGGATGGGATATACTGAAAAATAATTAGGTCATAGGGGCTCAGTCATCAAGAATAAACTCATGTGGTCTGGCAGAGTGGTTTGGGTTTCATGGAAATGAGTTAGTTCCTTCAAGAGTGAGTTATTATAAAGTGAGGCCACTCTATGTGCTTAATCCCTTTTGTATGTAGCTGTCTCCCTTTCTACTTTTCTGCTATGCTTTTATATAGCCAAGAGGGCTTCATCAAGATGCTGATACCATACTATTTTGACTTTCTAGGCACCAGAATCATGCGCCAAATAAACTTATAAAGTCCCCAACCTCAAGTATTATGGCAATATAAAAATGGACTAAGGTAGTATCCTATTGCCTTGTCTCTGGGTTGAGTGGTTGAAAGTGGTATCTAAGCAAATGGGAATCATAAATACTCAAGATTTAATTACTCAGGTTCAAAGCTGAAGGTAAAACAAAAAGCAAAAGCAAATCTAGAAGCATATTAGTGAGACCTTCCTTAAAGCAAGGGTGCAGAGTGTGTAAACCCCAGATACAGATGCAAACCCAGGGCTCCTAGACGGAGAGGAAGCTATTAAGAACACAGCTGGACTTTGTTGTCTGCACCTGTGAACCGGGAATCCCCTTGAAGTTTATGAAGATTCTCAGTGTTCTGATGAGACAGGACAAGCAGAAGACCTGACACCAAAACCAAAACCCAATACCTCTGTACTACCTATCTCTTGAATCTCTGTCATCCTCTCCTTCCTTGTCCCCTACCATGGAATAGTATTTGAGCCCTGATGGAATTTGCTGTGAACTGGGGTTATGGTCTCATTTTCTTACATGCATGATGAGTCCATTTTAAACATTTGCTAAAACTAACCAGAATAGTCCAGATTATTTAAAATCTACAAAAACATGGGGATAGTAAAAAAACACTGGAGATCGCTTGGTGGACCGACTCTTCCCAAATCATTGTCTCTAATGCCATTTCTGACTCAAAGCCTTATTTTTCCAGTTTCCTATACTGTAGTCTCATTCTTAAGGGATTCCATGGCATGTGTTACTACCCACATTATCTCCCTCTTCTCAGGTCTATATACAGTAAGAAATTTATAGAGTGAGATCTATACAGTGATATCTCACTGTATAATTCATGCAGTTTCTATCACTCTTCCCATATCCAAGCTTTAAATTCATGATGTCCAAAATGATAAGAACAATTATATCTTAAATTAGTGTTTTGTCAATTAAGCACTCACCAGTTCTTTCACAGTGTGTAGTTGTGAGGTATATATGAGTGCGAAATATTTTGAGCATAGGGAGTGCTCAGTAAATTTTAACTACAATTATAATTCTAGGTGTTCTATTTACACACATCTTTTCTTCCAGAGGATAGCACAGCTAAGTTTTCCTCCATTTTAGAAACCTTAGCCTGTCTCATTGTATGTTTTCAAATATACCTTATTTTTTCCAGCTTATTACTTTTCAAAATAATAGTCTTTGGGTATGTTTAACAGGTATAGAAGGACCTTAGATTAACTTGATAAAACCCATTTCTTGACAAACACACTCCCAACATCACACTATATAGGAAAAATTAAATATCAGGAATAAGACAAATATGTTCACTACCACCACTCATGTTCAACATAGTACTCAGAACACTAGCAGGAACAATTACTCAAGAAAAAGAAATGAAAGGGATATCTATACCTATATCTATATCTATATATATCCCTTTATAATGAAAAGACAACCTACGGAATGGGAAAAAATTTTGCCAGCTACTCAAATGGAGAGCAAATATCTGAAATATATGAAGGACTAAAAACAAAATCACACCCTCCTATATATATATATACACACACATATGAAAAAGTCAAATCGTCATTATTTGCATGTAACATGATGCCCATTATCTTTACATAGAAGACTCAAAAATTCCATCAAAAGACTCTTAGATTTAATAGTCACATCAAGTAGCTTAGCAGGATAGAAAATCAATACACAAAAATTAATAGTGCTCCTGTACATCAATAATGAACTCCCTGAGAAAGAAATTAAGAAAAAAATACCACTCACAGTAGCACCAAGAGAAATGAAATACTTAGTAGCTAACCTAAAAATGGAAGTGAAATACCCCTCCAATGAAAAGTATAATATTCTGTAAAAGGAGAGTGAAGAGTATATCAAAACTGGAACGACATACTCTGTTTCTGGATAGGCAGAACCAATGTAGTCAAAATGAATCAATCCCAATCAAAATACCAACAGTATTTTTCACAGAACTGGAGAAAATGATCCCAGAATTCATATGAAAAAAGAAGAGACAAAAAATATCAGAACCAATTCTAGGTAACAAGAACAAAGCAGAGACATTAAAATCCCAGATTTGATGTTATATTACAAAGCTACAGTGATAAAAACAGCATGAGACTGACATAAAAACGGGCATGTGGATCAATGGGATGGAATAGGGGATATAGGAAAAAACCCAAACACTTTCAACTAGTTGATCTTTGCCAGAGAGACCAAAAACATACACTGGGGGAAAGATAGTTGTTTTAACAAATGGTACCAGGAAAATCGGCTATCCACGTAGAGAATATTGGATGTAGAGCCATATCTCTCAAGGCTGGGGATTTAGCTCAGCGGCACAGTGCCTGCCTGGCAAGTGCAAGGTCGTTAGTTCAATTCCTGGTACCGGAAAAAAAAAACAAAATAAAAGTACCATGTATCTCAACATATGTTAAACTAAAATCATAATGAATCAAAGATTTAAAACATTAAAACAGAAACATTTAATCTGCTGGAGGATAAAATAGGTAAAACTCTTGGAGTCATAGATGCAGAAAAGGACTTTCTGAAAAAAAAAAAAAAAAAAAAAAAAACAAAAAACCAGAACAAGACAGGGTCACACAGGACATAGTACCAAGAATCAACAAATAGAATCATATCAAATCAAAATGCTTCAGCACAACAAAAAGAACAACCAACAGAGGGAAAAGACAACCTATGGAATGGGGAAAAATTTTGCCAGCTACTCAAATGGAGAACAAATATCTGGAAAATATGAAGAACTAAAAACACAATCACACCCTCCAAAATAAAAGACCCAATCAAAAAATGGGCATGTGAAATGAATAGACACTTCTCAGAAGTACAAATGGCTAATAATTACATGAAGAAATATTCAACTTCTCTTTCCATTACAGAAATGCAAATTAAAACAATACTGAGATTCCATCTTGTTTCATAAAATTGGTTATTTTAAGAAATCAATATCAAAGGCTGGCAAGGTTGTGGAGAAAAAGGAACACTTCTACACCGTTGGTAGGAATGTATAATAAATACAACCATTATGGAAATCAGTGTGAAGATTCCTTAAAAAACTAAAACTAAAAATTCCATTTGACCCAGCTAATCCCCTTCTAGATATCCTCCTCAAAGAATTAAAGACATCATATTACAGAAATACAGGGATATCCATGTTTATAGCAATACAATTCATAATAAATAAATCTTGAAAGTAGCTTATATGATCATCAGCAAATCACTGGATAAAAATATGGTATTTACACAGAATGGAGTACTACGCTGCCATAAAGAGATATGAACTTGAGTCATTTGTAGGAGAATTACTGCACCTTGAGACCGTACTGTTAAGTGAAATAAACAAGCTGTGTCAGTCAGTGCCTACTAGAGAAACAGATTTAATACAAGATATATAAATTTATAAAAATTTACAAGATTTGCTTACAATGGTCACTAAGAGTCAGGTGTAGAAGAGTGCAAAAGGTCTGTCTGCTCACTGGAGATCTGAAAGATCCAGTTGAAAGTCTGAAGTTCATTGTAGCATCCTGTGCAAAGCCATAGCAGAAGGCCAAAGGGTTTGCAACAGAAAGCTGAAGTTTCTGCACTGGATGACAGGAGACAATGTCCCAGGTGAAGGTGAAAACTGGAGCTCCTCCAAAGAAATCAAAGCAAGCCTTCCTTCATTTCCCTTTTATACCATTCTGGTGATGATCCTCCCTGGGGTGAGTCTTCCACACCCAAAACTATACTGAACCAATTTAGTAGGGCATTTCTTACTCAAATTGACACAATCAATTAGCTATAAGCTTATATTCACATAGTTTATTTCATATGAGAAATACAAAGTATACATAAAGAGCAAAATAAAGGGTAGATGATGGGAAATAGGGAGGTAGATCTTTCTCATATGCAAAGTTGATTAAGAGATGGAAAGAGGAGTGGAGGGAAAAAGGAATGAAAATTAATTAAGGTGTGTTATCTTCATGTACCAACTCCCCACAAGGAATGTAATCATTATGTACTGCCAAGATGTACTAATAAAAATTTTAAAATGAAAAAAGTCACTGAGCATTTACTATGTTCTAAGCATTACATATATTTCACAACTACCCAGTGAAAAAGTTGCTTGTTATCCAAATCTTCACATCAGGAGGCTAAGTGACTTGTTCAAGGCTGTATAAATAGTAGCAGAACCAGGATTTGTTCCTGTGTGGCCTGACTAGAAGGCTCAAACTCTTAATTCTTTTACAGCCTTTACAAGAAATGTAAAAATCACAAATGTTCTTTGATATTGGGAAATAACAGTAATGAAAGTGCACACTAGGTGATTAAGGAAATTCGTAGCTATTGGAGCAAATATAAATTATTAATTTATCTCTGACAATAAATTATTAATTCTGTCCACACTTGTTTTGTTTAGAGAGACGCACAAACACAGAGTTTGGAAATAACATTTTCTTCTGAAACCTAAACTAGTAAAGGCATCCACAGTGAGTGTGAAGAGTAGATTAGTACACAAGAAAAGGCTGTCTGCCCAGGTGTAATGGCAGAATATACACACGTGAACATTTCAGTCAATGTTAAGTATATCCATGCAGATGAAGGGGCAAAAAGACATTTCCAGGCAGAAGACAATGTGTACAAAAGCTGGATGGAGAGAGAGAGAGAGAGAGAGAGAGAGAGAGAGAGAGAGAGAGAGTGTTGATGTGTTCATAGAGCTTAAAAGGACTTCAGTACCAAAGCAGTAAGGGTGAAGAAAGCAGAGAGAAAACTAAAAAATGGAGGAGAGAAATGTGGAAATCAAGGGGCTAAGATAGCAGAGACCAAATATTTATCACATGGTGTGGAAAAGGACTTTTGTTAACACCACAAGGATAGTGTTACTTCTCCTACTATTCTGATTTTGTGCTTAGTGTCTGGTTCTGGGGTGGAGGGAGCTGAGGGTTTGTCATCTTTTTACTGCCTTTATGTTCTTTCGGCTTTTGAGGGGTGTTGGTATTCCTCTTCTTTTGAGGAAGGTACTTTCTTTTACTTCTTTTTCCCTCCTCCAGGCTGTACAGTTCTTCCACCAAAGCCTGTCACTGGGGACTTCTTAGACATGTACATTAAGAGGCAGCACAATCTGGTGGTGGAGAGCGTAGGCTGGGGTTAGAGCTCTGCTGGTTGTCATGGTTATCTCATCATTGACATGGCTAACAAGCAATGCTTGAGAAGCAGGCCATTGTCTGGGTTTTAGAAATCTGTGTCTTGTTGAGAGTTTTATAGATGCAATTGATTTTTTTGTAACATGGTGTGACTTATTTTTTCTTTCAAGCACCATGCTTTTTAATTATAAGAAATGTTGCACAGTGTGGAATAAAGTTAATTAAAGGAAAAATTTCAAAGTGAAGTAATTTTCACAGTAAGATAGTGGTGACATTTCCAAGGAGTCAATGGCCTTGTAATATCAAACTTTCTAATGCCTTGTCTATCATTGCATTTTAAGGCCCTATTATGCTGTATCTTAATATTCCAAGTTGCATCATTAACACAGACATCCAGTTTTCTGTTCATCTGCTAAAAGCCATAGAAAGTCTTTCTGATTCAATAGGAAGTGCATGAGGATTTGTCTCCAATCTGTGTCCACTAGACAACACACTGTAAATTACAGAAATGACACTGATTCTTCTTTACAATCTACAAATCTCCATGAGCTGTGCTCTTTTTCCTTTTTTTTTTCTGTTGCATTTCAAATGATTTCTGCCGAGGTTTAGCTAGTTGATTGAAAAACCAGTTGTTTATAGATGGGAAAAATTAAGGATGATAGGAAAAGTATTAACTTTAGCAGAAAGCCTACTACTCAAGGTCCTAAATTATGTTCTTTTCCTATATTCTTTTCCTTTTTAATCCCTATTAATCAACTGAGCAGTGTTTATCTTTCTAGTCTTTTTCTACCTGTGTCAATTTAAAGAAAATTTGAATATTTCTGTACATATTATTTCATAGCCTACTTAGAAAATAACCTTCAGTACTTTATTTTGTCCTTGTGCAAATGATCCATGTGCGTTTGGAAACACTTCAAAAAAACAGATGAGTGCCAGTTGGAGTGCACAGTCAGAACTGCAGCACAAACATTACAGAGCAGGCTTTCTGCAAGGGAAGGAAAAAAAGGAGATAAGGAGTGACGGGGAGTTGCTGCGCTAATGTGTAGTCAGAGCTCTCCAAGAATTTGCATTGCATAGGAAGCACATCTGTGGCAGGGGGCCTCTGGTGAATTTTTTCCAGGCAAGTCAGCCGGGCCTCTAGTTTGCCTTTCTATATCTCTTCCCCCTCCTTTTCTTCTCCTCTCTTTTTTTCTCCACCTCCTTTTGTATCCCTTTCTCTTCCTTATCTGCATATTCTTCCTGCAATAAACACAAATCAGGTTGAGAACAATTCCCAAGGTCAACTTAGAGTAAGTAGATAGTGGTTTCACTCTTGCATCACATTTTATTCTCAGCTAAGGAGTTCTGTGTGTTTGTGTGTGCACATATACTTATGCATTTTGTTATGGTTTTGATCTAAAGTGTCAGCCAGAGTCTTGTGTGTTCAGAGAAGGGGATTTCAGATGACTGGATCATAAGGTCTCTAACTGCATCACCTGACTAATCCATTGAGGAGATCGTAATTTGAAGAAAGTGGGTCATGGTTGCATGACCTTGGGGACTACAGGTCTGCTTGGTATTTGAGTACTTTAAAACTTATTGAATTTGGTACTTCATACATTTTGATATAAACATTTTATATTGATATTCATCATGTGTTTGCTGCCCCATATATAAACTAGAACTTGTTGGTTACCTTATGGCTCATTACTCTGTCCAGCCAAAACAATTTGCTTGGTACTCTTCATTTCTGGTAGTAATCACGGCTCCCAGAACCAATTTATGATGAGTACTGAAGTGTCATTGTGTATCTTGTCCTCGGCCCCGTTCTCTGGCTCTTTCCCTTTTTCTCTCCTTCTTGGCTGCCATCAGGTAAACACCTTTCCTTTGCCTCACCCTGCTACTATGTTTCTTTGTTGGAACCAGCTAACCATAACGTGTTCATGTCAGGTATTTGGTCAGAGCAATGCAAAGCTAGCACAAAAACTTTGTACCAAGAAGTGTGTCATTTGCCTGACTATACCCAACCATGAGATTCAAAAGCATTTGGAACTCCTTTGTGGGAAAAATGCGGGAAGTTTTGCAGATTTGAGTGAGAAAAGTCCTAGAATGTTGGAAACAGAGTTTAATGGTCAATCCTGTCACGGGACCAGAAGACTAGAATGCTGACAAGAATGTGAACAATGAAGGTTGTGTTCATGAGGTTTAAGATGGGAATGAGGGCTGTACTGGACATTGTACTAAAGGCCACCATTGTTACTTTCTGGCAAAGGACTTATCTACATTTTGTCCATGTCATAAGATTTTGGACAGCCAGCCAACCACAGACTGAAACCTCTGAAGCAATGAACCAAAGTAAATCTTTTTCTTTAAGTTATTTATGTCAAGGTATTTGATCACAACAACAAAAGGATGACTAACAAATGTTTAAAGTAATAATAGGGTCAAATGGTTTTTTGTTGATTCTAAAAGTTATGCTTGATCATTGAGAAAAATCTGTAAGACTCAGAAAACTATAAAGAATAAAAAATTACTTGGAATTCTGTAGTTAAGAAGTTCAGGGTTGGTTGTGTAACTCAGCGGCACTGCAACTGCCTGGCAAGCACAAGGTGCTGAGTTCAATTCCCGGTACCAAAAAAGAAGTTCATTTGATTTTTACTTTTGCTGTAGCACTTAGAATTTTTCTATGCCCAAATATATATGTACATATATTTTTATTGTTTATTGGTGCAATTTAGATACACTTAATGATCACATTCATCATAGGGAATTTGTTCCTGTACATGATATATCTTTTTTGTATGTGATATATGATTCCTCTTTTTTCTATTCCTCTCCCTTCCCTTCAAGCCCTGTTCCCCTCTTTATTTACAAAGCTTTGTTTCCACTTTATCTTTCTTTTCTCATTTTTCTTTTCCTTTCTTTCCTTTCCCTCTCCCCCCTCCCTAGTTCCTCTTTCTTTTGAACAATTTCATTCCATTTCACATTATCTGTCATACACTTTGGACCTTATTTACACTCTCAGTTTCTCACAGCAGAAAGCCAATGAGATATTTACACATGTATGACCCAATTATTTCACTTATGAGTATGGTCTCAAGGTACATCCATTTACCTAGACATATTTCAAGTTTATCCTTCCTTATGGCTGAATAGCACTCCACTGCATAAAAACCCCACATATTTTTTATCCATTAATCAGTTGATGAGCATTTGGACTGCTTCCAATATTTAGCTATCACAAACTGTGCTGCTATGAACATGGGTGTGCATATGTCACTCTGGTACAATGGTTTCAATTGTTTTGGGAAGATACCAAGAATAGAAATAGCTGGGTCAAATGGGACCTTTAGTCCTCTGTTTTTGAGGAATCTCCACACTGATTTCCACAGTGGTTGTACCAGTCTGCACTCCCACCAACAGTGGAGAAGGGCTGCTTTTTCCCTACAGCACCACCATCATTTGTTATTAGTTGATTTCTTTTTTTTCTTTTTGTCTTTTTGAGACAGTTCAGGCTGGCCTTGAGCTCACTTTGTAGCCCAGGCTGGTTTTGAACTTGCAATGATCCTCCTGCCTCAGCCTCCCAATTGCTGGGCTTACAGGAGTGAGCCACCACGCCTGGCTGATTGATTTCTTGGTAATAGCCATTATTTCTGGAGTGAGATGGCATCTCAGCTTTATTTTAATTTGCATTTAATTTAATTTGCATCTCTTGAATGACCAATGATGCTGGATATTTTTTCATATATTTATTTGCAATTTCTACTTCTTCATCTGAGAAGTTTCTATTCATAACAGATGCCCATTTTTGGACTGGGTCTTTAAATTTGGGAGGTTAATACTTTTTAGTTATTTATATATTCTGGATATTAGTCTTTGGTCTGATTGATCAATATTGCATGTCTCTATCTGTTTTCATGAGAAACCACTTTGAAGATATCAATATGTAATACAACAAACATTGTTAATTTCCTACCACTTTGTTTGTAACTCTGTATTGTCTGTACTGTTCTTTTGCTATTTTGTAAAATGTTGTCTGTCTGTTAATATTT
>NW_004955503.1:7821575-7822415 GCF_000276665.1 Chinchilla lanigera
AAACAGACCTGAAGATCAGTGGAACAGATTAGAAGACACAGATACAGATACAACTACAAACACTCAGTCACCTTTCTTCAACAAAGGGGCCAAACATGTTCAATGGAAGGAAGATTGCCCTTTTAATAAATGGTACTGGAAAAACTGGCTTTCCTCATGCCAAAGACTAAAACTAGACCCATGTCTCTCACGATGCACTAAATTAAAGCCAAAATGGGTCAAAGATCTAAATATTAAAACAGAAACACTAAATTTATTAGAAGAAAAAGTAGATAAAAATCTTGATGACATTGGGATGGGCAGAGAGTTCATGAACAAAAACCCAACTCTATGGGAAATACTTCCAAGAATCAACAACTGGGATTTCATCTTATTGAAAAGTTTTTGCACATCTAAAGAAATCACCAACAAAGTAAAAAGAAAACCTAAAAATTCAGGAAAACATTTAGCCAATTGCCCCTCAGACAATGGACTTCTATCTAGGATGTATAAACAATTAAAAAAATCAGGCCCCCCAAATTCAAAGACCCAATCCAAAAAAGGGTATCTGAGATGAATACACACTTCTCTAATGAAGAGAAAATAATGGAGAATAAATACATGAAAAAATGTCCAATGTCATTAGTAATTCAAGCAATGCAAATTAAAACAACACTGATATTCCATCTCACTCCAGAAAGAATGGTTACCATCAAGAAATCAACTGATAACAAATGCTGGAGAGGCTGTGGGGAGAAAGGAACCCTACTCCATTGCTGGTGGGAGTGTAGATTGGTGAACCCACTGTGGAAATCATTTTGGAGATTCCTCACAAAACTAGGATTGGAATTCCCATTTAAT
>NW_004955503.1:7825194-7826358 GCF_000276665.1 Chinchilla lanigera
AGGCTATCATTCTTCCAGTGAGTTTGTTTGGCCCCTTTATCAAAGATTAGGTGGCTGAGTGTGTTTTTGGTTGTGGCTGTTTCTTCCAGTCTGTTTGACTGTTTTAATTTTATGGTTCACTCATTCAATGTGTCGCATTTCATTAAAGAAAATCAAGTTTATACTCAGAGTACATGGCTATTTTCTGCAGCTGGATGTAAACATTAAATCCTAAAAGGAATTTAAAATCAAGGAAAACAATATTCATCTCTATATTCTTTTTTGGGGGGGTGGGCTTGAGACAGGATCTCACTTTGTAATTCAGGCTGACCTTGAACTCACTATATAGCCCAGACTGGCCTCCAACTCATAAAAATTCTCCTGCCTTAGCCTCCCGAGAGCTAGGATTACAGGAATGAGCCACCAAAGCTGGCTTATCTCCACATTCTTAAAAGGATATTAAGAATATGTGTGCATATATATATATTCATTGCACATTCAAAATGCCAGTATCTTAGTTAACTTTTCTCATTGCTGAGACAACATGTCCATCACTACAAGGTAAAGGAGAACAGTTTATTTTGATTCACTGTAGAGGTTTCAGTTCATAGTTGCCTGGCTGCAAGGCAAGATGGGATGGCAGAGGATCATTACCGAGCAGGCAGGCAAAAAGCGGCATATGACCAGTGAAAAGCCATAAGTGAGAAGCAGTGAACCTCTTTATGTCTCTTTTTGTAATCCAAGATACCCACCCTTAGGTTGGGTAGCACTCACACCCTTAATACTAGCACTGAAGTGTGAATCAATCTCAGCATCATATCTTTGATCCCAGAATCACACATCCTAGGTCCAGCCAGCTCTGAAAGCCCCACATATGACCACATGAAGCTTTGAGGGGCATTTAGATACAAGCTGTTACAGCCAGTATCTCTAAAATTCAGTAGAAAGATTGGATATGCTCAGTTCCAATTTAATGTGAGAAGCACAAATCCCTTTTTTAGAATTTGTGTGATACATTAGCAGTGACATTTACTTTCACGAAATCATATTCTCCTGGTAATATTTGATGATTGAAACTTTTACTGAATGTGTTAGTGGTGAAAATGTTTAAATATGTGTCTTTAAGTAATGCATATTGGATCTTCAGGAAGCCTGTTGAGTCTCGGCAAGGTCTCCCTGACCAGC
>NW_004955503.1:7828088-7829036 GCF_000276665.1 Chinchilla lanigera
CCAGATTGATGTACCCTGCAAGACTATCTTTCAAATTTAATGGAGATTTAAACTATTTTCTGGATAAAGAACAACTGAAGAAATTCATGAGCACCAAACCAATCCTACAAAGAGTATTAAAAGATATTCTAGAAAGAGATAAGCAGACCGCAACTTCAAGAACAACAGAAAGGAACCACCAAGCAGAGCAAGCAATTAAACAGAGGGAAGAAGGAGAATCCAACAGCAGGAAAATAGCATGACAAAGATAAGCCAGTACATATCCGTCATAACCATCAATGTAAATGGTCTCAATGCACCAACCAAAAGAAGCAGACTAGCAGAGTGGATCAGGAAAGAAAATCCAACTATATGCTGTAGACAAGAAACACATTTAACTCAAATGGAAATTCATAGACTGAAAATTAAAGGATGGAAAACAATACTCCATGTGACAGGAACCAAGAAAAAAACAGGTATAACTATTCTGTTTGCAGACAATGTGAACTTCAAACCAAGAACAATCAAAAGAGATAAAAAAGGTCACTACATACTTGTGAGGGGGAAGCTTCAAGAGGAAGAGATAACAACTGTCAACATCTATGCACCAAATATAAGAGCACCCACCTATATAAGACAAATTTTAACAGACATGATAAATAAGTAGCAACACAATCATAACAGGGGACTTTAACATACCATTGTCACAAAGAGATAGATCAACTAGACAAAAAATTGAAAAAGATATAACAGAACTTAATCAAACTTGTGAACATATGGACTTAGTAGATCTTCGCAGAGTGTTCCACCCAAAAGCATCAGAATACACATTCTTCTCAGCTGCACATGGGACATTCTCTAAAATAAACCATGTACTAGTACATAGAACATGTTTAAATAAATACAAAGGAATTGAAATTATCCCATGTATACTATCAGACCATAGTGCAATGAAATTGGAAATTAATG
>NW_004955503.1:7831031-7919677 GCF_000276665.1 Chinchilla lanigera
AAATCTTGGAAACAACCCAGATGCCCATCCACTGAGGAATGGATAAAAAAGATATGGTATTTTACACAATGGAGTATTACTCAGCTATTAAAAAAAGATTAACTCGAGGCTTTTATAGGTAAATGGATGCAACTAGAGACCATATTCATATGTGAAATCAATTGGACCCACATGAGTAAATATTATATTGTCTCCCTGGTGTAGGAACCTGAAAGACTAGGTAAAACTCAGAACATACAATAGATGATTGGAAAGGGAAAGATATTGCTCAAAGGAAGGAATGACTGGGATGAGGGAAAGAAGAAAAAAGAAAGAAGGACAGCAAAATATAAACATATATATGTAAGTAGCTGCAATAAGTGTATTGCTGATGCCTCATGGTGTATTGAAATGAACAGTTAATGCTCTCATTTTTTATGTTCTGATTGATTTTGCATGCTTGTGTCTGGTGGTCTGAGCAACTGATTTGAAGGTAACAATATACAATGGAATTACAATTATGAACTCCTACCATCTTGTCTAGTGAAACTCTGTATTGTCTCTAATGTTTTATCAAAGAATTATTTTCTTATTTTCTTTAATGGCTTGACCAATCTTTCACTCTTACATCTGATAATCTAAGCAATGTAGTTGAGTATAGCAATATGTAATGTAACAACCACTGTTGATTCATATTATTTTGTCTTGAAACCCTGTACCACTTTGAATGTTCTTGTTTGATTTATGTTCATGATACTGGCACGTTGCTACTGTTCTATTTTTTTGTTTGTTTCTCATTTATTACTCTCTTTAAAATAAAAAAAAATTTAAAAAGCTATATATGTTGGTAACTAGGCAATGTGACTATCCTTTTTAAAATCTGAATGCAATATAACATATAACTCTTTATTCTTTCCTAAGTCAAATGTGCTACAGAAAGTAAGCTGTGAAGAAAGAAAATTACAGCTAAATAGAAAATATAACTACAAACAAAAGTTATTACTTTATAGGAATGGATGTAACAACGCATTCTTAGATGCTAAATTCAGGAAGATTGTGCTGTTTTCTCTGAATCTGTTACTCTCCACAGAAAGACTTATAATTTATCACAATTGTTTCTAACACTACACAGTAACATACATAAAACCTACACTTATGTAAGATGACTGTAGGGAGCGACCGATGCTGAAAATCAATCAAAGCTGTAGGTGCTAAGACAAAGCCAGCCCAAGAACATAGGGAACTCCTTGAGCCATATAAACAAGATGTTCCAGCTGGCAAGGTGGTTGCTAGGCCAAGAGGTTGAATTTGATATCAACCTCTCTAATGTATAAACACCTCTACAGTAATTGTCCAGTCCTCTTTTCCCATTTAGAAAGAGGTCTCTACCTGGCCTCATCTTTCGTCTCTTGTCTAATTTCGAAATCCCCTTGCCCTTTTTCCCTGGGACCACCAAAACTGCACTAGTATGCTGCAGATGACTAGCTGTTGACAAGAATATATGCTTCTGACCAAACTAGTTACCCCATACTTACTTTAGCCTGTATTTTATATGGACCACAATCCAAGTTGTGGCAAGTGTTTATTCTACACTATTATTCTGTTAACACAGTACTTATTTATTTATCATTCATGTTTGGTTTGTTGAGAGAGGATTTCACTGTGCAGTTCAGGTTGTCCTTGAACTCATTATGTAGCCCAGGCTGGCCTTAAACTCAAGGTGACCCTCCTGCTCAGTCTCCCTAGTGCTGGGATTACAGGCATGCAAAAGCATGCCTGGTTAACACAGTGTTTAAAGTAACAAAATCCAGGAAACTTATGTTTGCATTGGTATCCCTTTGAATTGGCAATATCTAATTTGTTTATCAAGACCAGCAATCAATATGCCAAGATGAATCAAATTTATGTTTTAGAATTTATTTATACTTTATTATATCTTTTGAATATTTAGTAAAAATAAATCCAACTGTTATTTTAAGTTTACAAAAAGGATCTCTATAGACATCTGGGCACATAAAATATATTTGTATGGGTTAAGCACAGAGATGAACACTAATTTGTCTTCACCCAAACCTAATAAGAAAAGGAAAATGGGAGAGTGGGGCAGAAATGATCTAGGTTAACCAAATTATGCAGAGCCCTTTGACTTGGTCACTTTATCTGTGTCAACAGAGTCCAAGGTAAATAAAAAGTCTATAGGTAGGGAAATTTATATGAATAATAATTCTCCTCTTTCTTATCCTTCTCTAGAAGAAGGATTTCTGGATGAGAAGATATGCATATTTTAAAGCCAAACACTTTATTTGTATGCCTATAACCACCAAGTTTATCTTTTGTCCAGACTCTGAATTTCAAGCCTCATATTCAACCTTCTTTTCACCTGAGCATCTCAAACTGAAGGTGTTTAAAAAGTAAATTCATTGTCTCTTCACTTTTCTACTCTAACCCGTCTTTCTCCCACCTTCCTTATTTCAGCAATTGATGGGCAGCTTTATTCACTTTTACAAGTCAGAAACTATGATGGTATACCTTTGTCACCTTTGCAACCAGCTTATCCCAAGTCCAATTCGTTCTATTTCATGAAAGTATCTTGAATCAGTCAGTTTAATTTCTAACTTCGTGACTAATAGACTAGTCTAGGTGAACATCTTTCCTTAGCCAAGCCACCATAAGGAATTCTTCACTGGTTTCTTCATCTGTTTGGTTTTTTTTTTTTTATAGAGCCCCTGGAATTTATTAGATGAACTTTGAGGAAGGTGAAATACCAGTCAAATTATATAACCATCCATAGTTTCACAAAGAAACAATGTGTTTCTTTATTTCACACTGTTCTCAACATTTTGCGTTGTTTTACTTTTTACATAACAAATACCCAAGAGACACTGTTATGTATCTCTCCAAAATTCATAGTAGAAACTCTACACCTCCTTTACCTTCTGAGTGTATTAGGAGGTGAGTTCTTTGGACATAACAAAGATTAGATGAGGTCTTAAGTGTGGGTCCCTTATGATTTCCCCTGTAAGAATCACACAAAAAATTTGCTTCCCCTCTTTACTACCCTCATACTGAAGATAGAATGACAAGTCAATAGTCTGTAAGACAGCCCTCACCAAAATTCTGCCAAGCTGGCATTTTGATCTTGGAGTTCCAGCTTTTAGAATGGTGAGAAACACATTTATGCTGTTTGAGAGTCGTGGTCCAGGGTATTTTGTTATAGCAGCCTGAGATAAGACACTGATTTTCACTTCTTGAAACCAGGTGCCAATATTAAGCAAACTATCAGAAGAAACTGAAGAAACTGAATGTTACAGTAACTTACATTTTTAAAAGTAGACTTTTCTGAAATAATTAGTGAAACTACTTAAAATTCTCTTTGACTTTTAGAAATAAAAGCAAACCTGTGATCATGTACTGATCTTAACTATTCTGATAATGTCATGAGCATAATGGCAGGGGTGGGGAACTAGAATTCATAATAGAAATGTGATTTTTTCTGGTTTTAGAAATAAGCAGCAATTTCTTAAATTACTTCTAAAAGGTATAAAATTACTATCCTAAATTAATTCTAAAATACAAGATGAAAAGAAAATGCGTATAGATGGAATTTTTCTTTTAACTGAAATTTTTGAGAGAGCCAATGCTAACTTTTTTGTACCCTGATTCTGAATAAATTTTATCCTCTCTTCCTTTCCTCCCTCCCTCCCTCCCTTCCTCCATCCTTCCACCTTTCCCTCCCTTTCTTCCTTTCCATTCTTTTCCTACTTTGTTTGAGATATAATTATCACACACTATGCACCATATTTAATTGCACAATTGAGTTGTTTTTAGTATATTCAAAAAGTTTTGCAACAATCATCAGTACTCAATTCCATAATATTTGCATTGGGCCAGGGATATAGCTCAGTGGTACAAGCACCTTCCTGGCAAGCGCAAGGTCCTGAGTTTGACTCTCGGTACCAAAAACAAAACAAAACAATGTAAAACATAATATTTCTATCAACCCCTCTAATAAACCCCATGTCCATTAGCAATCATGCCCCTAGTTTCTTCTCCCCAGCCCCTAGTAACCGTTAATTTATTCACTTCCCATACGGATTTGCCTATTCTGAATGTTCTATGTAAATGTGAAAGCATAGAATACAAGGCCATTTGTGTCTGGTGTCATCAATTTAGCATAATGATTTTGAGGTTAACATTATAATGTATACCAGTACTTAGCTCTTTTTTAAGAGAAAGGTGAACATTTCATTGCATGTACATTCATGTTTTGTTTACCTACACATCAAGGAATGGACATTTGCATTGTTTCCACTTCTGAGCTATTATGAATAATGCTGTTATGAGCATTCTTGTATAGATTTTTGTGTGAACGTATGTTTGTGATTCTGTTGGGCATACATACTTATGAGTGACATTAATGTGTCATATGGCAACTCTGTGTTTAAATTTTGATGAACTGTCAAACTGTTTATCAAAGCTTTTAAAATATTTTGCATTACCACTAAAAATGTGTGACAGTCTCAATTTAATCACAGTCTTAATACTGCTTTTTATTGTTCATAGTTGTTTTTCTAATTATAGCATTCTTATAGGTATTGGTTTGTATCTCCTTGTGTGTATGTGTCTTGATTACTTCTTTCTTGCTGCTGGGACACAATACCTGATGCCCAAAATTAAGGAAGGAAAGGTTTATTTCTCTTACAGTTCGTGGAAGTTTCAGTCCGTACTTGGCAGATTATAAGGCAGAGTGGCACATGGCAAAGAGCTACAGCTCTCGGCGGCAGAACACAGCTAAGCTGCAAGCACACACCAGGGCAGAATGGGGGAGGAATGTCTTCAAGCACTCTTTTCCTCTCCCTTACATATGCAAACTATCCATCCCAGGGCGGGTGTAGCTCTCACACCCACAATCATTTAATGATGATAGCCTGTCCCATGGCCGCATGAGGCTTTGGAGGGGACACACAGACATAAACCATAACAGTATGCTTGTTTGTTTGTTTGTTTGTTTTTTGGTTTTTCTCTGGTACCGGGAACCGATCTCACGACCTTGCGCTTGCCAGGCAGGCGCTTTTGCCACTGAGCTAAATCCCCAGCCCCTTGTTTGTTTTTTGAAACAGGGACTTTCTCTGTAGTTCAGGCTGGCCTGCACTCACTTTGCAGCTCAGGCGGACCTTGAACTCATGGTGATCCTCCTGCCTCAGCCTCCTGAGTGTTGGGATTATAGGAATGTGCCACTAGGCCTGGCAGGAAGAATTTGTTGAGAGAAAGCTTCCTTCTAAGAGAGACAGAAGTAATCCCAGAAAGTCGGTTGTCCTCTCCTTATGGTTTTAACATGCATTCCCCTAATGACTAATGAGATTGAGCATCTTTAATGTGCTTGCTGGTCACTTGTATATCTTCTTTGGAGACATGTCTATCCAAATGCTTTCCTCATTTTTGATTTAGCAATTTGTCTTTTCATTATTGAGCTATAAAATTTCTGTATGTATTCTGGATACAAGTCCTTAACAGATGTATTACTTGGAAGTATTTTCTACCATTCTGTGAATTATCATTCACATTTTATTGGTGGTATCTTTTGAGACACAAAATATTTTAATTTGGATGAAATCAGATTTATCTATTTTTTCTTTTATTGGCTGTGCTTTTGGTGTAATATCTGAGAAACCAGTGTCTAGTTCACATTCATGAAGTTTCTAGTTCACATTCCCATCTTTTTTCTAATAATTTTATATATTTAATTCTTACATTTCTGTTTTTTATTTTCAAGTTAATTTGCACATATGGAGTGAGACTGGGTTTCAAATTAACTCTTTTGTATGAGGATATCCATTTGTCCCAGCACCACTTGTTTAAAACACTATTCTTTCCTAATTGAATGGTTTTGCAATCCCCGTAGAAAGTTATAGTAATTGTTCATAAATATAAGGGTTTATTCTGAAGTTCTCTATTTTGTTCTATTGATATATGCATCTACCTTTACATACCAGTTCCACAAGTCTTTATCACAGTAGCTTCATACTACGTTTCAAATTTGGGGGCCAGGGATATAGCTCAGTGGTACAGCACCTGCCTGGCAAACACCAGGTCCTGAGGTTGATTCCTGGTACCCCCCAACAAAAAAATGTAATTGGAAATTGTGAGTCCTCCATCTTCATTCTTATTTTTCAAGGTCATTTTAGCTATTCTGTGTCTCTTATTAATGTTTTATAATTAAATTCATTGATACAATTTAGATATGCATGATGATCATGTTTATCATAGGGAACTTGGATATGTACATGATATATCTTAGTTCCTGTTTGTTCCCACTCTGCTCCCCTCTCTTCAACCCCTTTTCCCCACCTTATTCACAAAGTTTTGCTTCCATCTTATGGTAGTTTTTTCAGGTTTTTCCTTTCCCTTACATCCCCTGTTCCCCTTTCCCTTTGAATAATTACTCCCTATTTCATAATATCTATTACACATTTTGGTTCTTACTTGCAATTTGAGTTTCTCACACCACAAAGGCAATGAAATATTTATACCAGTGTATCTGACTTATTTCACTAAGAGTGTGGACTCAACGTCCATCCATGTAGTTATAAATGTCTCAAGTTTATCCTTCTTTATGCCTGAATAGTACTCCATTGTATAAAAATCCACATGTTTTTTATCCATTCATCTGTTGATGGGCATTTGGGTTGTTTCCAACATTTAACTAATACACATTGTTCTGGTATAAACTTGGGTATGCATACCCAGAAGGGGAATAACTGGGTCAAATGGAACCTCTAGTCCTAGTTTTCTGGGAATCTCTACACTGATTTCCACAGTGGTTACACCAGTCTACACTTCCCCAACAGTGGAGAATGGTTCCTTTCTTCCTGCAGCCACTCCAGTATTTGTTATTTGTTAATTTGATGATAATAGCTATTCCTTCTGGAGTAAGATGGAACCTCCACATTGTTTTAATTGGGATCTTACTAATGATATGTGATGTTGAACACTTTTTCCAGTATTTATTTGTCATTTACATTTCTTTTTCTGAGAAGATGCCCATTTCTGGATTAGGTGTTTAAATTTAGGGGGTCTGATTTTTTTCAGTTCTTTATATGTTCTAGATATTAGTCCTCTGTCTGAAGAACAACTGGCTAAAATTTTTTCTCACCCCACGAGTTGTTCAAAAGCTTTTTAACAGGATGATAACCCTATTTTTGATTCTTTATAGTATTTTCCATGCAGGTGAGATTTTGTTCTTGAAGTCTTTTCCTGCATTTATGTCTTCAAAAGTTCAACCTAGTCTCTTCAGCAGATTTAGTGTTTACATTTTAATATTTAGATCATTGGTCCACTGTAGTTTTAGTTTAGGGCATGGCGATAGGTATAGATCTAGTTTATTTTTTTTGAAATGTGGAAAGCCAGTTTTTCCAGCTCCGTTTACTGAAGAGGCTATCTTTCTTCCAGTACATATATTTGACCCCTTTGTCAAAGATAAGATGAGTGTGTTTGAAGTTGGTTTTGCCTCTTCTAGTCTGTTCCCTTGACCCTCAGGTCTCCTTTTTAGCCAGTTACATGCTGTTCTTTTCACAGTTCTGTAGTATAATTTCAAGTCAGGGATTATGATGCCCCCTGCTTTGCCTTTGTTGCCCAGAATTGTTTTGCTACTCTAGGTCTCTTCTGGTTCCAAATATATTTTAGGAATATTTTCTGTCGTTCTGTGAGGTATGCTAATGGTATTTTGATTGGGATTGCATTAAATTTGTATAACAGTTTTGGGAGTATGGTCATTTTCATTTTGTTGGTTCTTCTTATCAGTGAGCAAAGGATATTTCCATTTTCTGATGTTCTCTTTGATTTCCTGTTTCAGAGTACTGTGACTTTCAATGTAGAGATTTTTACTTCCTTCGTGCCTAAGTGCTCCATTTTTTGATGCTATTGTGAAAGGTGTGGGTTCTCTAATTTCTCTCTCCGTGAGTTTGTTATTTGTGCACAGGATTATTTGTTTTTGATTTTTCATTTATTATTCAGCTGTGAAACTGAATTTGATTATTAAATCTAGAAATAATTTGGTGGAATTTTGGGTGTCTTCTATGTAGAGTATCATGTCATCTGCAAATAAATATAATTTAGCCTCTTCATTTTTTATCTTTATTCCTTTTACTTCTTTGTCATATCTAACTGTCCTAGTTAATGTTTCCAGAACTATATTCAATAGGAGTGGTGATAGTGGACATTCTTGTTTTCTTCCCAAGTTTAGAGAGGCCATTTTCACAGTGGCTATGTCAGAATTTTTTCACTCAGACCTGTGACCTCCAGTATGTCAGCCTTCTTATGTAGTGCTAAGCCATTCATCTCTGTTTTGGATCCCTTTCCCTCCTGCTTCCTCTGTGAGCTTATTCTATTAATTAGTCTCAGCTTCTTTGTTTTCCCTCCAGGTTGTTTCCCACATCATCTTACTATTAAGGTAAGATGAAAGGATATTCATTACAAGTATGAAAGAAATTCATTTTTATTTATGAAACTCTCTTTTAGCCATGTTTAAGTTCAGAAAACAAACTATGAATAACAAATAGATCCATTCCCCCCAGCTAATAAGCACTGTTTTTGGTATATTTGTTTCCCTTATTTTCAGTGTATATAGGCTTTCAAGCCTTCCTTCCTTGCCTATGTTCTTTTCAGATATTCATTGGGAAGGTTCCTTGACATTCAGGGTGTGGTTTAAATCTCAGACTCTCACAGAGTACTTCCCTGATCATATAACTTAAGTAAAGTAGTAGCCCATTGTTACTTCTGGTGCTTACCTTATTTTAGCTGCTTCATAGTACTTACTGTTTTTTTTATTTTACTTTTTCATTTTAAAATTCTGTTTCGCTTCATGTCCTCACCCTAGAAGCCGGAAATGTGTGTATTATCCCTTCTAAATATTGTCAGTGCCTGGTACATAGTAGACACTAAGCAAATATTTCTGAATGCATCAATGGCAGAATACTCCTAGAATAATAGTAAAAGTAAAAGACATTTACAGATATTCTTTATTAAGTTCAGTAGTCCGGACATTTTACCATAAAATTGTGTTTCATTTCAAAATCATGGCATTTTAGGTTACGTTAACCCTCTGAAAATTCTGAAACCCCAGACCATAATTTATCCTCTTAACTACATAAAATTTTCCCAGTTTCTAACATATTATTAAATAACCGTTTTTTACTCTATACAGTATTTTCCCCAATTGGAATTTGTGATCTAAAATGGCAAATAATCTTCCATTGTTTTTCTACTGCTCTATCCCTAGCATCTAGAATGAGACCAGGTACTTAGAGGGTACCCAATAAATATTTGTTGAATGAATGAATATGCATGTCTTGATATCCTTAGTAGATTTGCAATTCTGCTTTTTTAGCCAAGAAACCCAGGTTTATAACCTACATGGAATGGATGGTCTACAATCAGTCTTCAGATATACAAATATCTTAGGAAAGAAAGAAGAAAAGAAGTGGCATGGAAAACAGGAAGCTAGCGTTTGGCAAGCTTCAAACATAGAGGAGGCACCATATTTCATTTATTGTACTCCAGCAAGTTTTAGAGGTGGATATCATCATCCTTATTATGTAGATGAGGGTACTAAAGCTTGGAAAAGTCAAACTATCTCAATCAGCTAGGAGATGACTGAACAGGGAATTAATATCAAATGTTTCTGAAGCCCAGTGGACTGATATTCACCCACAGACTATCAGAAAGTTAGTGTAAGGAGCAGGGGGTATAGCTCAGTGGCACAGCAAGGTTTTGAGTTCTATTCCTGGATTAAAAAAAAAAATAGAAAAAGAAAGTGCACTTCTCACTAGGCTTCCTATTGGTCAACATCAGGCTTGGGTGGAGTTACACATTTATGTAGGGATTGTTAAAACACTACAAAATTTATAGGTTGGTAACACCGTTTTTGATTATTATGTCAGTTATGGCTATTTTTCAATGGGATGCATTTTTTAGTCAGAAAATAAATAAATATGATTTGCTTTCTGCTGTGCTTAAATCATCATGGAAAGGCATATAAAAAAGTCATAAAGCTGCTGCACTATATGTTACAGTCAGAGGGTTAATATATTTGATATGTAGAGCTCTCTTACATCCTTCATGAGAAAACTGATAAGAATGTATAAACAAAAGATTTAGAGAAATAAATCAATGTGAAGAGATGCTCAATAACATTAATGATTCAAGAATTGTAGGTGAAAATACAATCAGTTTTCCTATATATCAGGCTGACAAAGATGAACATATAATTGACAAATAGCAGTAGGCAAGATATGGCAAAATAAAATATAAATAAGTATATGAATTGTTGCATTTTTTCCTGAAAGATAACTTGACATTATCTACTATAGTAAAATATATCCACACTGTTTGATTCAGAAATTGCACTTGTAGGAGTTTATCTTATAAAAGTGCTACATTAAATATGCAAATATATATGTACAAAAATTAATTGCAGCTGCATGTGTAACATTGAAAAATTAAAAGAATGAAACATCAGAAAAGAAGTGAAAAACTACAAATCACTAAATCTCTACCAAAGGGAGGAAAGAATAACTGTATTTCAGTCTGGTGCTTTGAAAGCATAAAATATTTCACAGATATAAAAAAATGAAGATTTTTTTCATTGGAAAGCTTCATTTGAAACTGAAATGATAATAATGTGTCCAAAGTATATTAAGTGAAGAAATATTTTTGTAAACAGATTGTAACTGTTTTGTAAAAATATACATATACTTAAACTAATAAAATATATGCATAAAATATTAATATTTTCACTTGTAGTGCAAATGTGTGATTCCCTCTTTTATTTGCTTGTTGCCATTGTATCTTTCATATAATGAAGGATATTTGTTGTGTAATAAAATATTAGTGTGACAATATATCTTCATCAAAAATTATTAGAGTTTATTAATATGTTCATGTTACTATAATATTGAATGCATTTAACACACTAAATTTCTTTTTGGCTTCATGCACTACATATGAGGGTATAATTTCAGATAAATGATATGTGACATGCTAAGAGTGCTTCCACATCTTTGTGACACTCTAATATGTCACTAAACTATTCTAAACTATTTTCAACAATTCACTTTACATAAAAAAAAAACTAGACAAGAAAGTGTAAATCCCCAAAAGTATGTAAATAAGATACAGGAGCAATGCCATTGGTCTCATCAAGATGCAAATAGTGGGAGAAATCTCACTGAACACTTTCCACTGAGAAACTGATGAATAAAAAGTGCTCCAAAAATAGCCCCAGAACTCACAGAGACTTAGTGACTACAGATATTGAAAGTGGAAAATAGCATGAGAAACACTGGTCTGTTCTCGGGAAGGAGTCAAGGATAGGTTAAGGGCCAGATGTAGCTGTTATATATATAGCTTCTCAATAAAAGAATACAGTCTTTTGACATTCAACACTGACATTTTGGAGCACCCTTTGCATAACAGCTGCACTAAAGCAGTTTTGTTAAGATGTCTTGCTTTTTACTGAAAGAAAGTGTGAGCCCGTGTAAGAGAAAATAGTGTGCAGGGATGACAACAAGCAGGCAATGAGGGTGGACTGAGGGTGAAAAGAGATATATAATAACAGAACCTACTCAGTCAGTAGATTAATATTTGCTGAAATTCTACCTGAATTGAGTGCTCATTCCCAAACAGCTCATTTCCTAAACAGCTTAATGGAATGGGCCATAAGCATGCCATCAATCACGTGGTTTTTTTTACAAAAAGAAAACCAACAATAAAGGGAATAATACAATTCCCTACAACTGATAATAAGGTGCTTTCCCAGACTCCCAAACTACAAATAAGCATACAACCCAACAGTTAAAGAAAAACAGTCTACCAGCAACGCTGATTATTATACAACTCAGGGACTAAAGAGAGAGATACATGTGTTACTGCAGGATTTGTGTCTCACTTCTCCAACCAAGGATAACTGGTAGGAATCATATGGTGGTTGCGATGAAAGGCACTTGAATTTATTAGGCAAAATATAAGCTGTGTCCAGGAGACTTCCTGAATAGGCCTCCAGCAGCACAGGAAATAAGAACAAGAATCAACAAATGGAAGAACATCAAACTAAAATTTTCTGCACAGCAAGGGTAACAACCATCAGGCTGAAGGGACAGCCTATAGAATGGGATAAAATTTTTGTCAGCTAATCTTCTGACAAAGAATTAATATCTAGAATATATAAAAACTCAAAAAACTTAACACCAAAAGATCAAGTAGCCTAATGAATAAGTGGGTAAATGAATTAAACAGATACTTCTCCAAAGAAGTACAAATGGCCAATAAGTACGTGAGGCAATTTTCAAATCTTTAGGGTAATAAAGGTGATGAATAAGATCAAAATATATTCTTCACATCAAAACTCAATATTTTATAAAATTAATAAGTACCAATAAAATACAATTGAAAGAGAAGAAATGTACAGATATAAGATCCTTCTGTATGATTGCCAAAGCAAACCCTCTCCTTTTAACTTTGAAGTAAAATGAAATGCAAACATATAAAATGCACAATATATGTATAGATAATAGCCAATGAATTTAATGAATGTAAGTTTAAATGTCCAAAGTAGGATTCCCTATCTTGAGCGCAAAAAATAACAGCAGCAGTATTAGGTAAAACTTGAAGTACATGGAAAAGAATCAGTAAATAAAATTTCATCATTATTTTGTTGCGATTTATTTTACTTTTTATTTGCCCTTCAAAATTCAAGGTTCTATTCTAACACTAACATAATATTACTCACCCTAACGGGTTGAAAGTAGTAAAAAATACTAAGTAGAAAATAATTCTTAAGGGTTATGTATGTGTGCATTTTGCAGTAGCAGAAGAAACAGGTGGCTGATCTGAAATATTACTTACGAGGGCTGTTCCTGTATGAAATAATTATTTATATAAGTCTTTCCAAGCTTTCGGAAATGAAAACTGTTTTTCCCTGTTACCTTTTAGTATCTGGAACCCTTTCTGTGCAGAGTTACTGATTCCAGTTTCTAAGGGACAGTGTAGTGATTTATAGGTACATATTGAACTTTAGTACCAATTTCAGTAAACAGTTCTGAGCAGTGTCAATGTTAAATATGCTTTTATAATATAAATCAGTGAGAGGCATTGCATTAGAGAATAAAAAACCCTTATATTTCAACCAATACTTAATATTTGAATATTGCTTATTTTTGTAGATTCATGAGCATCAAAGCCCTTTCCCTAACTCATGGTTCAATACGACAAATTTGTATAGTTGAAGGAAAGACTGCATAGCCCCAAACACCGAAATATTTACTGTCTGGTCTTTTGCTGAAAAAGTTCTCCAGCTCCTTGTTTAGATTGTCAAAGCTGACATGCAACAACTAATATAGTTCTTTTAGTAGATCCACTCCCTGGTCAATCTGTCAAATTTTATATTAAGTCTTCTGCTCTCTCTGTCTATCTTTTGTTCTGGTATTATATACAGAGTTGGGAACTGAAGGCTTTCACTGTCACCGAGGTACAGTTTTCCTAGGGACAATAGATATAACGGATTCATACGACCCCATATTTTTCTAAACACTATTTTAAAAAGCATGCAAACAAAAATAAACAGTATCAAACTTGGGTGAAAGGGTACTGTATCTGAATATTTTGTCATTGTGTAAAGCAGCAGTTAATTCAAAGATATGGACAACTGGGGGCTGTGCACTCCTCAACACAATATAGATGATTAGGGGGGAGAAGCTTGACTATGTCTGTGTGAGGGTGAGCAGAAGAGGTAGGATCTTTGTGGCAGAAACATGAAGTGGATGATGGGATCAGAAACTTTGTAGGGCTCTGGGAGAGACAGTGCTTCAGACTGTACTACTACCTTTGAAGGAAAATGTAAGTTTATAAGGGTTCTCAAGATTATAAAAACCATGCGAGACTGCTGGACACTGGGATCTCTGGTCCACCTTATGAATGGGGCACCTATACAGAGGGATCTCTCAGAAGAGAAGATACCAGCTGCGGTTATATTTTAAAGTTCTGGAAAATAAGCGACAAAGAGGGTCCATGTTTATATTATGAGTCACAGCTCTGATAGGAGTTATGTTTGGAGCTTAATAGCTGCATATGCTGTTTCTGAATGCCAGGCTTGTTCTGCAGTATTTGTAAGAGTGAGTTTGGAAAAGAAGTGAGGAAAGGAAAAGGTCTCTTTCAGTGATCACTTGCAATTTGGATCCTTTTCTTCCACTTTAAAGGAAAAATAATATCAATATACAAGGGATGATGCAGCAAATTAAACTCATCAGCAAAATGTCAGCAGAACCTGTAGCAAAATTTACTGAATGTAGATACTATCAGGGATAGGAATGAAATAAGAATAACAAGATAAATGAATGATGGAGGATACTATGGATAATAAAAATAAAAACAGAAACAAAAACCCACCTCACTCTTCTTAAGTGGAGAGTCAGCATTTAAATATTCACTGTCCAGAAACTCTGTTATCTTGGCCCCAGAGCTCTCCTTTTTACTTTCTGAAGTTGTACCTATGGAATTTTATGTGCCATCTGTCAGATGTTCTAGCTTGTAATCACAGCATCTATCAATATTCTATGGGTAAATTCCACAGTAAGGAAAGATTAATGTCGAGGTCATATCACACATAATTATCAAGGACACTCAAACATGTATGGTTTCTTATATCTACTTACATTATTACCATAACTTCTTTGACTTGCATTAAAAAATAAGAGAGAAATCTTGAGAAAATAGCAGCAAATAAAGAAATATAAGTATATAAACCTGCTTTAGGAAGAAATATAGAGAGGTAAGAAGAGGAAGAGGGAAGAAGGGAGGAAGAAAGGGAGGAAGGAAGGAAGGAAGGAGGGAAGGAAGAGGGACGGTCAAAGGAAGAGGGGAGGAGACAACAGAGCTTGTTCTGGACAGCTGAAGAAATAAGCAACAGCCACACTGATAGGGCTAGTAAAAGTGTTTTCCCATCCTCTCTTTACTCTGTTGATAGTTTATTTTGGTGCGCAGAAACTTTTAAATTTCATATGTTCTCATTTATTGATTTATAGTATTTTACACCATTTGTTGATTCTATTTCCTTGGTGCAACTGGAATTCTCTTCAGAAAGTCTCTCCTGTGCCTATGCCTTCAAGAGTTTTGCCAGAAATGCAAGTTAAAACAACACTGAGATTTAATCTTAATCTAGAAAGAATGACTAACAAAACTCAAATATAGATATTCTTTTAAGGACCAACCTGTTTAATAACTGTTCTAACTTATGACCTGGTGTTTGGACTTATGACTTGTCTTTTTTCTGTACAGTTTTGTATATCTTGTTTGTAGAACATCAATGTCTGTTTTGTTTATACAGTACCATAATTTTTGCTGATTGTACTGTATAGCATAGTACTGTAGTTTTCTTTTGTGTCATACATTACAAAACTGCATATAAAAGTTATGCAAATAAAAACAAAGTCAACAAATTGGAATTTTATTTAATCATTTCTTCATTCTGAATATTATAGTCTATATACTATATACAATTCCTCAGTTAGGGAACAATTAATTTAATGACTCAGTTATGAATGGCCTAGTCACAGGAACAGAACTCTCTGTAGTTAAACAAGGCATGTCTATAGTAACAAATGCTGGTGAGTTTGCAGGGAAGAAAGGAACTCTTCTACATTGTTGGTGGGAATGTAAAGTAGTACATCCATTATAAAAATCAGTGTGGAGATTCTTCAAAGAATTAAAAATAGAAATTTCATTCAACTTATTCCCCTTCTAGGTATTTTCTGCAAAGAGTTCAAGACATCATGCTACAGTGATTTATGCATATCTATGTTTATAGAAGCATAACTCATAATAGATGAATCTTGGAAGCAGCCTATACATCCATCCACAGATGAAAGGATAAAGAAAATTAAGTATTTACACAATGGAGTACTCCTTTGTCATAAAGAAGAATAAACTTGAGTCATTTATAGGAAAGTGGATGCACTTTGAGGCCATAATGTCAAGTGAAATAATTTGAATATCACACTGTTTCTCTTATATGAGAAACCTAAAATATAAATAAAAAACAAAATAAAAGATAGATATGGTAATTGGGTAAGGAGACAGAACTCTTGTAAAGGGAAAGGGGTCAAGAGATGGAAGGAGGGGGAAAGGGGGTGAAAAAAGAATTAATGTGTGTTAGCATATGTACCCATTCCCCACAAGGAATGCAATCATCATGTACACAAACATGTATTAATACAACTTAAAAACTGAGAAAAAAGGAAATGAACATCAAACTACAGTAAAGTGATAAAAAAGAGAACAAAATAATGTACACATTAAATTTAAGCTCGAGACTTGCATTTTAGTATATTCATTGTGCAGAGGCAGAAACTGAACTGCTAAGGATGCTTTGCTGGCTCCAAATAAAACAATAATAAACTAGCAGGCTTAGGCATTAGGAAAGAAAGAAAGAAAGAAAGAAAGAAAGAAAGAAAGAAAGAAAGAAAGAAAGAAAGAAAGAAAGGAAGGAAGAAAGAAAGAAAGAAAAACAGTTAACTTAGAGGCTCAAAATGAAAATTAGTTTCAGCTCCAACTTAGAAAATCATACAGAATACTACTTCCTGTATGTTGAGTCTTTAACTGTGGCTTGAAAATTCATGCCTCCTATATATTTTATTTTTGTAAATATTGTACTTATTCACTGGAGAAAATATTGATCAGAACCATGAATGAAACTTCAACATCTCAGACAAAAGTGTAAAAGGAAGAGAGGAAAGAATTACTGCCTTAACCTACTAGAGAGTGCTGTCTAGAAGCTCAGTTAATGAAGAAAATGATCCCAGAATCTTCAGTCATTTTCAAAACTCTCTAAGACATGTGGCAGAGACACAAGCTTGTTGTAAAAAACTAAAATATTCATAACTTGGAAGGTGAATCTATCTTTTCTTTCCTCCAAAAAGTCATTTGATTTTAAAATCCTTTAATAATATCTTTGCATTTACTAGAGAAATAGTTATATACACACACACATACACATAAAATACTCATTTTTTAGCTGTTGATATGTAAGGGATATTTATATATTAGGATTGTTACTTTTACAATACATTTTTGTAAATATTTTCTCACAGAAATTTTATTAGTTTTAGTCCTATTAGTGGTGATTTTGTTACCTATGAGAATGTGTTAAAATTCTGCATATATGCAAAATTCAACATAAATGAATTTAAAGTAAATACCAGGTGCATTCACTACTCTCCCGATGGTAGAAACCTGAAAGTGAGCTGAGAAGGAGATTAGAGATTTACGGAATTAAAAATCTGGAATATGTGAGACTCTGTCAGGGTGAGGGCCTTCAGGGTCAATGCAGTTTCAAATGTTTGCTCTCATATTTACGTATTTGATGATCCAACATCAGTATTTAATTTACTTGAGCCAGTAAAAGATTTGCTATTATTAAAGTTGCTTCTGGGTAGATGACCTACTCTGTAGGCCAAAGGTATAATTTCACATCTTCTGTTGATATCGTCATTGTCACTGTCATCATGATCATGATCATGATCATCATATCCATTTTCGTTTTCATTATGCAGGATGGAAACATGGCTAACAACTTTAAAATATCCAGTACTTGAATCCTTAAAACACATTTAATAGAAGCAGATGGGGATAAAAAGACATATAGTATCTTCTTGCAGCCATTTATTAAATTCTTATCCCTAGAAAATGTTCTCACCCTCCATAAATCTGAGATTGATCACCTGAAAAATGTGAATTATTCTGCCTTCTTTTTTTTTTTGGTTTTTCTCCAGTACCAGGAACCGAATTCATGACCTTGCGCTTGCCAGGCAGGCGCTTTGCCGCTGAGCTAAATCCCCAGCCCCTATTCTGCCTTCTTTAAAGGACTTTTTAAAAGAGAAAATGTATGGTAAGTGTCTGGGATGGGCTAAGGCTTCTAAGAGTGTTAATATTATGTAACCTAACATGGCTTCTTTTCTTCCATTATAGAAATAATATTTACATAAACTAAATGGTGCAATGATCAAATGATCTACTTAAATTAGGTGTATACTGAAACTGCAGTGAAACTGACCTGAAAAGCCTGTCATTGTGTCAGGCAGCACTTAATTCATACCTGAGGACTCCTCAACACAGTACAGATGTCTAGGAGTGGGGAAAGCTTGGCTATGTCGGGATGAGGATAAGCAGAAGAGGCAGAAGCTTGAAGTGGACCACAGAGTCAGGGACTTAATAAGCCTCTGGGAGAGACAGTGCTTCAGGCTGATGCCTGTGGTAGAGTGTATTTCCAAAGATAGTTATGGCAATATTGTCCATTCCACATGATGTTTTGAATGTGATCTTGCTTCCTTCTCAACAAGAAATGAAATTTACTTCTCTTTTTCTGGAGCTCAAGTTGATCTTGTGTTTGTTTTTGACAAAAATGCAGTAGAAGTAATATTGTGGCATTTTCATTGCTGTGGTGTAAGGTGACTTCCGCTTTCACTTTTGTTGCTTGGAATGCCCTTTTTAAAAACCTAACTACCATGCTGCGAGCAGTTCAAGCATTTGTATGGATGGGCCTTGGTAGAGAATTGAGTCTTCCTGCAGTCCACCCTAACTGAGCTCCTAGTCGGTAGCCTGTATCTACCTCTGGACATGTTAGTGAATCTGTGCACCCCAACTAACACTAAAGCAAAAGAAGCACTGAGTCAACCCATAGAATGGTGACAAATAATAATAATGATGATAATAAACTGTTGCTGTGTTTAGCCTGTATATTTGAAGTGGTTTGTTTTGCAGCAGAAAATAACCAAAACATTGTCTACATTCAGACTGGTAAGCTATAGAAAAGATGATTCATCAAGGCTCCCGAGACCTGACAGAACATGACTTCCGGCCCACCTCATTGAAAGCGCCTCTCCCATACAGAAGCCTCTCAGAAAAGGGAGATGCCATCTGCAGGTTACATTTCAAAATTATAAAATTAAGAGGGTATTGCCTTCGGAAGCTACTACTTGCTGAAATTAATTTGGAGCCTAGAAGCTACACAAAAGGTCTCTGACTTAATTTGTTTTGAGGGAGGATAAGCATGTTCTCTTGGTTCTGAAAAAGAAATGAAAGAATAAACTGATTTCTTTCTATTTCATATCTTGGGCAGACTACTTTCATTTTGGAAGGCAGCTATGCTCACCACTATACCACCAATGCACATGGACTACTTTAATTTTGGAAGGGAGAATTGCTCACTATCCAAAGGATGTGGGATTGTCTGATAAACACCAAAAGACCCTCACTACCATATCCAGTGGAAAAGCTATAGCTAACCTATTTCCACAATTCATTTTGTTACAGGACAGGAGGAAAGGAAGGGAGAAGAAAAAGAAGCGAAGGGAGTAAGAGAAAGAGGAGGGAGGAACGAAAGAGAACTTAGAATTAAAAAAATGTTCTATATCACTCAAACGGGAAATAAGGCTTTGAATATCAGTTTCTGGACACCTTGTTGTTAGGATTGCATCTTTGGAATGGAACGTACCCTTGTTCTAGTCACAATAACATCTATTAACATTCAGCAGTCCACTCCCCTGTTAGCAAAAGCTTTGGCATTCGGGTCAGCACAGTAAGAACTAACAGACAATTCAGTTCAGGAATGATTTCATATTTTTATCTCAGATCCAAGCTTACATGCTTTGATAAGTCGCCAAATTTAGAGATTCAAAAAGAGTATTCCAGGAGAAAGGCAGCAGTAAAACAACAGAAAGATGTGAAGAAACCTTCTTGCAGATAGAAGAAGATATACAAACAACACATATATGTTTGTGCATTTATATTTGTAGAACATTGCTGTCTTTGAACAATCCCTCTTTCAGAACAACCTCTGTCACAGAGGCTTGCTGACATAATTAAAGGAGTAACTATATAAAGAAGTTACTACAGTGAGAATTCTCTTAGTTTGTTACCTAGCAGGCAGCACAATGTGTTTTGGGTGGTCTTTGAATTCTACCAGATAACTTGCCAAACATCGTGGGTAGTCAAATGATGAAATTAATATACGATATCTTTTGGAAATCTACTCTCTAGAAATCTAATTTTTCTTACGGACAGTTCTTGTTAAATTGATTCCTTGTGCACAACAAAGCTTTTTCCTTTCATTTTAAGAACTCAGAATGTATATAGAAATAGGAGTCTCATTTATTTCTTCAACACTTCTGAATGCTTGGGAGTGCTCTTTCTGCATCAGGGATTTCTTTGGAAGGAGATAGGACCCACACAGGGCTCCTGATGCTTTTGGTCCTGAGTTAAGAATAGGATAATGATTTTACTGCATCAGCCAACTTCCATTACACAGAAATTGCATTGGATTACATTTACAATGCAAATAAATGTTTAATTATTTTGTTCTTGCATTTCTGAATTTTCTCTAGTATATATAGGCTATTGAGTTCATAACTGCCATTTATTCTAAGGAAGGAAAGAGGTAGTGTGGCCAAAATGAACCTGAGTTGCATTTTCAGATAGAATATCTTGGTATATTTCATTGCTTTTCTTTGAAACCCAGATAACAATCTTCTTGTACAGATCAAGAAGTTAGGTTTTAGACACGCTAAGTAAAGCGCTCAGGTTTATACACCTTCAGTAAGTGGTAGAGCAAGAATTTTCACCCACAGTTACCTGTTTCCAAACTATAGTTTTATACTTGTCCCACCACACTACAATCTTATTTAGATGGTAAGCTTCCAGAGCTTAGGGACTATAATTTGAATTGCCTTGATAAACAGTCTATGCTTGGTCATACACATTAGTACATATTCATTATTCACCATGATGTAGTTGTATAACAGGATCTGGAGCTCAGAAAATAAAAAATGTCTGTGGTATTGATATGATGTGACCTGGAAGCTCCTTGTACTTACTTGATTTATAGGTAATATCTGTTAAAATGACAGAGAGAGAGAGAGAGAGAGAGAGAGAGAGAGAGAGAGAGAGAGAGGTATTTTAGTCATCATCAAATCATGACATAAAACTGAATTAATATTTTCCTTTTTATTCCTATGATTTAAAACAGGACTGGGGTAATTCTGTGTATGCTGTTTTATAAAATGCTTTTTGTAAATAAAGCAAAGTATATGTCTTTTTATTTTGTGAAAAATTATATTTTTAGTAACTATGATGCACTGTTCATTCATAGGGCTATTGTACGTGCAAATAGCAACACAGCACATAAAGTATTACTTGTCTCCCTGCCTTCTCTCCCTCTCTAATAATATGATTTTGATATAAATTAAATGGCAAAATCATTAGACTGAATATTTTAAAATGTAACAGCAACGAATAAAATGTAAATACATTTACAATGGTCTGTGAACTTCAAAGTAATTTCTATGTTTTTAGATAGATTACTTAGTGAATGTGGAAAGGGGAAAATAGTCATATGTCATTTCCTTTATGTTCTTGTACATTCCTGTCTCTGACATTAGCTTCCAGTGACTCATCAACAAAATCCTTTTTATTTGTAGAAGAAATATGACAGCAATTTTTCTGCTGTTTAGAAGATCGATACCATTTACCAGACCAATTACCTGTTATTTGACAATGCTTACTTATCCTCTCCTCAGAAGGGCCTCGTTTTTAAAATACAGTATAACATAGTGTACATTAGGTTAAAATTTAAACATTTGTTGGTGAAAAGGGTCCAAAGTTAACTATTTAATATAGTTCATTTCAATATAAAAATGGTTAGGAATATGGATTTTGTATGCTAGGACCTGGGTTTAAGATTAGATTCCACATTAAACTAGGTGAGCTTGCTGTGCCTAAAGTTTCCCATGTTTTCAGAAACAATAAATACAGTATCCACAGTACTATGTGTAACTGAGAGTTAAACGTCATAATGCAAGTGTTAGATACATAGCAAATCCTCCATAAATGTTAGCTACATTTATTGCTGTTCTTATTAATATCTTTGATTTTCTAAGTAAATGATGGGGGAGAGTTATATTTTCAGTCATAAGAATGCTTTATGAAGCAACAATATTAAAAAAGATGACTGACAAAAGAATCTGAGATATGGTTTCATGGAACAGAATAAAAGCTTGGTCCCAAGAGGGTTTTGAAATGTTATAAACTTAACATTTCCTATCAGTGAATAACATAGGGTACTCAGGAAATGATGTTGGATAAATTGATATATTTTTTCATTTAAAAACACACAGTTTGATCATTTTCTTGCTCTAAAGGCTGGGGAGATGGTTCAGGAGCACAGAGCCTGCCTGGCAAGTGCAAGGTCCTGAGTATGATTCCAGGCACAAAAAAAATATATGAAGTAAAAAAGTCCACCATGTTCCTGATTTGGAAACTAATGCACAGCTCAGTGGTAAAAAATAATATTTTTAAAAAATCTAGAAATATCACTAAATTAAATAGTAGGTATTTTAAGTATGTATCAAATTTGTTAGTAATTTCAAATTTAAACTACGAAATATCACTAAACTTATGGACTGGTAAATTTAGAATGCTGGATAATGTTAAATGTTGTTAAGAATGATGTGGCTGGCTCTGCATTCACTGTTCAGAGAAGTACGTTCTGAAGAACAGTATACAAGTGCTTAATCATATAAAGGGTACACATGCTTAATGACCCTGCAACTACTCCAGAATGTGTATCTCAGAGCTATTTTTGCAATATAACTAAATAAGACGATATGTGCAAGGATATACTGTTTGTGGTGATGGGATATTACAGGCAACTTGAATGCCTATCATAGGAATGAGGGGAAATACTTCTCTGTTGTTGAGAATCAACAGACGTTCTGTTTTCCATTTTGAAGACCTAGTTATTCCTCATCCACAAATCAGCTCTATCATCAAGTCACTAAACCTATTTCCTCAACCACAAAAATAAGGGAATGAACTGATCATCACAGTGCCTCTCCCGTTTGGTATTCTCTGATATATGAATTCAGTGACCTTTCATATAATTTTGTTTTTGTGATTTTACTCTTTAAGATAATGGACAATGGCATTGAACAGTACTGTGAATGATAGGATTGAACATGTCTTTGAAAGAAATCTTTGATGTAAGATCTTTAAGTACAAAGGATAACCAGGGCATAATTCACTTATTCCAAATGTCATAAGTGAAGATATCGTAGCACATAGCATGTCTGTGGGAAACATAGAGAACAAGAGCACAGAAAATAGGATTTTGTGGAGCACTGAAATTTTATTTGAGAAAAAGGTAGAACAAACATAACACCGATTTTATCATAAAGATTTTCCCCTATTGTTTTCTTTCCAGTACTCGAGATTGAACTCAAGACCTCCACACTGAGCAGTATGTATTGCTGTCTTTATTTTTATTTTTATTTTTACAAACTTAATGTTTATTAGTAGATATTTGCAGTACATAATGATTACATTTGCCATGGGGAGTCGGTACCTGTACATGACAGATTTTAATTCATTTCTTATCCTTGTCCCCACTCTTCTCTCCCACTTCCCGCTATATCTTGGTACCACTCTCATTTGCAAAATATTTACAGAAATACTTCAGTTCACAAATTCTTCTGTTCATGAGCAGTTTGGTTCACAAACAAGAGTATTCAGCAAAATTTTGCTTCCATTCGTGAACTCTGCATTGGGTGACAACAGCAGCCATCTTCTCTGTGCAAGCAGGAATGAGGTCACTTTCCTCAGAATCATGGAACAAATTCAGTTCATGAACAGAAGTATGGTGTCTCCCTGTTTCTTGTTATCTATTTATTTATTTATTATGTTTTGCTTTTTTTCTATGTTTATTGTTTCTCCTATAAGAGAAACCATGTGATACTTAAGCTTGTGTGTCATTTGCTTAACATTATAATCTCAAGATGGGTCTATTTTCCCAAGGATAACTTGAATTTATCCTTCATTATAGCGGAGAAGTACTCCATTGTGCATAAACACATTTTCTTTATCCATTCATCTTTTTTTTTTTTTTTTGGCTTTTCTCCTGTATCGGGAACTGAACTCACGACCTCGCTCTTGCCAGGCAGGCACTTTGCCGCTGAGCTAAATCCCCAGCCCCTATCCATTCATCTTTTGATGGACATATAGTTTGCTTCCAAGATTTAGCTATTACAAGTTGTGCTGCTAAAACTTGGGTATGCATGTATCATTGCAATATATTTCAACTTGAGTATGCGTGTATCACTGTAATATGATGTCTTTAACTCTTTCACGAAGATACCTAGAAGAGGAATAGCTGTGTTGAATGGAATTTCTATTTCTTGTTTCTTGAGGCATGTCGTACTGATTTCCAGTTGGTTATAGTAGTGTACGATTGGAACCAACATTGTAGAGGTGTTCCTTTTTCCCTACAATTTCACCAGCATGTATTGCTTTTTGATGTCTTAATGATAGTCATTCTTTCTGGAATAAGAGAAAAGCTCAGTGCTGCTTTAATTTGCATTTCTCTGATAGCAAGGGTTGTAGAACACTTTTTCATGTATTTATTGGCCATTTGTACTTCTTTGGAGAAGTGTTTATTCAGTTGTTCATTGTTTGTCTGGTAATTTACTTTTTGGGGTCTAAAATTTTGAGTTCTTTATATAGCCCAGAGTTTAGTCCTTTTCTGAGTTGTAGCTAGCAAAAATTCTATGGGTCATCTCTTCCCTTCCCTAGTTGTCTCCTTTGCTATGCAGAAGCTTTTTAACTTGATGTAAACAAACATTGATTATGGTGTTGTGTGCATTTGGAGTTCTGTTCAGAAAGTCCTTTCCTACACCTGTATCTTAAAGTTTTATCTATTACATTCTCAGCAGACTGTTTATTTTCACATTTAAATCTTTAACACATTTTGATTTTAGTTTAGTACATACTGAGAGATATAGGTCAAAGTTGAATCTTTTGTGTGTGGATAGCGAGTTTTCCCAGCGCCAGTTGTTAAAGAGGCTATCTTTCCTCCAGAGTATGTTTTTATCTCTTGTGGCCATCTCCCACCCAGGCACTGTGACAGGGTGAGCTCAGCCTTAAACAATTATCCCCTTCCACAAATAGCTCCTGCATAATCTCTCTCATATGGCAGGAAGTACACTGGATTTCTTCTCCAACTGTAGCCTACCATGTGCAAGAAGTCACTTTCAGAGTAAAACCCCATGATGTTTTTGCAGTTTCCAATAACTGTGGGCTTCTCTTGAGGCTAGTACTGATCACCTGGTCTGTTTTCTGCCCTGAGCTGCTGACTCTTTGCACTGACCTTAGGCTAGTGGAACAGTTAACCCTTCATCTCCGGTGCCGGAATAGCTTTCTGCCCACTTCATTCTTTTCTCTGCATTGCGCTCCTCCCCAGCCTTCTTGTAGTTTCTAGTTTTCCTGTCAGCTCCCTACAGATTCCTGGAGGTCTACCTCTTTGTTTTTTCACCAATTTGTTGTTTTTCAGGTGTCTTAATTCCAGATCCCAGACAGGCTGCATTTTGCTGATGATACTTAATCTATCATTTCAGATCTGCACCTTTTTATTCTTTAGTTTGAAATAGAGTCCTCCTCAGTTGCTCAGTTGCCCAAGCTGGGCTTGATCTTGCAGTCCTCTTGGTTTAGCTTCCCAAAGTGTGGCATTACAAATGTGTGCTGCCATTTTACATTTTTTTCTTATTTTATATTTTATTTTAAAACTTTATTTTATTTTTACAAACTTTATTTTAAATTACAAATTAAAGTGCAATATATAGGAAAGTATGAAAAATGTTGATTGTAATTGTAAAACAATTTAATTAAGAGTCTGAAGTAAAATGCAGCTACTTAACCTGGCCAAGAAAACAGCATTATGTAATGCATGTATCTATCCCTTGAAAATTCTCATTTAATATAAAGGAACAAAAGTGGGCTTTTCCAGAGAGCCCTTTTTACAAGATTTGACTGAGTCATACTGATTTCAGAGAGACTCTGCTGTGCAGAGCAATGTCTGCTGAAAAAGAGAAAGAAGAGAGAGCCCATACTTAAGAAAGAAAATCAGTGATTCTTTCTTTCCAGGGTTTCAGGCAGATAGATGTTTGGAATTGATTAATTGCTTTCTGCATCAGACATCCAATCCTATGTAACCTTTTATTATTCAGTGGTTTCTTTGGGGACTAAGCCAGGCCAAGTCTAGCATCCAAATCACAAATCCGTATGTACCATTTCTTTAAACTTTCTTTCTCTTGGATACCAAAAAAAGGAGTGACACGTTTAAGTTTAAAGACAAGAGCAAAACTCCGATAGACAGTTGCAACATTCTTCAAAGTCCAAGCAACTTTATCTTCAGCATGGAATCTGGCAATGAATGTTCTTGAAATGAAGAGCGTGAAGATTCACCTTTCAGAAAACCCTTCTGATCAGTGCACAAAACAGTTACCTTTTGTTGATGAGATGGGAAGGAAAGAAATTGGTATGTCTCAGAATAACATAGGTTCTGTGAGAATTTGGATGAACTTTGGCTAAATATAGTGCCAGTCTGGAAGAACATTTTATCTCAATAATAATATAATGATCTAGAGTCCATGTTATATATTCATTATCCAGCTGTAACTGTAATCCAAGGCTACTGACTCCAAGTCCTGTGGTCTTACTATTAATTACTTCCCACACTACTTCACAAATGTGCTTGAATTTAATATTGCCATTCACTACTGGCTATTTGGAGGTGTATTTGCTGTTATTGTGGCATCAAATCTTCTGTTCAGTGGGATATTATAACTTCACTTTCTATCAGGACACAGTACAACCACGCTGCTCATTTCCCTGAGGCTTTTCTTCGCTTAATTCAGGTTATGGGCTTTAAATTGGTGCAACCTTCTGGGTGGCAGGTGGGAAATCGAATTAAGCATGTGTATACCATTTGAGACAGCAATTCTATGTCTTTAAATGTACCCCAAGGAAATAGTTAAGGATATACACAAAAGTATGAAAACAATAAAATCCATCAATTTAAACTCCTCATTTTGGTCCTTACCTCCGGTATAAATTTACTGAAGGATAAAGAGAGCACCAGGAATATCTGTCAGTGAATAGTGTATACAAAGAGACACAGTTCAGTGTTCTAGGGGCATAGAAACACGCGCACACACACACACACACACACACACACACACACACACACAAATACTCCTATGCATACACATCATATTAGCCATTGAGTTCTATTCATAAAAGCCTCACTGATAGCATGAATTTCAGAGGCACAAAGAGGGCAAACTCAAAATGAGCTAGATCTATTCTAAATGCAAATACAAAATACACCCTTTACCAATAGAAAATAGAAAATAATAAGATGGCATTCATCTCATCGTTTATTACAGGAAAATGTATTAGTGTAAGATAGGATTATGAAGAATGCATGGGGGCTGGGGATTTAGCTCAGTGGCAAAGCGCCTGCCTGGCAAGCGTAAGGTCGTGAGTTCAGTTCCTGGTACCGGAGAAAAACCAAAAAAAGAAAAAAAAAAAAAGAATGCATAGATTTTTTGTGTGTGTGACAGGGTCTCTTTATGCAGTGCAGCCTAGCTTTGAACTCACTATGTAGCCCAGGCTGTCCTTGAACTCGAGGCTGTCCTCCTGCCCCAGCCTCCCCAGTGCTAGGATTACAGGAGTGTACCCCAAAGCCTGGCTTAGATTTTTATCTTTTCTATTTTTTCTTCATGGATAAGTGTTATTTATGAGATAAAACATAATTGAAGAACAAAGGTCAATAAAAAGTTTTTAGATTCTCCCTAACATTAGTACATAGGTCCTTGCAATTTTAATAGCATGTGGAAACTCATTTTGTTATTTAACAACTTAATTTATATTTAAACCTAAATAAAATTAAATCATAACAAAATGTCTTCTATTTCTTTGCTGAAAGAAACTGTCAATGAGTCCTTGATTGATCAATATTGCTTGTCTCTGTTTGTTTTCATGAGAAACCACTTTGAAGATATCAATATGTAATACAACAAGCATTGTTAATTTCCTACCACTTTGTTTCTAACTCCGTATTGTCTGTACTGTTCTTTTGCTATTTTTTTTATTTTCAAAATAAAAGGAGGAAAACATTAACAGACAGACAACATTTTACAAAATAGCAAAAGAACAGTACAGACAGTACGGAGTTACAAACAAAGTGGTAGGGAATTAACAATGCTTGTTGTATTACATATTGATATCTTCAAAGTGGTTTCTCATGAAAACAGATAAAGACATGCAATGCTGATCAACCAAGGACTCATTGACAGTTTCTTTCTCTTTTGCTATTTTGTAAAAGGTTGTCAGTCTGTTAATGTTCTCCTCCTTTTATTTTTACAATTAAAAAAAAAAGAAAAAAACAAAATTGTACATGTGTGCGTCTACTCACTATTGTGTCAGAATCTTCACTAAGAATTGACCAAACCTGGTAAAGAAAACACAGGCATAGTTCCTGCTCTCCTGGAGCTTGCAGTGTAAAGGGAAAGATAGTGAAACCAGCAATAATGATGAAGTTTTCTAGGTACAATAACAGGGGAAGTCGGGGTGCTTTGGGAGTAGAACAGAAAGCATAAGCATCAATTGGCCATGAGTTTGTTGGGGATTCATCCCATACAAAATGACATTTAAACTGAGACCTGAAGAACCAAGAGGCATTAGTCAGAGGAAGAGGAAGAGTAGGATCTCTAATTTGAGATCCTATCCAATTGTAACAGGAAAGAAAAGCTCTATGTTCTGATTCATTCCTTGAGTAATTCTACGTGGGGCTGCATTACTTAGGAGTTAGGCACACCCAGAAAACTGTGAAGCTTCATAATTCTTTAAAATAGATCAGTGATGAGACTTCCTAAGAGTGATCACATCCGTAACTCTTTCTACACCACCTTGACAGTAAGCCAAAGCAGGAGAAGGAAACAAATAGCATGTAAAAAATTGAATACAGTACATGATTCTGAAGGTGGCTGAAATGCTTGGAGCATCAGAATGTCTCCACCCTTTCCCTTCTCTCTGTTTAGAAGGTGATCTTTCAGGGTTTCTTTACTCTTTGGTTTATGCTGGTGGGCCACATTAGAAGTGAACACTAACACTGGCCATGTAGTATATGATATAATATATGCATATAAGGATTATTGCATCAGTTACTGTATTTATTGAGCCATTTCCATTTATTTTAATCTCCAGGTGTCTCAGCAATGAGCAAAGTAACTAGGAGGAAAGGTTTTTTAGCTCACAGTTTGTAGAGATTTCAATTCATAATGGGCTGGACCCAAGGCAGGGTGGTCCATGGCAGAGAGGGAACCGTTCACAGTGGCAGAAGACTGCAAAAGCAAGGAGAGAGAGAGAAAGAGTAAGACTGACAAGCCTCTTTCTGTCCCCTATATTGTATCCCATCTACCAGGATTAGGGCAGTGCCAATCCATTCAGTTGATTGATCCAACAATCACCCACCCTTCATCCCAGCATGCTTAATCCAAGCATTGCAGTACTAATGAATCAAACACTCTAGATTCAGCCACCTCTGAAAAAACTCTATGACCACATGAGGCTTGGGGGGGCCATCCAGACACCAACAATAACGCTGGGTTACTTCTAGGGAACTTCCCTTTCAGATATTGGAAAGACAACATGTTACAAAAGAATGATGCAAAAAAGTGGATCTGCTTGAGGGATGTTAGCAAGTAAATTCCGATGATCTGAGATACAGCAGCTGACTCATTGTTGAGCTTGTCTTAGGTAGCTTACTTCATTTAACATAATTTCAGTAACCAAATAACACAGTCCATAAGTGGTTAAGAGCATTCATTTTGGAAACATGCCGTCTATCACCACAAATATGCTAATAACCATGCAATCTTGTGTAAGTTAACCTTCTAAGCCTCTGAACAGGGGGTAGTAATAGTAACTACGCTACTTGGTGGGAGGGAAGAATTAAAGAGGTAACACATGGAGCCTGCTTGACATAGTAACTAACATAGTGAGTGCTCAGTGAATTTTAACCATTATTGTTGTTAGTCCTTCCAATGAAATCCAAGAATAGAATGAAGTAGGTAAAGTAAGTAGAGCACAAAATTTAAGGAGACACTCATCCCTGAAGTGACATAAAGGTGTAATGCACTTACACAATTGAAAGCCTACGGAGGAAGTGTCTTTTCTAAGCATATCTTACTCTCATCCCTGGCAGGATTTCAACTGGAGATTTTTGTTTTTCCCACAAAGGAACAGAAGGAACTCTGAATATCTGCTATGTCCTTGGCACTGTGATTCCCTCCTTACATATTTTATCTAGTCTATTCATCGCTAATTTTTCTGGTGTAGGAAATTGTCACTTCTTTTCCATAAGTTAGGCTATTGCACAGAGAAATGAAGCACCTCGATTTGGGACACAAATTAAGAGGAGAAACAGAAAGGAGAACAAACTTCCTTCTGACTGCCAGGTCCATCATCCTTTCAGGATACTGCACAGGCTCCAAAAAAATGACATATTTCTAAACTAGTTGATGTTTTCTTAGTATGTTAATGTGTAACAAAATGGAAATACGTGTGTTTATTTCTGACATGGTAGAAAGATCCTAGTTCTCTTTCTCATTTATTAACTGAGTTTGGCCAAGTCATTGAATCACTGAGCTCCATTTAATCATTTGTGGAAATGAGTGGAAAGTCACTATTAAGAACTCTGAACATTTTACATGCTATAATTTACTATAGCATTCTGCTACTACTCAGCTTTATATTTCTTTTGCCACTTCTCTGAAAAACTGCACAAAGATGCCTTTATGTACTTTTCATGTGAGGCCCTTTGAAAGGAGCATCTAAAATAACAAATTCATGAAAATGGGGCTATAAGCGATCTGTTTTATATAACAATGCCATGTACAAAGATAGGACAATAAGGGAAATATTTATGTAGAAAATAGAAATGTGGTTTGGCTTTGAGTTGGGATTATGCCTGACAAAGAAATAAAGAACAAATCAGGTGAAACCTGAGGGTGCTGGCTATGACTATAAAATATGGACCTTGCTGTTCTTTTGAGGATAATAAGCTCATTGAGAATCCACTTGTCGATACCGTATGTTGATCATTTACAATCTCATTGCATGGGTGCATGGGTTTATCAGAATGTAGCTATTATATGAAGACAATCCTGTTCTTTGCTTTTAAACCTTGGTGTTGGTGAGAAAGTACAGAAATGTTAGTCATTACTACATTGTCACTTGAGTGCAGAGAAGAGGCTTCTGATTGAGAAAAGTAGGACACGATAGATAAGATGGGAGGGCAGCTTGATGGTATCTCTTAAGGGAATATTCATAGTTGGGTTCGATGGGGACTTCTGAGTGAGGTCTCTTTGAATAACACGTTTATGTGTGTTCCATTTTGTAGCAAAATGATAAGCAAAAATAATTCTTAAAGAACTTTTACATCCTTCTCATTAAACTAGGCTAATGAGGATAAGGCCTAGGCCTTTGGCAGCAGTTAGCTCCAAGCTGCTTCTTGTTGTCGCCATACATTGGCTTCCCATAGTTACTGACATTTGAGTATAAGATAGATCTCACTTTTATACTGCACAATCCTGGACGGTAGAGTGGTAGTGCAGATGAAATTCTGCGAGGTAAGGTCAGAAAGAGGTGACGGGATATACTCAGTGTTGTCACCACGTTACTAGGTTAGGCCTGCCACAGGACCCAGACAGTTCTGACTGAAACGGTTTCTCCAGAAACCAAAGTGCTGTTCTTGTTCCTATGAGTACATTGGCTTTTAAGGAAACAAGGAAAAATGGTTAACTGAAGTTAACATGCAGAAAGTAAAATAATACAGGGGCTGGGGTGTAGCTTAGTGGCATCTCTGGGTTCTCTTTTCTTTGCTCCTATCTCGCTCCACCTCTCTGGAAGTTTCTGAGCACTTGGAAAGGGTACTCTGACTTGAAGCAAAAAGTGAATGAAAAAAGAATTAAAAGGGCCTTTTTTAAAAGAAGAAATTGAACATAAAATATAGTGACTATAAGTTGTACAGTTCATTACCCATTAAGAGTGGGGTCAGCCCTAAAACTACTCAGAAACCTACTACTCTGTTCTGGCATAAAGGGCTCAGTGGAGACCCTCTTTTATGAGAATGTATCATATCTGAATCATAATTAGATCTCAATAAACATTTGTCTAATTTATTTGCATCCAACTCACTCTTCAGTAAGCTTTTGTAGGTCTTGCTGGCTATATCCAATGGCAACCTATTAACAAAGATGACTGTAAAGTCCAGCAAACTCATGGTTCAGCAGTAACCAGCTTGGCAAGATGAGAAAAGTAAATAGACAAAATGCAGATGAAGGAACAAACCAGATAGTTTAGCTAGTTGAGACATCAAGCCACTACTTCATCTTTGAAGAAATCTTGTATAGAAATGTAACACAGTTGAGAGTATCTACACAATGAAGTACTACTCAGCCGTAAAGAAGGATAAATTTGAGTAATTTGTAGGAAAACGGATAGATGTTAAGAACATAATATTAAGTGAAATAAGTCAGAAACAAGTTACATATTGCATAGCTTCTTTAATATGAGAAACATATATAAATAATTTGAAGGGCAAAATAAAAGAAACATGTTAAGAAATAGGGAGGTAGACTCTGTAGAGATGGGAAGGGAATTTGGGAAGGAGAGAGAGCAAAAATAATAAAAATGCTGTATGTTTACATATCAATCCTCCAAGCTGAATGTAATCATTATGTATTGCAAACACATACTAATAAAAATTGAAAAAAAATTATTTCTTGAATGAATGAATTTAGGGAGATGAAGATTTGAGAGTTATTACCAAATAAAAGGGAAGATACTTTTTGATATTTTTCTAGCCATATGAATTTTTCGAATGTACTTTGGATGATAATATGCATACTATTTCATACTCTGTCACGGTAATAATATTTTTCATTTTAGAAATCAGTGCTTTTCAATTGAGGCAAAGGTAGACTAGTGAGGTAATTGCCACCTGCTGGTCAAAGACAAAATTACATCTCTGAATATCTGGGAGGCAGCCTCGGAAGGATTTGGGAAGGGAGGAGCCTCACGTGTGACCCACCAAACAGGGCTTGCTGGAGACTTGAGTGCACAGGCGGCCCTTCCTGAAAAATCAGTTGCTGCCTGGCCTCTGATCTCCTGTCAGGAAGTTCCATCTCCGTCTCCATGAAGAGAGCGTGACCAATGTGAGTGTCTCTCGAGGGAGTGTGTATCAGTTGTGTGGGCTTATTTTTTATCTTGGGTCCTGTCCTTTTTAGACACATTTGCTTTATAACACGCACTTATACACAGGCATATTAACAGTAAATGAGACTGATCATATTGTATATCTAAGGTATAATCTGTTCTTATATTTAATAGTGAATATATTTTCAAGTGAATAGTTCTATAACGTGTGAATAAGATTGCTACCAATTTTTGTACCAATTTTTCTTGTGGTTTGATAATTATCTTTTAATTACATTTTTGAATTACAAAATTGATGTATTTGTGATTTAAGGACATTGAGCTGTATAGAAATGTACTGACAGAAACTGAAGTTGTGCTGTGTTTACCTTCCCAAAATAAACATTTTTAATGGAGAGTTTATAGCATTGTAAAAATGTTTCTGTCCCTATATAATGTACCAGCACATATAAATGCCTTTATGCATAAGCTTTAAATATACATATATACACAATATAGATGTACATTTATTCATACTTATTCATCAGCAACAAAAGGAGACATGTTAATATACTCCTCTCCTTTTTTCATTTATGAAGTCTTGAAATTTTTCTTTCATTATTGTATTTGGGTAATCATCTCATAGGCTTGTTAGGAATAAAAATATGGTAGTTTTTTGGAATTTTTTTGATACAAGGTCTTGCTATGTAGCTCAAGGTGGCCTTGAACTCAACCATGTAGCCTAGGATAGCTTTGAACTAATGGCAATCCTCCTGCCTCAGCCTCTTGAGTGCTGGATTACAGGCATGCACTACCACATCCAGGGTCAAAAAACATATTGGTTTTTATGAAAACAGAAAGCTATTCTCTATCCATCTTGTACTAGTTGAAAAGAAGTCTTTGCATCAAAAATGACCATTTAATTTATTGTTTGAATTGACACTTTGGAGAGTGAAAGATACATTGACAGACATATAGTGGGAGCCCGTGTTCACCTTCATTTATATCATGAACATTAACTTGATATCTACACAGTACTGCATGTGAACAGTTTTCCTCACTTTATATTTCTTGTTATCATTTTTGCAAAGCAAGTGTTTGAAAATCTTATTAAGTTTAATTACTAAAAGAACATGCCATTAATTATAGTTGTTTGAAGCATACCCTAGAGTGCAGTAATTGCCAGTCTACTGGGAGATTAAACAGAGCGCGCTGAAAGCCCATGAGGTGACAGGGCACAGTGGGGAAAACTTGAGTGCTAGAACAATTCCAGGTTTAGTGTCCCTGGTCTGTAATTTAAAATATTGGTGTCCTGGTTCTACTGGCTTAAACAGTTAGTTAGGAAGAAAACAGTAATCTCTACTTTGCATGTTTAATTTAAAGATTAAAAAGGATAAGACATAAAGCTCCCATGAAATAGAATGATTTTGATGTTCATTTCCATCCTCCAGATCACTTTGCTAGACTAAAATCCCGAGCCTCTGCCTGACACCACTCTGTACTTTGGGGATCAACCTCATGTGGTCCCGCATTAGGTCTCTTGGCACACAAGGTAGGATTTCATCTCATTTTCACCACTGAGAGAGGTTGCTGAGTGGGATCCCTCTGGGCCACCGTAGCTCACCAGGTCTGAAAGCCTGGAGGCCCATCTTCAAAAAATTAAAAAATAATAATAAATTTTAAAAAGGATGGCTGCTCCATGACAGCTAGAATAATTGAGGGAGAGAACTCTATTCCTTGCTTTTACCAGATGTGTGACTCTGGAAAACTGATTTACTCTCTGTGATTTTGAAACTGATCACTGTAAACTAAGAAACAATTTGACACCTTTTTCACAGAGTTGTTTTGCAAAAGTGACTGAACAGGGTGGCATAACTTCAGCAAATGTTTTTCTTGCTAACTGTGGCTCTCCTCTGCCATAGAGAGACTTTGATGTAAACCAAAGAGCAGAATTGTTAGAGATAGAATATTTAACTGTAGTAACAAGAAATGAAATGTGTTGAGTGACATTTTTTAGCTGTAAGATCAGCCATGTGAAGAATTTGGCAGAAGTGAGGAGAACGTTGAACTACTTCCTTTTATCCCATATGATTTCTTGTCCCTGTTTCTTGTCTTTTACTTTCTAATTAAACATACATAGAAACAGTTTTCCAGGAAGCCCTGGAAAGAGGCGACAGTGCAGAGGAGTGAGTCACTTCCTGCTGCCCCTGTGCTGACCTCTCCTCTGTCACTAGGTCACAGGCATTGTAACCTTTTAAGGAATTTAAGCATTGGGTGCTACTAATTTCTGGTTGGTAACACGATCTTGACAAATTTTTAACTTCTCTGAGCTTCATTAAAATGTTCTAAATTGACAAATATTACATGTTTTGTCACACATGTTCAATTGAGAGAGAGAGAGAGGGAGAGAGAGAGAGAGAGAGAGAGAGATATTATGTGAAAGTAAAAGAGGAGCTACTAGAGAAGAGGAAGGGAGTGGAGGGAGGGAGGGAAATGATCAAAGTGTATTGTATGTCTACAAAAATCTGCCCAGATGAAGCCCATTAATCTATATAACTAATAGATTCTAATGAAAACAACCTTTTCAATGGCTATTATAACAGCAACAACTTGATTAGGTTTTATTGAAAATTAAATGAAAAAGTGCATGTAAAAATATTTAGTAAAATGTCTGCAATTGAGTGCTTAATAAATGCCATCTTTGCTTCCTTTTTATTAACTTTCTCAAGCCAAATGGAAGAGGAAAGGGCTTAGGGCTGGGAAGAATAAAGTATATTACCTTAGATTGCAAGGCTCCGTGAAAATGCAGCATTAACAGAGACCAATATTGGTGTAAGAGTTAATATGCTGTGTGGCACTTTGTCTTTACCAGGGTCTGAAAGCATGACAAGAAGTGTTTTTCAGAAAAATGACAATAATTCTTTGATCCGGCTTGCATGGTCTTACCACACAATACTAGCAATTTAAGGCGAAGGGTTATCTGTCTTCACAAGTGTGTTTCCTAGCCCTAAAGAAAACAAAACGTCAAATTTAACAAAAAGAGCTAATATACATAGTAAAGAGACAGAAATGAAAAATAAAAAACAGAACCAAATGCATAGAGACATTGAGTATTTCATAAAGGTAGGATTTACATTTAATTGAGAATTCATATTAACAAGTGGTACTGATTTATTAGTAAACAGTTCAATAAAAAGGTATGGGAGATCTTATCTTCATTCCACTGATATAATGTGAAGGTCAAATATTACTACACTAAAGCATATAGATATCCAGTATAGTTCCACTTATATAAAACGTATTTACTGCTATATGTATATGTGGATGTATGTGGATATTTCTAGTTTCAGTTAAATGCAATAAATTATGTGTGAATAGTTTTTGTTAAGGCTGTGATTGGAAGTTATTTTTATCTTTTTATACTTGTCTTTTATTTTGACAATATTCAAAATGGACATGAATTACTTTTAAAAATTTTAAATAGTTTATATTCCTTCACAGTAGCATGAAAAGGCATACATTTTAATTAGTATTGTTTAAGTATTATAGTTTGAACATTTCTGTTTCATATGGTTAGCGGTGTCACAGAGTATTTAGCATGTCATTGAAAAGTAATACATACAGATCTTTTTATCTTATTTTTAATTTTATAGTATTTAATATAGCAAGGAAACTGCTGAAAGACTTTTGGACTAATAAATTCAATTTAAAAATGTCAAAAAATGCAAAGTTTTTCCATCACAAGAAGTATTAGGCTCTAACTGATACTATAATTGATCTTAGCCAAAAGGCTGAGAAATGATAGGCTCTAACTGATTATAAACAATTCAGTGTCAATCCATTTTCAGATAATTATAAAATGTATTGTCATATATTGTTATTATTCTGGCGTTATTACTTACTGATTTAATTAGAAGATTTTGTATATAACTATTTCTAGTCAGTGAAGATTCTTGAAATTGTACACATATCTTGATTAGTGACTTCGTATCTGGAAAAAGTATAACTTAAAATATTTAAAATTTTATTTTTTTTCTATTTTAACTTAACACATAGTACAAATTTATAGGATACAGTGTGGTGTTTTGGTACAGTGCATAATGATCAAATTAGGGTAATTAGCCTATCCATCAGCTCAAATATGTATTGTTTCTTTGTGGTGAAGCATGAATTAATTTTATAATCAGAAACAAATTCATAAAAGCTTTTATGACTGAGGAACACAGACCAGTATGGTGGGGTAGACAGAGAAAAGACTTTGGGACCATATATATCCTCACTTTGGGTCCTTGGTTAACTCTTCTCATTACTAAAGAATTACCCCAAAATAAGGTACTTAACACCTCCTAAGTTTTTGTTTCCTTGTTCTGAATAGGAGGAAATTAATACAAATTTTAGAGTTCTTGAAGCTATTGGATAGAATTATAAAAATACACGTTAATGTGCTGTGCTTTATTATCATCATTATTATAATTATTATTATTATACTAGGGATTGAACCCAGGGCCTTTGCACTGAGCTACCTCCCTAGCACTTTTTAAATTTTTTATGGTCTTGCTAAATTGCTAAGTTTCCCAGGCGAAGCTTAAATTTGTGATCCTCCTGTTTCAGCCTCTCAACAATGTAAAGTATACCTGAATCCCATAACCAGTTTACTGCTTATTCCTACAGGTTTCTTCACCCTATGAATCTCAGTTTCCTCATCTTTATGTGTGGTGTTAATATTGATCTTGAAATATCATATATATTAGCTGTCAGGCATAGTGCCATAATAGGCACACACCCTTTAGGTTACTATTCCCATAGACATTGTATATCCTCATAATAGAAGAGGAGGTGATAATTCTTGAGTTCTCGCCAAATAATTAGTGTTCTTGTTTTCTTCTATTTAATTAAATATTTTATATTCCAAGAAGCCTTTATGCAACTATTCTACTCTGAGGAATTTATCTTGCTACAAAACGTGTTCCACTAATTTCTTATTTGAAATAATGGTACAATCATGGTGATTTCTATGTGTTTTTGAAACTCATGTTAAGATTTTTTTCAAAGAGAACACCCTCCGTGATTGCAGCTCAACTCAACCAACTGCAAGGATGTTAGAATTGACCCAAGCAAAACCTGTAAAGTGCACACCTACAAAAGACAAGGTAAGGGAGGGATGAACAAGGCCAAATTAAAAAAGATAAACCTTTGATTTTAAAATTTTTATTATTTATTTTAAAGTATTTAATCCCCTTCAATCCCATAATAAAGACGTGTTGATTTTTTTCTAAATGTGCAATACATATTAAGAATTTAATACTTTATTTTGTTGATATTTTATGCTCCGGTTAACTACACATTGTATAATATGATAAGAACCTTATGATAAAACAGCAAGAGCATTGAGATGTCAAGTATGTCTTACAAAAAAGACAGGAAAGCAAAACATGTGTGGTCAGTGTAAGTGATACATGTGTATGGATTGTGCTGTTCCCGTGTGTGAAGACTGCCTTAGGTGTGATAACTGAAGTAAAGATTATTTTTGTTGTAGAGTTCTATTGGTATTTTCATTGTAGTTCAGATAGAAATGTATTTCTGCTGTTATTTTTTAGACTTTGTAACCAAGAAAACCGTTGATATTGAAAACATCGATGCTTATTTATAAACACTCAATAAATATTAAAAATTCAATACGTTATTTTTTGATATTTTCCCTGTTAAGTACACATTATTTAATATAATAAAATTCACAAAATTTAAATTAATAATTCATCAATAGAAATATTTCTAAAAAATAAATGTGGGTGTTATATACCCCCATGATACTCCTTTAAACCAAAATTAATGTGATGTCCCATTCTCACAACAGTTCTGTGAAGGTGACATTTCAGCCCCATTTTGTAGATGAGAAAACTGAGGCTTTATAAGTTGAAGAAATTGTACTGCATTGAAATTTAAGACGTCATCAGTCTTAAGATAAATGCTGTTTTAAGTACTACTAAAAGAGACCAAATTATTGTTATTATAATGGTAAAACACCAGGGATTGAGGTATTGAAAAGTAAGAAACAAAAGTCTGTCTTAAAATCTGTGAAATAGCTCCTGTATAGTGACTGGTAATAAATTGTGTAGAGTAAGTTATACATTAAGTGAAAAAGTTAAGATTGAAATCTTTCTGATATCAAACTCCATGTTCTTACCACAATGAAAAAAACATTAGCAGGAAGTTAGATTTGTTTATATCAGATAACATTCCCTTCTCTCATCCTCCTATTGTATTATAGAATAGAAATATTTGTATTTTTTTTTCTAACAGTGAAGTGTTCATTTTTCCTCCTGTACAATGGCTGTGTGATCTTGGGCAAGTCACTGAATATCTATGCGCTACGAGCCCTAAGTATTAAGCAGATAGACTCTGATTCCAGGATCACTTGATGTCACTCACATTTTGTTATCTAAAATTCTCACTTGTCTGAGTCTCAGCCTTGTGTTACTCTGTCTTCCTCCTGTCTGTTCCTTATATAACAATTAAAAAAGAATTCACTTACTGTGTTTTGATCAAGGGCCAGAATTGGTTAAACTGAGCTGCAAACAAGAAGGGTGTTCTTAAAAGGCATGTACAGGATCATGGTCAAGTCATGGGCCTCAGGCTTTAATTCTTCTGTTTATTGTAATCTACATTACCATTTATGGTGTTCTCTTAAAGCGGAACACTTCTATACAAAAATGGAATGTTCCAGGATGTTGGAATTAACCCAAGCAAAACCTATAAAGTGCATGCTTATAAAAGACAAGATAAGGGAGGATATAAACAAAGCCAAATTCAAAAAGATAAAACTTTAATTTTAGAATTTTTATTATTTATTTTATACCATTATTTTGATAACAAAATATTTATCCTGTTAAATCCCAGCAATAAAACATGTGTAAAGTAAAATTCTTCCTATCCCTATGTTCCCAGTCATTCTGGACTGTTAAATGCCACCCTTTAGAAATGACTTTCATGCATGATTAACTGTTTTTATTTTTGTCTTTTTGAGACAGAATTCCACTATGCAGTTTAGGCTGGCCTTGAATTCATTTTGTAGTCCAGGCTAGCCTCAAACTCACAGTAATCTTTCTGCCTCAGCCTCCCGAGAGCTGGGATTATAGGTGTGCACTACCATGCCCAGCCTTGATTAACTGTTTTTTAAAAATTTAATTTAATTTTCATTAGTATATGTGTGCAGAACATAGCGTTTACACTCCTTGTGGGGAGTTGGTGCATGTACAGAACACATCTCAGTTCTTTGCTCATCCCCTTCCCTCGCTCCCTCCCCTTTACCCCTCCCTCTAGCTCTTGATTCCTTCCCATTTGAGAAAGTTCTAGCTCTCTATTTCCTATTGTTTATCTTGTATTTTGCTCTTTATACCTTAGGTTTCTCATATAAAAAATGCAATATTTAAGCTTGCATGCCTGTTTATTTCATTCAACAATCTGGTCTCAAGAAATTTAAGTTTCCTGTCAAATATGCACATGGAACACTACATTTCTCTACTAAATATGTAGGGAATTACTGGTTAAAAGTGTGATAATTCACAAAATACTTTTTCAGAAGGGGAAGCAGAGAAGAATGTCAGAGGGGAAAGAATAAAGGAAAGTTTTGAAATACATGATAAGGCCATTTTTATGTTTATATTGTAGGAATTATAAAATGATAACATTGTTTGCTATATGTACCTTTAACAATTCAAAACCATAAAGGCTATAAAGTAAAATATGAAAGTATCCATTTCTTGCCAAGATCCTGTTGTGTTACATTATGTACCTGCTTTGGTAGGCCTGCAGGTAAAAGCAGTTGGCTGACTGAGACTTTTTACCACTTTACTGTGCAGAAATATTTCATGCTTTAGAAAGTTAAATGGGGAATGATGCTACCCATAACTCATGTGAAGGCATTACTACTGCTCACAGAAACTGTTCAGAGTAAGATTCTCCACACTCTTCACATTCTATCTCTATTCAGTTTAAGGGATTTTTAAAAATTGATTCCTTACCAGGCTAACATGATGAAGACCAGAGCCCAACCTAAAATTGAAAGCTGTCAAGATATTTGAATTTTTTTAGAACGTTTCATACACTGTATGATATCCTTTTCTTATTGATTCAAATAATGCATTATGTATTCCTCATGAATTAGGAATACCATTCCTTTGTTCATTTTATTTATTGCAAATATATTTTTTCTGTATTTCACATTTGTATTTCATGTGTTGTAAATAATATTTTGATACTCTAAAGTTTTACATTTCATTCTAATTTAATTATCACTCATTTTCTTTATGGTTTATACTTTTCACTTCTTGTTTTAGAAAAAATTTCCTACTGTAAGTTCAAAGAGTTAATTCCTATATTTACTTTTAAGTGTTTCAAATTTGCTTTTTATATTTAAATCTGTATCTACTTGGAACCAAATTTTGATTGATGTGAGATACTGATACAATTTTATTTTATTTTTATATATAAATGAGCAATTAATTGTTTCAATACCACATACTGAATAATCCACCTTTTCCTACTGATTTCATCTGTCCCCTCTGTCATATGTTATATGTTGATCCCTTCCCATCAAACCTGGCAATCCCTGATCTGGTTTTTGTCCCTGTGTTTTTGCATTCCTATTATGTTGCCATATTTACCACATAAAATACATGCCGATTATTTATCTGAAATTCCAATTTAACTGGCTTCCTGAATTCTATCTGGTAATTATATTTGTATCTATACCTATATCACACTTTCTTAGTTACAGTACTATAGCTTCTAATAGGTCTTAATGTCCTATAGGATAAATTCCTACCTTGTTTTGAGCTTCACAATTACTGTGGTTGGTTTTAGAACTTTTGCTCTTCCAAATACAATCATTACTTGGTATTCACATGGGATTGGTTCCAGTCCCTTCTGGAACATCATAGTCTGTGAATGATTAATTCTCTGATATAAAATGGCATGATATTTTCATTAAATCTACAGACATCCTCCTGTATTTTTATTAGTACATGTGTGTGCAATTAATTGCTCATTACTGTTTACATTCCTTACATGAAATTGGTACATGTACATAATACATTTTAGTACCTTTTTTCATTCTCTTTCCCTTCCTTCCTTCTCCTGTCCACCCATCTCTATATCCCCTGCAATTTTGGTACCTGTTTGTGGTGCATAATGTTTCCATTCCTTTGTGGAATTGGTACATGTACATAACACACTTTAATTCTTTTTCCCTCCCTTCCCCCCTCCCTGCATTTCGATCCTTTTATCCTTTGGGAAAGATCTATCTCCATACTTCCTATTTTATGCCTATCTTTTAAAATTTTCCCAGTATCATATAAATGGAATCATACAATGACTATTCTTTGATTTATCTGAGTTTTTTTCACTAAGCAAAATGTTTTTGATGTTCATCCACATTATAACATATATAAATACTTCATTCCTTCTTAAAGTTGAATAATATTTCATTTTATTTTTATACTACATTTTGTTTATCTGTTCATCAATTGATAGGCATTTGAGTTTTTCCACAGTGTTAGAGACCATACAAAGTGGCTCTGAGCAGGAATTAATATTAACCAGTTGGCTTTCCATGTTTACTTGTAAGTTGTCTGAAGCTTAGGCACCTTGTCTGAAGATGGGCAGTTGACTCATAGTAAGTCAACCTCTGTGAGTCCCTGGTCACCCTGTATTGGCCTGTGAAACTGTGACACCACAGGGGACATGATAACCTCACAGCTGAGGACATTTGGCTTCAACCCCAATTAACTACAAGAAGACTGCAGCTTCAGGCTCCACACTCCTACAATAAATACCTACTTAAAGATAAGGTAGTTCTCCTGACTGACATAATTTACTCTTTGGGAAAATTCTCTCAAGGTCCTGCTAGATTCCTGCGTTTTCTTGAGTATCCTCCTCCATTGTTTGAAAACCAAATAAATATGGGCTGCCCAGAGAAGTCTTTGTCTAAACCCAGAGAATTTCTAAGCCGTAAGAGAGTAAGACCCTCCTGGAGCCCTGAAATCATTTCAATTTTCTCATTTATTTAAGCCTTCACAGTCCACTTCCTTGGGAGATTGTGGGCCTGATCAGCCTGCAATAACCAAGGGTTATTTAACCCAATACCACAGTTTGTCTTTTATAAATCATGGTAATATGAACAATCACAGACTGTAGGTTTTAGGTGGATTTAATGTTTTATGGGTAAACAGCTAACAGTGGAATTGTGAGTTGTACACTCTTTATAAAAACCTCCAAATTGTTTCCCAAAGTAATTACACCCCTTTTAACTACCATCCAGAATATATGAGAGTTCAGCTGAGTTGTGTCTTTGTCAGCCCTTTGTGTTGCATTGTCCTTTGTCTAAAAAATTTTTTAGTCTGTTTCCAAATATTTCTCCCATCAAAATAAAGCAGAACAATAATTTGCTCTCAATCCCAGAACTTATACTTCCTTTAATTTATTCATCATTGATTATATTATGTAAAAATTTGTATTTGGGTGTCTGTAGTCCTTATGGTTGGGCAGATTTTATACTAATTCCCACTTTTATTTTTAATTCACATAAAGTTATACATATTTACGGGATACCACGTGATGTTTTGATACATGTATATATTTTTTGATGTTCAAATCAGGGTAAATAGATCTATCTTCTGAAACATTTACCATTTCCCTAATATGAAAACATTCAAATTTTGTTCTTCCAGCTTTTTGAAGTACACAGTTCATTTTTGTAATTTATGCACCATTCCATGTCGGGGCAGATTTCAATAATTGTATTTGGTATTTCTACTGGTTTTAATGAGAATTATAGATAGGTAAGTTTAATTTTTTTTTTTTTTTTTGGTTTTTCTCCGGTACCGGGAACTGAACTCACGACCTTGCGCTTGCCAGGCAGGTGCTTTGCCACTGAGCTAAATCCCCAGCCCCTGTAAGTTTAATTTTTATATCTCTCAAATGGAGCTATTTATATGAGAAGAATATAGTAATAACTTTATGAACACCTGGTGCCTGTTGAGGGTCTTTAAATAGACCCTCTGTGGAGTATCTCTGACTGCCAATCACAACTATGACCCTCTTCAGATGGAAGTAGCCAGATTGGTTTTTGACCCTTGCCCCCTCAGGGCAGTTAGGGGTACTTCTTCAGAGGGGGAATATTATAGATAGCTAAGATAGGTAAGATATTGTAGGCAGTCAGACAGTGTTGGGCCCTCGAGAGGTCATTGCAGAAGACAACTTTGGATGGAGGCATATTCACTGAAAGCCAGGCTTCAAGAAAAGCCCCACTCACCCATATACTTCCCCTAGGGATGAACAGCAGTGATTGATATCTAAATAGGCATCTGTGGTGGATTGACAGCTGTTGGTCAACTTGTAACACCCAGCTGAACTGATCAGTGTGGTGCTGGGTATAGAAAGCCCATCTGAGAATTGTTGTCAACAAAATGAAAAGGAGAACTAGAGAAGAAGAAGAGGTGCTGCTAGAGGACTGTTTGTTCTCCTGGAGGAGCCTGTCATGTTGACTCTCCTGATATGAACTCACCTATTCTCACCGTTGGAGGAGCGTAGGGCCTTGTTATTGCTGAGAATGGCTGTGGTTCACTTTGGGGGAGCTCTGGTCCTTAGTTTGAGCATTGTTTCCTGGCTCTAGAGAGGAAGATGGTACACTGTTCAGTCTCCTGGAGAAGCTTGTCATGCTGGCTTTCCTGATATAAACTCAGCTGTTCTCATCATTGGAGGAGCTCAGGATCTCACTGTTGCTGAGGATAGCTACGGTACTTTCTGGGAGAGCTCTGGTTCTTACTTTGAGAGTCATGTCCTGGCTCCAGTACAGATCCCTCAGGCTGCTGGCACAGATCATTCATCCTGCCAGCGCAGACTTTCTAGCTTCTACCACTGACCTTGGAGCCTTCCCAGCACAGATCTGTGAAACAGACTTGCATGAGACGTTGTGAGCTCTTGGCCTCCAGTCGAACTTGTGTGGGGCATTGTCACAGGCTCTAGTTCTTCAGTTGGACTCATGAAGAACATTACCTTGGGACCAAGGCCCTTAGCTGGATTCTTTGGGTCTTTAGTGTGTGGACAGACTTCCTGCACTCCTTTGTACTTGACTCTCTGGGTGAGTACTATAAAATAATCCTATAAATTATGTGTCCTGTTTTGAATTATTTCTCTTACAGATCTTGACTACAACAGCATCAAGGGGTGGAGGACCAAACCTCCTTAATCCACTCCTTTGAAGAAAGCCCTTGTCTGTCCCTGTGCACTTGCTACTTAATTTGTTTCCCCATTTGATCAATATTACCCAAACGACTATACTTGTTGTATACTTATTGGTTGACTATAGTTTTGTCCCACATCACACCCATCCTCTGATTTGCCATTGGATCAACATTACCTAAGTGACTATACTTGTAATCTTATTGATTTGCTATAGTTCTGTCTCATTTTAAGCCTGCCTCAACTTGTGGCTTTGCTGAGTAAAACACCCTTGAGAAGCAGGGTTTGTGGGTAACCCACTTTCCGGGCCCCCTTCTGACCCACTCAGACAGATGCTTTCTTTCTCTCAATAAAGTCTTCCCATTCTTAAAAAATAAAGTAAATAAATGTGCTTTTCCTTAGGTTTTTCATACACCATTTTTATGTTAAAGTAAGTAACACAAAATTAACTTTTCAAGTATATATTCAGTGACATATAGTACATTCACAAAACTGTTCAAGCAATAATTCTATGTGATTCTAAAAGTTTTTCATCACTCAAATGAAAGCCCTGTAATTTTTTTTTTTTTTTTGGTACTTGGAATCAAACTTGGAACCTTGCCCTTGCTAGGCAGGCGCTTGTGCCACTGAGCTATATCCCCGGCCCAGCCCTGTAATTATTGTGTAGTAATTTTTTATCTCCTTTCTTTCCAGCCTCTGGCAACTATCATGCTGCCTCTGTCTCTATGTATTTACTTATTCTAGATATTTATATAAATGAAATCATACAATAGTAACATTTTGGGTCTGGTTTCTTTCAGTTGGCATAGTACTTTTTCATTTTTTTTTTTAAAAATTAGGGTCATATAACTGTACCTATTTATGATGGACGGTGTCATGTTTTGATATATTTATACATTGTGTAATGTTCAAATGAGGATGTTTGACATGTACATCAACTTAAACATTTATCCCATATCATTTCTCTGTGTAAAAAACATTCAAAACCTTCTCTTCTAGCTATTTTGAAATGTATAATACATTATTATGGACTAAAGTAACTCCAACCGGCAATAGAACACCAGAACATATTTCTGTCATCTAACTATAACACTGTATACATTGATCAAGCATCTCTTCATCCCTACTTCTACACTCTTCCCAACCTCTGGTAGCTACTATTCTACTTTCAGCTTTTATGATGTCATAGCACTTTTCCAATTGCTGGGGCAAAATACCTCACACCCCACAATTTAAAGGAAAAGAGGTTTACTTTGGCTTATACTTTTAGTACATTCAGTCCGTGGTCAGCTGGCTCCAAGGCCAGAACAGCATGGCAAAATCACATGGCAGAGGAGAGGTGTTCACTCTATAGTGGCCAGGAAGCATGGAGAGAAAAGAGGAGCAAGGAAGGACAATATCCCCTTGCAGGTCATGACCCCAGTGACCTGTCCACTCTGAGCAGGCCCCAACTCCAAATGTGAGGCTTTTGCAGGGGAGGGGCTATCTTAGTCACTTCCTTGCAATTGACATACAATACACAACACTCATAATTTAAAGATGGAGAAATTTATTTTGGCTCATGTTTCAATAGTCGCAGTCCTTGCATGGTTGGCTGGCTTCAAGGCAGGATGGCACAGCACAGGGGCATGGCAGAGGAACACCTCCTCACGTCCTGGCAATCAGGAATCAGAGAGTCCATGAAGAAGCTTGGTAGGGAGATAAAAACTTCTGGGTCGTGTGCACAGTAACCTGCCTCTTCCAGCTATATCCCACCTCCTAATAGCCAGTCAGCTATAATGCCCTATATTCCTGTCATTTTCCACTGGTCCCATCTATGATTGCATGTGTTTTTAAGGGGGACACCTATATATAAACTATCACAGGGGATATTTTAGATTGAAACCATAATATATGACAACTTTTTTTTAAGATTCCCATGTGAATCAGATCAGCAGCATAGTATTGTTGATGTTCATGCGTTTACACATTGTATACTGTATCAATACTTCATTTTCTTTTATGGATGAAAGCCCATTGTATTTATAGACCACATTTTACCCATTTATCTGTCAATGGACTTTTGGGCTGCTTTTACCCTTTGGTTTCTATGAGCATTCAGATAGAAGTATTTATCTGACTATCTGTTTTCCATTGGGGGGGTATATATCTAGGAGTAGACTACCTGGGTCATATGGTAATCCTATATTTAACTTTTTGAGGAACCACCAAACCAATTTTATACAACAGCTGTATCATTTTACATTTTTACCAGCATTATATGAAAGTTCCAAATTGTCTATATTCTTGCCAGTACTTGCTATTTTCTATCATTTTTCAATAAACTTAATAAAAATATAGCTATTCTAGCGAATTGAGTTTGGCTTGCACATCCCTAATGACTAATGAGGTTGAACATTTTAATGGGCTTGTGATGTCCTCTATGGAGAAAACATTACTTCAAGGCCTTTGTCTATTCTTTTTATTGCTTTAGTTTTTTTTATTGGGTTTTAAGAGTACTTTATGTATTCTGTGCCCTGGACCTTATCAAATATTTGATTTACAAGTATATTCTTGCTTTCTGGAGGTAGTCTGTTTTATTTTCCTGTTAGTGTCCTTTGTATGCAAAAGTTGTACATTTTGATGAGGTTCAATTTATCTTTGGATTGTTTTTGTTTTCAGCATCACTGCTAAGAATCCATTGCCAAATCCAAGGTCATGAGGATTTACTCGTACGGTTTCTTTTTAGAACATTATCCTTTTAGCTCTTATAGTCAGTCTCTGATACATTTTGAGCCAATTTTTGTTTAGAGTGTGATATATTCATTTTTTTTGCATGAGGATATCCTGTTGTTAGAGCACAATTTGTTGACCAGACTATTTTTTCCTTATTGAAGCATCTTGACATCCTTGCTGAAAATCAGTTTATTATAGATGTATGAGTTCATTTCTGGAATCTCATTTTTAGTGCATTGGTCAATATGTCTATCCCTGTATACCACACTATTTGTATTACAATAGCTTCATTGTAAGTTAAGTGTGAGCCTTTATACATTGTTCTTATAACAAATGGCTGTTGTAATCATTTTGGTTCTCTTGTAATTCCGCATGAATTGGAGAGTCAGCCATTCATTTCTGCAAAAAAGTCATTGGAATTGCATTGAATCTGTAGGTTGCTTCGGAAGAAATTGACATCTTGACAATTTTGTTTTTCAGTCCATGTGCAAAGAAGAGATACTTTTTCATTTATTTAGGTCTTCCTTTATTTCTTTTAGCAATGTTTTATAGTTTTTGTTACACAATTGTTTTACTTCCTTGGTTAAATTTCTAGTTATTTTACTGTCCTGACACTATCATAAATGGAGCTGTTTCCTTGTTTTCATTTTTGGATTGTTAATGGTTGATAAATAGAAGCACAACTGATTTTGTATGTTATTACTACACTCAGAAACTTTTTTGAACCAGTTTATTTGCTATAAAGTGTTTTTTTGTGGCTACCTTGAGATTTTCTAAATATGTGTAGGATCACGTCACCTATGCGCAGAGACAGTTTAATTTCTCATTTTCAAAGTGGCTGACTTTATTTTTTATTGTGTAATTGTTCTATCTAGAACTTCCAGTATAATGTTGAATAGCAGTGGTGAAAGTAGGCATTCTACTCTTGTTACTGATCTTAGGGGAAATCTTTCTGTCCTTTTATCCTTGAGCAGGATTTGCACTGTGGATTTCTCAGAAGTGTCTTTTATCATGTCAGGAAAGTTCTTTTCTACTCGTTTTCTGAGCACTTTCATTGTAAAAGGATGTTTGATTTTGTCAAATGCTTTTCCACACCAGTTGAGACAACCATGCATTTTTCTCTTTTTCTATCAATTCAGTGTATTATACTCTTTGATTTTTTTGTTGTTGCTGAACTACTCTTTTTCATTTGTATGATAGATCCCATTTGTTCATAGTGAATAATTCTTTTAACATTAGGTCAGATTTAGTTTGCTAGGTTTTTTTTTTTTTAAAGATTTCTGTATCTGAATTCATAAGGGAAATTGGTCTATAGTATTGTTGTGGCTTGTGATTAATGTTGGTCTTATAGGATGAGTTAGGAAGTGTTTCTTTCTCTTCTATCTTTTGGAAAACTTTGTTAAGAATTGGTATATACTTTTTGAGTGTTTGGTTGACTTTACCAGTAATGTCATCTGGTCCTGGAATTTTCTTGTTGGGAAGTTTTTGACTATTGACTCAATCTTTTTACTTGTTATAGGTCTATAAGATTCTTCTGCTTTTGAGTCAGTTGTGGTATTCATGTTTTTTTCTAGGATTTTGGCCATTTCACACAAGTTATATAATTAGCGGTAATACCGTTGTTCACAGTATTCTTTTATAATTTTTAAAATTTCTGTAAAGTGGTAGTAGTGCCCTGACTTGTATTAATGATTTTCATTATCCAAAGTTTCTCTGTTCTTAACATTCTGGCTAAAGGTTTGTCAATTTAGTTGAACTTTTCAAAGAATAAAATTTCAGTTTTATTGATTCTATCTTTTTTCTATTTCCTATGCATTTATCTCTGCTGTAGCATTTCTAATTCCCTTTTTTTCTGCTAGGTTTAAGTTAGTTTGCTCTTCTTTTTCTAGTACTTTATGGAATAAACTTAGTTTACTTCTTTGAGATATTTTTCCTTATTATGTACTCATTTTCAGCTATAAATTTCCCTCAGAGCATCATTTTGACTTCATTCCATAAATTTCTATAAGTTGTAGGTTTCTTTTCATTTATTTCAAGGTATATTCTAATTTATCTTCTGATATTTTTCTTTGACATCTTGGTGACTCTATGAGTATATTGCTTAACTTACATATATTTTTAGAAGTTTCTAGTTTTCTTCATGTTACTGATTTCTGGTTTTACTCCACTGTGTTAGAAAAGATACTTTGCATGCTTTTGATTCTTTAGTACATGTTTGCAATACATGCAGTTTACAATTCTTTTGGGGAGTGGACACATGTACAAAATATTGCTTCGTTCTTTTTTTAATCCTGTTCCCACTCCTGCCTCCCTCCCTCCTCCTGTAAATCCTTTTCCTCCATTTTTATTTTTGACATTATTAATCTTATCTCATGATTATGACATATAATGCTTACCTTCATGGAGGTTATTACGTACCTGTACGTGGCTTATCTTTTTTTGTTTTTGTTTTTGTTTTTTTGTTGTTTTTTGGTTTTTTCTCTGGTACCGGGAACTGAACCCACGACCTTGCGCTTGCCAGGCAGGCACTTTGCCGCTGAGCTAAATCCCCAGCCCAGCTTATCTTTATTCTATGAATTACCCCTTCCCCTTTCCCGCTCCTCTTGGACACTTTCCCATTTGTCTCCTCCTAGCCATCTTTTATTGTGCTCTTTGTACTTAAAATTACTCAAATGAGATACACGATGCAGTATTTAAGCATGTGTGTCTGATTTATTTCAGTCAGCCTTATATTTTACAGGTACATCCATTTTCTTACAGGTGTCTCAAATGTATCCTTCTTTATAGCTGAGTAGTATTCCATCATGTATATGTACATTTTCTTTATCCACTCATTTGTTGATGGATACACAAGCTGCTTCCAGAATTTAACTATTATGAATTGTGTTACTATAAACATTGGTATGAATATATTGCTATAATATGATGTCTTTAGCTGTTTGGGGAAAATACCTAGAAGTGGGATACCTGGGTCATAGATAATTTCCATTCTTTCTGGTATAAGATGGAATTTTAGCATTGTTTTAATTTGTATTTGGGGGCTGGGGATTTAGCTCAGCAGCACAGTGCCTGCCTGGCAAGCGCAAGGTCATGAGTTCAATTCCCGGTACTGGAAATAAAAAATTTGCATTTGTCTAATGGCCAGGGATGTTGAACTTTTATGTATATATTTATTGACCAGTGCCATAGGGGTGGAATCATGCAAGTCCTTTGGAGCTTGCAATGTGCCACAAGTTGCTTCAGATGCTGGATTTGGAACTACAGGACATAATGTTAGCCCTCCTGGACTCTGGATTTGCTTTGGTCACATTCCTTTGTATTCCCCTGTCTGTAATTTTTGGAATGAAAATGCTTATTTTGTGCCATTGACTGTTGGAAGTATTTAACTTTTCATTTGTACAGGGGCTTGCAACTAAGAGTTTGCCTTATATCTAGGAGGAAACTTGGTACTTGGACTTTTCAGCAATGCTGAAATCATGCAAGTCCTTTGGAGCTGCAACTTTCTCATGCTATTTCTCTTCTCTTTAGGGGATTCTTTACTACACTATGACTTTAAGTGTTTTACTTATTTTATCTTTTAGTGGGTTCAGTGTTTCTGTTAATTTGGATGGGAAGTAGTTTGCTTTTAGGGCTTGAGGTACCAGCTCTCCTAGCATTTAAGGTCCATGTTAAGAAATCTGCTATAATTGTAGTGGGTTTACCTTCATATGTAATTTTTTGTTTTTCTTTAACAGCTTTTAAAATTGTGTTTTTTGGTGTTTACCCAATTTAAAAAGGGTATGTCTTGGTGAGCTACTTTTTTATCATAGTTGTTTTGTGTTCTAGAGGCCTTATTTACTTGTATGTTGAACTTTTTTCTCATATTTGGGAAATTCTCTGTAAACAGTAATTCCACCTGTCTTATCTTCTCCCTTTTTCTCTAACTTTAATTAACCTTAGTTTGGTCTTTTTAGTGTTCCCTTTTCTTGTTCTCCTATTTTTTGGCTTCTCTTAGTACTTCTCATACATACTATTTTGTCCTCAATTTCAGACACTCTGTGTTCACGTTGGTCATTTTTGCAATTTATGAATTTTATGTAGTTTTTTTATTTCAGGCATTTCTGTATAATACCTTTGTGAGTATTCTATATTTTTGGCAAATTTTTCATTCATGTTTTAAACTGATTTGCTCAGCTCTTCCAATTTTTTAATTATTTCCCCTGTATCCCATCTGGGCATTTTAAGTGATATTTCCTTGAACTTTTGTTTCATTTTTTTTAAAACTTCTCTCAGTTTTTCATCTCTTCTATAATCTCTTTGCAGAGTTCAGCTACACAAACATCCCTTATCTAGAACAAAAAGATCTATGATTATTAGTGAGGACAATTGGACCTCACAAACTTCACTTATAGTATTTCAGAACGCTAATTTCTGCTAGATGTAGGTAGCAATGGTGGAGCTCGAACATAAAACTAGGCTGACTACCTTTTCCTTCAGGGCTGCCCCCTTTGACGATTTCACTCTTCAAATCTGGTTTCTCACAACAGAATACAGGTCCTGTGATCTTCCAGGTCTGATCCCAGGCCTCCCAGGGGATCTTAGGAGATCTCTATTTAGCTCTCCCCCTCTCCAAGCCTGTCTCCTAAGGGTGCCTCTCATCTGGTCTCTGTAGTATGGTAACACTTCAGTCCTCATGCAGAACTCTCCTTGTGAGCATGGGTCACTTCTTGGATCAGGTGGGTCTGCCAGTTGTAACTTCTGATGCCCTGTGCTGTGGTGAACCCAAGATCAGGGATGGCATCAACTTGGGGCAGGCCGTACACAGTCCAAGGCTTTTTCCTGGCTCAGCGTGTGGAGCCCAGTGATAGCAGCAGCATCTCCTGGGGGCCACTTTTGATCTTTTTAAAGTTTATTGAGGCTTGTGCTGTGACCTAACATGCTGTGTATTCCACAGAATGTTCCATGTGCCCTTTGAGACAAATAATAGGAAAAATTACATACCAAAACTTATGGGATTCAGCTTATATGTTTAAGAGAGAAGTTTACTGTATGTTGAAGGCCCGCTGTTTACTCTTGTCTAATTATACTTTCTTATTTCCCAGAGGTAAATGCCATATTGAAATTGGTTTCTATGATTCTCATGCTTTTCTTTATACTTTCATTGTCAAAGACTTCATCTTAAATTAGAACAAAGCATTATTTTACGTGGGCCTATGTTCATGTTGGAATTACTAGTGTATTTGTTCTTGTTACTACTGTCATCCTACTTTGTGTTTTTTAGGAGTTCCATGTGCTGATCCTTGTAATATTATTCCATTCATGCTGTACATTATGCAAAGTAAAACGTATGAAAATATTCAATTTTTTTTAGTATCCCATAGTGGGCATTTTTTCCTTCTGCAGATTTATTACTGATTTACAAATCATATTGCAAGGGAAATTCTTAATATTCCTTGTGCTCACATCTCCCAAGTTGTATATCATCAATGTAGTTGCTGGATTTAATGTAGGAAAGCATTCAGCTTTGCCAGGTATTTGCTAGGTGTTACCATATTTCACTGTAGAGTGGCTATGTCAGTTTGTCTTGCCTCAGCCATGCATCTAATGTAGACATCTGTGTTCCTGAATTTAAACATAAGCCCCAGGGTCAGACAAATAGGGCTATGATACTGTCTTTCCATAACTGAGTAAACCTGAGAAATTTACTTAACCTCTCTGAGTCTCACCTTCCTAGTATGTAAAAGGAAATTCTTTCATTCCAGCATTTCTGTTTTTAACAGGGAAGTTGTCTTATAATTTCAATAGTGTTATGGTTTGTGTCCGGATGTTGCCCCAAAGCCTCATGCAGTCATGGGGAGGATTTCTAGAGTTTATAATTGATTCATGGTCCAATGTTGGAATTATGGGTGTGAGTGCTGCACCCACCCTGGGGCGGGTAGTTTGCACACAGTATAAGGGAAGGAAAGAGGTTACTTGTCACTGCTTCCCCACCTTGTGCTCTTACTGCTTTTGCTGTCTTCTGCCACCTTGGACTGTTGCCCTGTTCCATGCCATCCTGCCTTGAAGCAAGCTGATTACAGACTGAAACCTCCACAAACTGGGAGCTATATAAACCTTTCCTTCCTTCATTTTGGGCATTGGGTATTTTATCTCAGCAATGAGAGAAAAGTAACTGAGACAAATAGCATCACTGTGTTTGAGTAAGTATTTGGGAATGCTGTAGGAAGGGAACCACACTGGTTATCTGTATTACACAGGAAATTTAGTGCCATCTCTGGACTATACAGTATTATGGATTTAGGTGGAGAAAATCCTCATCCTTTCCATGTAATAATTGTGCTTTTCTTGTACCCTGTCAGGGCCCTCTGTGTTCATATCAGGTGTGCACAGAATGTGGGGATGTGGAACATTCTTGGAGGTTCAGGAAGAGGTGATTATAGGGCTGGGGATTTAGCTTAGCGGCACAGCTCCTGCCTGGCAAGCATGAGGTTGTGAGTTTGATTCCCTGTACTGGAAAAAAAAAAGAAAAAAAAGAAGAGGTGATTATGAGTAAACATGAGGGTGTAGGGACACCAAAGTGAGAATTAGGGGCTTTTCTTGTGTAATAGTGCCTGAGCCACACCAAGATGAGTTCTTTCTCCTGTCCTTACCTGCTCCATCACACATGTGTTCACTTAGTATCTGTTCCTCTTTGCACTTCTGGTGGCGCACAGGATGGCGAAGTCATGGTAAAGCATTGTTCCAGGTCCAATTCCTTGTGGAACTTACGTTTACCTCTGTAGAACCACATTAACGTAGAAGAGGACGAAGTCACACTCAAAAAGAAGCAGGGTCTGGTACCATGGGCAGGTCTAAAGGGAGAAAGGGGACAGGGAGCCCAGCCTGGCTGGAGTAAAGAGTGTAGTCCTCCCAGGGAAGTACACAGAGCTCTGAGATAGATAACTTGATACTCCAGGGTCTGAGGTAATCCAGACCTGGGTCTTGTTGCAGGATTATTTGTTTGTTTCCTTTTGCTGTGAGAGGAGCTTTCAGCAGGTCTGTGTGAGATCAAAGTCTTGCATGATCTAAGAGACATCTGGCCAGAAATGTGCTATGTTAACATTTTATCATTTTTTGATGCAAGTTAAAGTGATAAATACCCAGATTTATCACTTTGTAAATATACCACTGGGTATAAATACCCAGATACCACTTCTGTCCACCTTTATGTTATTTTTTGGGAGTGGAGGAACATGTCAAACCTTGCCTGCTCAAGGTCTGAGGCTAATATCCTTGGATATGGCCACTGAAGGAAGGAAAGCTCACATCTAGTGACTAGCTTCTCTAGCTCAGAGGTTGCAGGTAGGTGGGATTACAAGGGGCAATATATGGAGGGGGCATTGCACAGTCATTAAGGAAATTAAGCCACTTAAGTCATATGAGCAAGGAAAAAGGATCAGGGGCCTCTTTAGTTCCAACAATAAACATGAGTTAAGTATGGGACTGAAGGTCAAGATTAAGACAACAGGGGTATCAATTCAGAAACAAATTTTGAAAAAAAGTGTTAAGAGTGGAGATGATAACTAGGAGCCAAAAGTATTATGAATAAGCACACAAATTTGTTAGAGATAAAAGTTGGAAAAACACGTGATCAAGGCCTTCCCCCCTGGAGTTCCTCTAGCCACTTCTGAAATTCCTTCCCCACAGAGGCTCCTGATGGACCATGAAGAGGGGATGCATTATGGACCCTCACCTGTAACCTTTGTAAGAAGGCATCCACAACCTTGAAAATTTTCCATATGATGGGTATGTAGGGATGAGACATACAGGAGCTATTACCTATTCTTAGAGCTAGGCTTAAATGCAGTTCCAGTCTAAGCTCTCCTCCCACCATGTTCCTAAGTGGACTGTATCAGTGCCTAAGGGGTTGACCAGAGTTGCTGTGTGGCTTGGACCTTGATAATTGTGGCTACCCTTTTCTGCATCTGGTTCTAATCAGCCCTTCTACACTATCCTCTATATCATACTACAATCTACTACACTTTAGTACGGGCATCTATGATGGACTCTGTCCCTTGGAAATCACTGGTCATCATGGAGCACAGGCACTGTGAAAGCAAGAAGTGACTTGACTTAGGAAACCCTGCATTGTCACTCTAAACTGGTGGCCAGCCAGTTAAGGACCTTTATTGTCTCTAGCCAAAAGAGCACCAAGAGTACACCGGTAGCCAACAAATTTGGGCTTTTACTCATTGCAAAAGGAATGATGCACACCAAGGAGATCCATGGACTGTCTCAGTGGGAAAGTGTTCATAATAATTTGTAGAATTTGAGCATGTATTAGGTGATTTTGTAAAAAATTGAAGAAAATAGGGTATTAATCAAGATTGGGTGTTGTCATGAAGTGTGAGTAATTGTATAACTGGGTATCTATTGCTGCTTGTCAGGAGAGAGAAAAATAGAGCAAAATTAATATTATGATTAGTAAAGAAATAACAGTCTCCCATATAAGGCAGAAGGAGATGTTTGGTTATTTTGTGATTTGCATGGTTGCCTTATTTTTTGTTGCATCATAGACAAAGCATGTCTGATGTTGCTAATCTGTTAGGTGGACTCTGTTCAACAGGAGAACCCCATGACCCTGCTGTGAGTGGCAAGCTACTTATGTAGAAGATGTTTGTGTGGAGAGCAAGGCAAACACGAGAGATTGTGTGTATACTCAACAGGACAGCCAGACAGTGCTAGACAAGGCAAAGTCAGGAGAAGCCAATGAAGACGACCAGATTACTTATGGTGATAAAGGCCCTACACGTTTTTGCTTATGTGAGTGTCTGGTGAGCAAACTTGAGTACCGCTGTGACAGAAGGCAATGGAATAAGGGAATCAAACCTAGGTCTGCCTTACTGCACTGCACTAAACTGCTAAACATAAAATTTGGTGCTATTCTTTACAGATGAGGCCAGCACAAAGGACGGGATTTAATTCATGCAGGGACAGTTTTTATATAAGGAAGTGAGACAATAGGTTGATCCTAGACCGAAAGCCTTAAAGTTAAGACTGAAAGCTTTAAGGTTTGGGCAAGTTAGATGTATCTATTGATTCTCCTAAAATGTGCTATCTCACACACCCCTGAGATTTTTACAGGGGAAAGCTTACTGTGAATGAGTTTTCACATTTTTTCCTTCTCATGTTCTGTTTAATGGTCAGTATGTTAAGGAAAAAGTACATCACACTTTTTTGACAGTTGTCTTTTTGTTTTGTTTTGTTTTGTTTTGTTTTTTGGCACTGGAAATTGAACTCGGGACCTTGCACTTGCCAGGCAGGCACTCGTGCCACTGAGCTATATCCCCAGCCCTGCACTATTTTTTATACGATAGAAAGTCAATTTCCCTAGTATTGTGGACATTCATCTCTGCATTTTGGATCAACAAAACTGTACATATTTATGTTGTAAAACATTGTTGTGTTTGTTTGTTTTTTGAAACAGGGTCTCCCTCTGTAGTTTAGGCTGGCCTTGACCTCACTATGTAGCCCAGGCTGGCCTCAAACTTGAGGTGATCTTCCTGCCTCAGCATTCAAGTGCTGGGATTACAGGTGTGCCTCCTCATGCCCAGCTAGAACACTATGTTTTGAAATATGTGTACATTGTGGGCTGCCTAAATCAACCTAATTAGCATATGTATTACCTCCCATTCTTATCAGGCCTTGTGCACTTTAAAGTAGTGTCTTGTACTCATTGAAAGAGTGCCTTTTATCTAGTCATCTTTGTTTTGAGAATGTAAGGGATGGTGTTTAAGCTGAGTCTTCATGTATTCACCATATCAGCCAGATTCCATATTAGTCAGATTCAACGGTTTTGTTTATTAATCATGAAGAAATGTGAAAGTATGTTAATTTTGACCTCGATTTTTGCACTCTAAAAGCTACGTTACCTTTAACCAAATATGTTGCTATACAAACCCTAATTGCGACTTGATTGAAATTGAAAATAATTATTTTGTTACAAGAAAGAACTATCTTCCTCGAATGTGTTTAGCATGTTTTGCTACTAACATTCTGTTAGTAGTACACTGTCAAAGACAAATGATATATATCTTTGTTTCTGTTTTAAAAGTAATACAAATCAAGGGAGGCAGCCACAGCATCTTCAGTGACTCCCAGTGCAGGATGGTGCTGGAAGCGCTGGCGGTCATGGTGGCGGCAACAGTGCCCATGGGGGCTGTAAAATGGCAGATTTTGAAGAATTGAAGAACATGGTTTCTAATTTTCATGTTTCTGAGCTACAGATGTTACGAGGCTTTGCTGCATGGAATAAAAGTGGACAGAAGCATGACCTCCTGATAAAGGCCCTGCATTTATTGAGGAGCAGCTGCAGCCTTGTGGTTCAGATTAAAATTGAAGAACTATGTAGACGCCAATATCCACTGCCTCTTAAAGGGTTGTCTGATTTATCTACAATCGGATCATCAGTTCTCAGTGTGGATGGTAGCTCATCACCTGTAGAACCTGACTTGGCTGTGGCTGGTATCCACTCGGTGCCTTCCACTTCAGTACCTCACTCACATCTCTTGTTCTGTGCTATTTCAAAAATATTAAACCCACTTATGAGATGCAGCAATGGTCTCTTCCAATTCCTCCTATCACTATGTGAAGTTAAAAATCCTGCCCTTTCATGATGTCTTTGATGTTTTCATCAAGCTCACACATTTAGTTCAAAGCAGTATTCAATGATTTCAAGAGAAGTTTTTTTTTTTTAAATTCTTGCTTTGACACCTCAACAAGTTAGCGAGATACGTGTATCAAAGGACTTTTTGCCAGATATCGGAGAGATTATACAGTTCAAGTTCAGCTGAGACTTTGCCTGGGAGAGACAAGTTGTCTTCAAGAAGGTAGCTATCCCAATAGTCTGTGTATAAAAGTAAATGGGAAGCTGTTTCCCTTGCCTGGCTATGCTCCACCACCTAAAGATAGGTTTGAGCAGAAGCGCCTTGGGTGCTTCTTGAATACTACTTCTTTAGTTAGGTTGTCCTCAGCTGTGCCAAACCAGATTTCTATAGTTTGGGCATCCAAAATTTGAAAGAATTATTTCCTGTCCTTATATTTTGTATGCCAGCTGACACCAGCCATGCTATTACAGAGATTACAAGTGAAAGGTATTAGAAACCCTGATCATACCAGAGCACCAATTAAAGAAAAACGTACTGCTGATCCTGATAGTGAAATTGCTACAATTAGTCTTTTGATGTCCTTGATGTGCCCTTTAGGAAAAATGAGGCTAAACAGTCCCATGCTGAGCAGTGACTTGTACACATCTGCAGTGTTTTGATGCTGCTCTTTATCTACAAATGAATGAGGAAAAGCCCACAGGGTTTTCTCCTGTGTGTGACAAAAAAGCTGCCTATGAAAGTCGAATATTAGATGGATTTTTAATGGAAATTCTCAATAATTGTTCTGATGTGGATGAGATCAAATTCCAAGAAGATGGTTCTTGGTGTCCAATGAGACTGAAGCAACTATGAAGGCATCCAGCCAACATGTACAAAAATAGAAAGTTTCAGTGTCCTCAGTAAGCTTTTTTCAGTTACTGTAGCCAGTTAGGCAAGCAAGAAGAAAGTGTGTTATACATCTAACAATAGAAAGCTCTTCTGATAAAGAGGAAGACCCTGCCCAAAGGAAATACATCATTATGTCAGAAACACAAAGCAGTCCAACCAAAGGTGTTCTCTTGAATCAGTCGTCTTCTGTAAGGGTGCCCAGTGTGACTTCAGGTGATGCTCCTACTATTCTGCCTTTATTAACAGACTGCTCAATACCATTCCACCACACACCAATATCAAACATGTCATCAGATTTGCTAGGTTTGGATTTTCTTTCCCTTATTCAAGTTGGTCCTCAGTATTGTCCTTCTTTTTTTTTTTTTTTTTTTTTTTTTTTTGGTTTTTCTCTGGTACCGGGAACCGAACTCACGACCTTGCGCTTGCCAGGCAGGCGCTTTGCCACTGAGCTAAATTCCCAGCCCCTCAGTATTGTCCTTCTGTGTTTTTGTATAGTTTCACTTCACCCTTAACAGCAGGCAGTACGTCTGTCACCACCACCAACCCCCATGAAAGCAGTACTCATGTTAGTTCATCCATCAGCAGGAGTGATACAAGGTCATAACCGCCAGTGGAAGTAGCATTCCTGACATCATCTCATTGGACTAAAGGTGAATGCACTCAATTCTGGGAATCATTTATCAAAACTGTTCTTTCTTAGATCTCTAGTCTATGGCAGCTATTTTTTTTTTTTACAGTTTGATATGTATTGAAACATAAGATAGATTCCTTGCTTTCTGAGAGATGAGCATAGATGACAGCAGCAAGAAAAAAATTATATTTGCAAATGGTGAAGTTGGTAGAGGTACTAAGGTCTTAACATTCTGCTAGCTTTTACAGTGTGCTTCCCACAAGAAGTACGCTTAAATAGACTTGGGAAATAAAAAGGCATTAGCCAGAGGAAGAGAAGGAGGAGCTATACTGAGATTCTAGCCAGATGTAAGAGTCAGGAAATGCTCTATGACATGAGAAATCCTGTGTGAAAATCCATTTAGACACGATCAGAAAACTATATGGAACTTTACAGTAAACTCAATCTTTTCTCCTCTCTGCTCTGGCCCCAGGTCTGTAATATACATCAGCTTTCACAGTACAGTATTATTTATCATTACTATTATTTACATTTGTGAAACTATGGAAAAGAAGAAAAATTGCTGAATAAATTTGAACATGATTTTGTTTTACATACTCTTTCACCACTTGAATGCACAGTAATTTTAACAGATAATTGTTTCATTTTGGAAAATAATACTTTTAATTGGAGAAAATCAGAAATTGGAGATTAATATCAACTAGTGACCAGATATAGTTCTGAGTGCATAGCATTAATAGGTAAGTTCATATAAACCTGTATTTCATCTTCAAAATTTTAATCACTACAGAATAATATATATCGATATATCTTATTCTTTAATGTGCCTTTTTTGGGTATATATTGTAATTTTTATTCTTTCTTATTTTTTATAGGTTTTATTTTCTATATGTTTAATTGTGATCCAGAATTATTGTTTGAATTACTTTACTATACATTTAAAATACATTTAAAAATAAATACATTTTAGGTATGCATATTTGTTTATGTATCATGAATATTAAATTTTGCTTGGAAAATATGCTGGAAATTTTTTCATAATTCCCATGTCTTAAAATTATTTTTCTGATTTTGGACAGGTTTTTTAAAAAACATTTTCTTAATATTTCTACTTACATTTATAATATAATTCACTGTAAACATTTTCAAACCAATTAATGTACATTTAGTACTTTATGATCAACATTAAAAAGAAAAGGTTTGACACTGCTGATACTGTACATGAGCTGAGGATTTTGTTTGGAAGATGTGTGAAATGGTAGATTTTTAGAATGAAGTTTAGAAGATCAAGATGTTTAGGAGAGTGATAAGGAGAAATTTAGAAAATAATGTGAAGATGAACATTGTATAAATAGAATGAATGCTAAAAACCTCAGAGAAACAGAATTTATCCTTAGAACCTTCTTTGTATTTTATGCGCTGTTCTGTCTTTCTAATTTCCCCTTTTATTTGAAAGTTAGAAAAGCAATTTCCCATTAAATTTAAGGAAGAAGTGTGTCTGCTGGACAGATGGCTGAATCAAAATACCTAGGCATCAGATACCAGATCCATCACTAATCATAGGACTTTTGGTGAGTCATTTCCCCACTGCTGTATCTGCTCTAACATGCAATAATCTTCTCTAAAGAAATAAATCTTTAATGAGGCGTTACCTCCATCACTGAGAACTTTAATAACTACACTGCTTACAAATTTCACCCCGCTGGCACTCCCTACCCCTTTTTCTTGCTTTAATTTTTCTACAATAGAAATGATAGTATAAACTTATGCAGTTCCCACTCTTATCCAGGAACAGTTCTCACTGCATTATATGTACTAGTACATTTATTTTTTCACGTCAAGAAAAAGAGGAGGTTACTATCTTCAAAGTAGTTGCTCAGAATACAAGATATGGGCATAAAATTGTTCCAATCAACACTAGCACAAATCTTCCTTTTCAGTGAACTAAGAGACACTCATAGCATAACTGACTTGCATTTTCCCCCTTTTCTCCTCTTTGAAGATAGAAACATGCAATGTATTGACTATTGTTACTCTCTTATTATTTTGTTATGAAATTTGGTTTTACCTTTTTTTTCCATTAAAGAAAGAACAAGAGGAGGTGATATTATTGTGCCTGGCTCATCTCCAACTCTGAGATAAGGAAAGGGAGAAACATAAAAATTTAAGCAGCTTCCATAAGGTCAAATGCTTTTTATTCAATTTTATTTTACTTTATGAAATGTATTTTTTGTTAGCACATGTTTGCAGTATGTGACATTTACATTCCTTGTGTGGAGTTGGTACACGTTCTTCTCCTCCTCTCCACCTCTTGATCCTCTTCCCATTTGAGAATTACTTAATATTTTTTTAACTGATACATATTAATAACTGCATATATGTATGTAGCAGAGTCAAGTTTTGATACATATATACATTGTGTAGAGATCAAATTGTAACATTTAGTGTCTTCATTATCTCAAATATTTCATCATTTCTTTTGGGAACTTTTCCAGTTATTTGAAAGTATATATTACATTGTCAGCTATAGTCATCCCACTGTGCCATAGAACTCCTGGACTAATTCTGTCTAACTCTAATTTTGAACTCTTTGACCATTCTCCTCCCATCATCCTCTCCCATAACCTCTCCTCAACCTCTTGTAACTACTGTTCTACTCTGTACTTCTATGAGGTCGTTTTGTAGATTCCACAAATGAGATCATGAAGTGTTTGTCTTTCTGTGCTAGGCTTATAATTTGGCACCAGTAATATCTGCTTCATTTAAAGATGAGCACATGTCTTGAAACTGTACTCCTAGAGAGTTGGAAACAGAGGTTCACACAAAAGTTTGTGTGTGAATATTTATGACAGCCTTACTTGTGATACCTAACTGGTAGAAACAACCCATGTCTATCATGGATAAGTACAGAGGAAGTATATATCTGCATAGTAGAAAAATCATTATTCAGTCATAAGAAATTACTGATAAATGCCACAACATGTGTGAAACTTGACGATATTAGTGTTCCATTCTATTGGTACGACATGTTGAGAGTAAATATGCCCAGAGTAGATTAGTGATTGCTTAACTCTGGAAGGGAGGATGGGAATAATAACGAAAGGGCAAGGTGACTCTTTATGGTGAGAAAAGTGTTCTAAAATTAACTACAGTGATGGTGATGATATTGAAAATTTTTGAATTGTATACTATATGTAATTATATCAAAATAAACAGATATAAAATATAATTTCCAAAATAAACACATCACTTATTGGTTTTGATCACTGAATATTTAAATCTAAAGAATAGTTGAGTTCAGCATATTAAAGTTTCCAGATTAATTCCCAGTGCTGCTCCAGTAGGGCAACAATTGTTCTTTTTCTTTGAGACAGAGTCTCACTATATTTTAGGCTGGCATGGAATTTGCTATGTAGCCCAGATTGGCCTAGATCTCACAGTCTTTTTTTGTCTCAGCCTCTTAGATTGAATGGATTACAAGAGTGTGCTGCCACACCCAGGTCGAGGCAGAGATTTTTATTCCTTTCATTTACCACAATATCTGCTACATCTAGAACAATGCCTGTCATTTAGTGGGCTCAGTGAATTCCCACGTATAATCCCCCAATATTTATAACTATTATCCAGTAAAATGTAAGTTTCAGAGTGGCAAGAACTCTTGTCTATTCTCTTCATTGTTATTTCTCTTAATCTTGACCAATGCCCAGCTGAAAAGTATTTGTAAAATGAGTATACTGCTTATTCTGTCTCAAACTCAATGGAAAACTGTGTTAAAATTCAATCAGGCAGGAAAATGGTGAAAAAGAAAAGTAAATGACAGAAAATGAATTGGCAATGTGTAAAACAGATTATTCAATGAAGAATGGAAGTCAAATGTGTGAAAAGTTCTCCAAACTTTCTAACAATTAAAGGCATTGAAGGAATGCGAAGTTCAGGCTGACTCTGCTTCGCACTTGCGGAAGCTAAAGCTCCTGTCATCACACTAAAGTGTTCATTTTATGAAAAACTCCCTTGCAGATGTACAGTCACAGAGTTGGAAAAGTAAGCATGAGAGGTGAGGAACTTCATTCTGGGGGCAGGTAGAGCAACTTGGTTGTCAAACATTTCACCCATATAAGTCCTTTCCCCTTACACTTGACACTGCTATTGGGAAGTCTCTCTCTCTCTCTCTCTCTCTCTCTCTCTCTCTCTCTCTCTCTCTCTCTCTCTGTATGTGTGTGTGTATGTCTTGAAAATATGTTTAAGTGATAACTCCCATCATATTTGTTCATAAGGTGTCTAAGTTACTTTCTCATGACTGGGGCCAAATATTCAACACCCACAAATTAAAGAAGTTTATTTTAGTTCACAGGTTTTAGATGTTTCAGTCCATGCTGGGCTGGTCCCAAGGCAGGGCAGCACAACAGAGGAGAAACAGTTCATGGTATGGCAGGCAGGAAGCAGCAACCTTCCTTTTGCTTTACTTTTTTATTCCATCCAGGCTGCAAGACTATTGGTTGGTTCTACCGACACCCAGCATGTATCTTCCATCTTCAGTAAATCCATTCACACTCAGAGCTATGTTAAACTAATCAGTGCACTAATCAAGTATCATGTATTCCTGATCCAGTTTCATACACCCATCACCCAATCATTCCCAAAAGCCCCATCTATGAGTGCATAAGGCTTTGGGGGGGCATCTAAATACAAGCCACCGTCTCAGGTAAGATTTAGGTTAGCAGCAGTTCACACTTGGTGTTCTTGAGTGAGCATCTGCAAGTTATTTTTTCATTACCAAACAGAATTTTGATTATCGGAACAAAACATTTCTATTACCCGTTATAGTAAGTCAATATACTTGTATCACTCGGTTATAACTGCAATTTACAGGCTAAGAGCAGCACTGTGGTATCCTGAAAGAAATCGAACTGGATATCAGAAGGACATTGGTGCTTATCTCTATTTATCCACTTAGTGGATAACTAAGATAACTCACCAATTTATCCACTTAGTGGATAACTACAAGATAACTCACCAATTTGTGTTCCAGTATCTTTATCTAGGAAATGGAGATGAGAATTCTCTTGTATCAGAGCAATGTAAAGGGTAAATCTGACAGGATAGGTAAGGCAGCAGCCACATCATTCAGTAGCATGCACCTAGAATTGCCTAAGTTTTCAAGAAGGTGGTAGATATGTATCCTACTCCTGGATTCCTCTGCTTCTTCTCCACTTCTCAATCATATTTGATCCCACTTGCCTTCCCCGACACACTGATTAAACCTAGAAAGGGCAATGGTGTTCCCGTAGGAGGGAAGCTCTCAGTAGGGAAACTAATGCCAATATGAATTTGGTTCTTCATTTTGTTACCAATAGCTTCGCTGATCATTAACCTCCAGATTATGTAACTCACTTATTTCAAACCCTCTAGTATCAGAGCATATCAGCCCCTTCCTTCTGCTAGGCAGCCTCAGTATCATGACAGGTGATTGCTTCAATGACTTTCTTGTTTCCTCAAATCTCTCATCCTATCTTCTTGTCTCAACTACCACTCAAAACTACACTGTAAGGTATATGGTGCATTATTTACCTTAGAAAATCTTATACGTCACTGTACTGAGAAACCTGGTGGAAATAACAGTTCTGAGGTCAGAACCAAGAGTCCATAACACTATGTGGAGAATTCAGGACCCGATGCCGAGGACTTTGGTCATGTAGTCTATATAACCCGATGAAAATATCAGAGGTGTAGATAATTTCCTCTCCTTTTCCTAATACCCTTGGGTAAGTCATCCTACCACTGAGTGATAGCCCTGGTCCTCATTCATGAAATGATGGGTTCACATTTCTTCTGATGATTATATTTCCAGACACACTTTTAAAGAATTATGCTACCAGTCATCCTTTATATGAGAAAAAGGAAGAGGTAGGCTAAAGCCAAAACCAAAATTTTTGTAGGCCTACTGCATGCCAGATACTTTTTATGGGTTTGATTATTTTCTTACCACAATCATATGAGAATGATGTTATTAGTTTTAGTTTACATAGAACTCACCTGGGACACACAGCATCATAAATCACGGAAGAGACAGAAGTAGGAGTCTGGGGGCTGGGGATTTAGCTCAGCGGCAAAGCGCCTGCCTGGCAAGCGCAAGGTTGTGAGTTTGGTTCCTGGTACCGGAGAAAAACCAAAAAAAAAAAGAAAAAAAAAGAAGTAGGAGTCTGGGTTGTGATTGACACCATCCAGAAGCCTCCCACTTAGAAGTCTCATGAGCGTCTAGACCTAAGAATTGCTAGTATTAATTTGTGTGAGTTGTGTCCTGAAGACAAGGAGTAAGTGGAATAAGTATGGTGGCTTCATGACTAACGTAGTCCCCAAATTACTGAAATATTTTGTAAAATCATGGGCTTATAGTGGGAGGAAAAGATCTTGGGAAAGGATGAGAAATTAACAATTTTAAAGTCCTGTGTTATGCTAGCACATTTTAGACCTTTTAATCCAAATCATAGTTGATAGAGGCCAAGCCTGTAGAATTCCTATTATACATTAGAAAAATAAATCAAGGAGATAGAGTGTTAGTTTCTCTAATGATGCTCCATGCCTAAAATTTAAGCTGCTTTCACAGCATCCTGATGCCTTTTCAAAGAAAATATCCTTTAATTTTGTAAGAATATGAAACCTTAAAAAGAAATAGAAAATATTTACAAATTGGAATGTGAGATTTGGAAAATATATCTAAAAGGGAAAAATTCTTGGATGGGCTTCACAGAATACTGGAGATAATATGGAAGGTAGTGAACATTAAGTTAGGTCAGTAGAAATCATACCACCTGAAAAAAAGGGGGAAAAATATTTGAAAAAATAAAAAGTCACGTAACCTGTGGACAATGCCAAATGGTCTAATATGTGTATACCTGGAGTTTTAGAGGAGTACAAGAGAGAAAATGAGTAATACCACATATTTAAAGAAATAATGATGGAAATTTCCCCAGTACTGTGAATGGTAAACATTTCCAGATTCAAGAGGCTGAGATAATCTCAAGGAAGACAAAGACAAAGAAAGCACACCTAAGCACATCATGATGAACTGATGAATGCCAAAGATAAAGTGAAAAATCTTGAAAGTGAGATCAAGATGATCCATTTATATGAAGAAGAGCAATAAAGCAAATGATAGCTAACTTCAGAAATAATGCAAAAAACAGAAGAAGTGGAGAACATATTTGAGGGAAAGAAACCAAAACTAAATTGTCAATCCATAATTCTCTATCTAGCAAAAATATACACCAAAAGTCAAAGCAAAACCAAAATAGTCATAACAAAAATGAGGGAAGAAACTTGTCAGAATATCTCTAATATGAGATAAGCCAACAGATTTTTCAGGCTTTCAGAAGAAAATTATACGAGATGTAAAATCAAATCTACAACAGGAATGAAAAGCAGAAAAACGGTAAACATGTGAGTAAATGTAAAGCATTATCTTTTACTTCCACCTTAATCCAGATAAAATATAACAGATTGTTTAAAAAAAGACTTGCCATATATTTTGTGGAGTTTAATGTATGTGGGTAAAGTATATATGGCAATTACTGATGTTTCTTGACGTATGATGGGTTACAATCCCATAATATGATCTCCAAAATATTGTGAAAGGTTAATGATTTGTACTGTAATCTGTAAAAGAACCACTTAAAGTGCTAAGATTTGTATAGAAGAAAGTAGAGGGGCAAGGGGTATAGTTCCGCAGCACAGCGCCTGCCTGGCAAGCACAAGGTTGGAGTTTGATTTCCAGTACCAAAAAGAAAGTAGAATAGAATTCTAAAATATATTAATTTACTATAAAAATCGGTAAAGTGAAATAGAAAATTTCAAAGAAGATATATTAAAATATAATTAAATCAAATTTTATTAATAGCTACTTTCTTTTTCTTTTTTTATTAGCACATGCTTGCAGTACATAATGATTACACTCATTGTGGGGGAAATGGGACATAATTTACATAAAACATCTCATTTATTTTCCCCCTTCCCTTCCAACCCCCCTTTTTGCCAGCATCAGATTCAGTTATTTGTTCTATAAGACATTATGAAGTCAATTATCATACATACAGATTAACAGCCAGAATAATGGACCAAATTGCAATAATGTTTTTCTCTCTTTTTTCCTCTTGTCTGTCTTTTATTTTGCATTTTATTTATATGAAGAATTTCTCATGCATAGAGTTTCTCATACAAGAGAAACCGTGTGATATTTAAGCTTGTATATCAGACTTACTTACTATTCTGGTTTTAAGGTGCATCCATTTTGCTACATATAACTCAAGTTTATACTTCATTATGACATAGTAGTACCACACTGTGTATAAATGCCATATGTTCTTTATTTATTCATCTGCTGGTGGACATACATGTTGTTTCCAAGTTTTAGCTACATGAATTTTGTTGCTATAAACATGGGTATGCATGCATCACTGTTAGTATAATGTCTTTAACTCTTTCAGGAAGATACCTAGAAGAGAAATATCTAGGACCAATTGTATTTATATTTTTAGCTTTTTGAGGAATCGCCATATATGATTCCCATACTGGTGGTAGCACTTTACACTCCCACCAACAATGAAGAAGGGTTTCTTTTTCCCTGCAGCCTCTCAAGTATTTTGTTATTGCTTAATTTCTACATGGTATCCATTCTTTCTAACATGAGATAAAACCTCATTGTTGTTTTAATTTGTGTTTCACAAATGACTAGTGATATTGAACATTTTCTCATGTATTTATTGGCTATTTGTACTTCTTCATTTGAAAAGTGTTTATTCATTTCAGGTACCCATTTTTTGATTCGGTTTTCAAATTGGTTCTAATTTATTCAGATCTTTGTATATTGTAGATATTAGTCCTTTGAGGAGTAGCTGACAAAATGTTTTCCCATTCTATAGGTTGCTTTTTCACTCAGTGGTTTCCTTTGCAATACAGAAGTTTTTAATTTGATGTGATCTCATTTGTTGATTATTGATATAATTTCTTGTGCAACCAGGTTTCAGTTCAGAAAGTCTTTGCCTACACCTGTGTGTAAGATTATTGCCTATTTTGTCTTTCAGAAGATTGTTTCTGTTTTAATATTTGGATTTCTGATCTACTTTGATCTTAGTTTCGTGCATGGTGAGGTAGATGGATCTAGATTCAATCTTCAGCATGCGGACAGCCAGTTTTCCCAGCACCATTTGTTAAAGGGACCATCTCTCCTCCAGCAACAGTATTTGGCTTGTTTGTCAAAGATCAGGTACCTGAGGGTGCCTGGAGTTGTTTCTGCATCTTCTCTTCTGTTGTATTGATCCATAAATCTGGCTTTTAAATTTTATTTTGCCAATACCATGCTGTTTTTATCACTGTAGCTTTGTAGTATAACTTGAAGTCTGGGATTGTGATGCCCTCCACTTGTCCTTATAGCCCAGAACAGTTTTTGCTAATTTAGGTCCCTTCTGATTCCATATGAATTTTAGGATTTCCTTCTCTAGTTCTCTGAAGAATGTAAATGGTATTTTAATTGGTACTGCATTTAATCTGTATAACAGTTTTGGCAGTATGGCCATCTTGAATACTGGTTCCCCTTATCCAGGAACAAAGAATGTCTTTACATTTTCTGATATCTTCTTCTATCTGCTTTTACAGAATATTACACTTTTCATTGTTCAAGGTCTTTCAGTTTCTTACTTAGGTTAATTCATAAATATTTCTTTCATTTTCTTGGATGCTGTTGTGAAAGTTTTGGTTTCTCAAATTTTTCTCTTGGTGAGTTTGTTATTGGTGCACAGGAATGCTATTAAATTGTCAGCATTGACTTTTTATCCTGTTATGCTACCGTATTTGGTTATTAATTCTAGGAGTTTTTGTGAAGTTTGGGGGATCTTCTATGTAGAAGAGCATGCTATCTGCAAATAATTATAATTTAAATTTTTCCTTTCTTATTCCTGTTTCTTTGTTTTTCTTGTCTAATTGGCTTGAATAATATTTTGAGAACTATACTGAATAGAACTGGTGATAGTGGGCATCCTTGTCTTGTTCCTGATTTTACAAGGAAATATTTTAGCTTCTCTCCATTATATGTGATGTTGTCTGTTGGTTTGTTATAGATGGCTTTTATTAGATTGAGATAAAGACATTCTATTCCTGTTTTCTTCAGGGTTTTTTAAGATCATGAATGAATGTCAGAATTGTTAACTGCTTTTCCTGTGTCTATTGAGATGATCATGTGGTTTTTTGTTCATGCTTTTGATTATGTTGTGTATTACATTTATTGATTTACATATGTTGAACCATCCTTGCATCCCTGAAATGAATTCTATTTGGTCATAGTATATGATTTTATAAATTATTTAGTGCATTCTTTTGAGAGTATCTTATTGAGAATTTTTGTATCTATGTGCAGTAAAGAGAATGACCTGCAGTTCTGTTATTTGGATGGGTCCTTTTCTAATTTTGGTATCAGGGTAATGCTTCTTTCCAGGAATGATTTTGGAAGTATTGCTTCCCTTTCAATTTCATTAAAGATTTTGAGAAGTATTGCCATTAGATCTTTTCTAAAGATCTTGTAGAATTCTGCAGTGAATTTGTCCAGACCTAGGATTTTTCTCAGGTAGTTTTCTTTGTTACTTCTTCAATTTCATTGACTAATATTGGATTATTTAGAATTTTTATATTTTCTTGCTTTGGCCATGATAGTTCATGTGTTTATAGGAATTTATCCATTCTTTCCAAATTTTCCATTTTATTCGAGTATATATTCTCAAAATAGTTATCTTCAGACTTTGCTAGAATCTGTGGTGACTTTGCCTTTTCTGTTTTTAATTGCATGGATTTGGGTATTTCCTTTGTTAAGATTGGCTAAAGGTTTGTTTATTTTGTTTAATCTTTTAAAGAACCAACTTTTCAATTCATTAATCTTTGCATAGATTTTTATTCTTAATTTTTATTCTGCTCTTTGTAATTTCGTTCCTCATACTAACTTTGGTTTGGATTATCCTTGTTTTTCTACAACCTTTAGGTCCATCATTTGTTTATTTATTTGAGCTCACTCTGTTTTCCTGATGTGGGAATTTACCACTATATAAGACTGGTTTCATTGTGTCCCATAGGTTTCAATAGCTCATACTCATTTGATCCTAGGAATTAATTTCTTCTTTAATTTCATCTGTGACCTATAGATTATTCAAGAGAGTGCTGGAGAGGCATCATGACATTTAAGGTTTGTGTAAGGAAGTCTGCTGTAATTCTAGTGAGATTTACCTTTATATTTCATTTGTTGTCGTTCTCAACAGGTTTAAAATTTAAAATTTTGTCCCTCTGATGGACTTCTGGTAATTTGACTTTAAAGCAACACACAGAGATTTTCTTTTGGTCATGGCTATTTGGGGTTCTGTATGCCTCACTTTTCTGTATGTTTATTTCTTTCTCTGTATTTGGGAATATTTCTGCCATTATTTCTGTGAACAGGTTTTATATGCCATTTCTGTTGTCTTCTGACTTTGTACTTATTCCAGCTACTCTTAGATTAGCTTTCTTTGCATCATTCAGCAGCTGTTGCATCCTTTTTTCATGTTCTCTTGTTTTTAATGTGACTTTGAGTAGTTGTTCTTAGAATATATCATTTCTGAAAGTTTTCACATTCTGTCCTCATGATGATTAGTTCTGCCTCCCAAACTTCAACTTGATTTTTATTCTTCTGGATTTCTGATTGAAACCTTTTCCTCGACTCTCCTTCTTTAGTAAACTGATCTTCGTATTTTGCACCATTTTGTTTAGCTCATGTAGCTTTTTCTTACTGTCTTCTGAAATCATGTGCATTTTTGTTATTACTTCCATTATCTGTTTAGTTATATCCTCTGTGATTCCACTGAGTACCTCTTTAATATGTTCTCTAACTTCTTCTGTTAGCCTTTAGATTAGTTTTGGTGTGTGGCTTTAGCTATTCTGCCCCTTGATGACCACTGGATTAGTTTCGGGGGAACTGAGAGGTTGGGGAGGCATTTTGTTGCCTTGTCTTCTCATGTTTCTAATTGGTTTTTGTTTTGTGCTGAGGTTGTGGATGCTTACAGTCTAATTACTTTGTTACTAGTATAGAGATTTTTTAGTTGCTTTTCAGTGGTGTACTTTGGGTATGGTAACTGTAATACTTTGCACAGCCTCAAGATTTGACCACTCTTGTTAATTTGGGAGAGGAGGATGGAATGTAATTAGCCCAGCAACCAAGTTCTCTGGGAATGTACTGTAGTACTGTTAATGTCACAAAGATAATCTGAGTGTTGGTTACAGAGAAATAGCAACAATTATGCAACCCTGTTAATATCAAGCAAATAAACTACAGTATTTTTATCTAATGCAAACTTGGATATTAACATACCATAAGAACCAACTGTGTACCATCCTTAATCCTAGAGAAAAAAATTCACAATTATGATGTAAACAGTAAGACAACCCAGCTAACATGTATTAAATGTGACAGTTATCACTCTGGAATGGTAGAAAAATTTCAGCAGTAATTTTACAGAGTTAACAAACAAAAGATCAAGAAAGTTTCATGCTTATACTACTACAAATATAGGTTTTAGGATGGAGGGACTACGAGGGGAATTCTTTGACACCTTAATCTCTATGATTTGTGAAGGAAGAGAGAGAAGTGGTACAAATGATCTTATTGCAGAGTAGAAGGATGTTTGTAGAATTAGGTAAAGGTAAGAGAAAAAACTGATGAGAAATAGAAAATAAAAAGGAGAAAAAAGAAAGAAATTGTATAGGGAATAAAAGTAAGAGAGGAAATAATTGAAAAGAGAGAAATTAAAAGGGAGGATAGGAAAATAAGAAAAAGAGATAAGAAACAAAAAAGAAGAACAAAGGAAAATTCTCCAAGCCTCATTCAACTGTCAAAGAACAAAAGAGGAAGAAAAGCAGAAAGTCTAAAAAAAAAAGTACAGAACCACAAAAAACAAAAACAAAAAAATTCCAAACATCAAAAATAGAAAGAAATTTCTCTGTGATTTTTGATACATATTTTTTTTTCTGGAGTTTAAAATTTTATGGCATTGCCCATGTGAAGGCACTGCTGTCCTCATGCTTAGAAAATAAACAAGATAATTAGACTCCATATCTGGGTCAGATGCATGTCTAGCAAGCTGTAGGATTATGGCTAGGGCACCAATTCTGTGACTTTCATTTTCAGAGTAATTCAAGCTGGGCTTGGCCTCTGGATATGGGGGTGGGGCCTGTGTCCTTTAGCTTAAATGCCTCAGGGAGTCTCCTGCCAACCTGACCACAGCTATCTGACCGTAGCTGTGTTCCATGGCTGTGTCTCACCCAATGTGATAACTGAACCTTGGGAGCCCTGAATTCCTCCCATAGCTGCTCTGAGTTCCAGGCTCAGTCAACCCTTCCTTGGAATGGTGTCCTACCAGGCACTCTCTTCAGGAGCTATGGTGGGCACTTGCCTTCAATCAGTCACCAGCTTTTGAAGCTCACAGCATACACTGGACCATTTCACTTTGGTGTTTCTCTCTGAAGCCATTTTGAGTTGCCCACTTTCACTTTGTCTCTGTAGATTTGGCCTTCCTTTTAAGTAAGCCAGGAACCTGAAGCCAGGAGCTAGAGGTCAGGAGCCAGGAGCCAGGCAAAAAGTGTGGGTTGTCTCTTTTCTTCTTTGCATTGTGCTATCTCTTCAACTTCTCTGTAGGTTTTCATTTTTCTGTCTGATCTTTCCTGTTTTCCAGGGATATTCTCCTTCCCCCACTACATACATTTTTTTTCCTTCCCTGAGTTGTTATTTTGCACAATCAATTCTGAATTTTGGAAAGTTGAGTTGTTGCTTACCACGATGCCATTTCTAATAGCTACTTTAAACATTAATATAATTTAAACCTCAATTGAAAGGTGGAAATTATGAAAATGGATAAAAACTGAGATTTCAATATATTGTTTATGGGAAACGCAGTTCAAGTATTAGGGGAAATAGGCTAAAAATCAAGGGAAAGAAAAAGACATCACATAAGTAGTAAACATAAGAGAGCTATATTAGTTATCTTAATTTCAGAATTTTTTACTTGGTGGCTAAAGGACACTGTGCCTCTATCTCAGGATGTAGCCATGGAACATGTTACCAAATCCTTTGCTCTTCTATAACTCATGGTCTGGTTGACAGTAGGTAATAAATAAGTTATAATATATAGAATATGTGAGATGGTGTAGATCATTTGGAGTGACACAGCTAAGTGACTGGTATAAGCAGGGAATTAGAAACCAAGATGATGGATTTCCATCATAACTGTACCCCCTGAAAAGCTGTGTGGGGAGAGGATAGTAGAGGGAGATCAATCTAAAGTTACAGTTACCTAAGAACAGTAAGTTTGTTGTTCTATATAGCACTGTAGCATGACTACAGTTAACAATATTGTAGTGTATAATTCAAAATAACTAGAAGACAGGATTCTGAATGTTTTCACCACAAAGACATGGTAAAACTTTGAAGTGATAGATATGCCAGTTGCCCTCATCTGATGGTTATAATTGTATGCATGTATTAAAATATCATGGTATAGCCATAAATATGTCCAATCACTATGTGTCAAATATGAAATAAGACTTAAGGAACCAAATGAATAAAGAGATATACCTATTTTCATGGTATTAGCCAATGGCTGGATATGAACAAGGACAAGAAAGGAGTATAGAAAAATGAATTACTCTAAATGGTGAGAGAGTGCATTTCACAGTTAAGTTAATGCCTTTCTATCATTCATAAATAGAGTGTGAATGTAGGAGGCAGTAAGTATTGTTTTTGTTACTTGTAGTCCAAATCTATTGAATTAAATCCCTAAGCGAGTGGTGGTGAACCCATAGCACTCGTGCTGCAATGAGGTATTTGTATCATTGAAAGCTTTAAAATGTTCACCATCACTGTCCTAAGCATTTGAACACTTAGAATTATGTTGGATATTTGTAATGCACATTATGTAAGGCATAAAGCAAACCATACTGAAAATATGCAAAGACTTTCCAGACTAACATCTACCTTTATTGTGGGGTGATACAACTGAAATACCATCTCTACATCACTCACTATGTCAGAAGAAAATATCATGGCCAAAGGTAACTGGACACAGTAATGAATTTATCTGAGATGTATCTTTCCAATGGTTCATCATGATTTGCCAGTCGCAGGTGACATAAAAGACTATGGTATCTTTTGTCTTGGCAAATATAATTTCATTATATCATATCAAACATTTTTCTAATGTGTTATTAAAATTGCTTCAAAAATATATTTACATTTATTTAAAAATACTAAAATGCAAACATTTTTCAAATTCTCAGAAAGGTTGTGTGGAATGTAGAGAAGCCAAAATGATAATGAAGATATAAATTTATATACATATATATAAAATCAATATATATATATAATGAAGATCTATATCTATATATCCTATATATATGGAAGAGCCTTTTCTACCACAGGTAAATGCTCTAGTTTTTTAAAAAATTAATAGTACTATCAGTCTTTTTAATCCACATAATAAATTTATATTTATAGAATACAACTTGATGATGTTTATACATATGCACATATTGTAGAATGATTAAATCAAACTAATGTATTCATAGCTTTACCTATTTCACATTTTCATGGTGAAAATGTTTAAAATATATTTTTAGTTTTCTCTTTGAGAAAAGTGATAGTAATAGTAAATAATGCAATAAAAATGAACATTCTGTGGCAGGTGGAGTCAGATAATAGGAAGTGGTGACAGGAATAGTGGTCAACAAAATAAAGAAGCTGGTACTCACACATGTAGGAATGTAGGGCCCTGTGTGGCCAAAACTTCTCATTTTCAAGATAAGCTGGAGACATATATGAATTTATGAAATCTGATTTTTAGATGTTGTCTATTTTAAAAAATTAAACATTTTGTGGACAAAACTGTTTTCCCTAAATACTAATTTTACCTTCTGCTGTAAACTAATATTTATTGAAATGATATGCTACCTAAAACCAGATAAGTTAAAAATTAAAAGATTAAAGATATGGCTAATATTTTATAGTTATCTGTATATAAACAGAAGTTCAATTAAATAATTTACAAGTAGGAAAAGAAAGTGAATAAATTAACAGCAGAAACACAAAGAAGTTGACCTTACATTCTTCTTCCAGGCATAGGAAAGATCTTTTTGTTGCTTTAGTTATTAGGGAGGTTAATAAAAATGTTTACCAGAAAGTTAAAACTATGAAAGATAAATGTAGTATTCAAAGAGAAAAATGAAAACACTATGTTCAGGCTCCAAAAACCTCACTAAAATAAAAACAGTTCTGAATTTTAGCTTGCCGTGCTAATATTACTTCATTATGTCATACAGAGACACTTGGTTTATATGGACTCTTCTTGGATGACCATGGTCCCCTTTGTGACAAGAGGAATGGATGTATTCCTCAGATCAGGAAATCAAGGGCATAAATCATGCTGCAGAGAAACAACTAGGAAAAAGTAATCTATTATTAGGGCTGGGGATGTAGCTCAGTGGCACAAATGCTTGCCTGAGAAGTGCAAGGCCCTCAGTTGGATTCCTGGTACAATAAATTTAAAAAAAATCATTATTCATTCAAATCTCCAGTATAACTTCACATTTTGAAAAAAGAAATGTCAACCAGATGTGTAGGAGTCAGAAACTCAGTACTAGTCTTTGCTGAGTTTTGAATATTATTTTCAAATTCCTGTTAATGTGAAAGGCTTAGGACTCCTTTTAACCTTATTTATAAAGCTTTATATGCTAATATGTTGACACTTTTTTATAGGGAAGAATTTATTTGTCATTTGACTCTGAAAATAATTCACCAGTGCAAAAATCTTATTGTTAAAACCAGGCAGAAAACATACAGAAAACACAATTTCCTACTGCTTGATTTTTCTCAAAATTAAATATTTTAATTTTAAGCATCAGTATAAAATGGCATGTAAGCATATTTGCTTCTGGGCAATATAAATTCAAACCATACAAATTGAGAACAAAACTAAGTTGTTTTGACTCCTACTTAAGGAATGTTTTCTTTAAAAAAATTCCCTGTCCCAGAATATACACACTCTTACTAAATTCTCAAAATAAATATGACTGACTACGAAGCCATACTTGTTCCCCTGTTGAGACAATCCACTTTTCATACAATGGGAAAGCAATGATTTTGCAGAAGGGATGAGTACAATGTGTCACAGATACCCCCAGGACATAAATGTACCTGTATCTTCCTTCAGGCACCTCAAGGGGATTAGAGGACTCCTGGACTGAAGAAGAAATGAAATTGGGAGAAAGGATTGAAGACTAAACAAGGGAAAAACTGGGCTCTGCTCTTCCATGCATAGAATGTATGAACCTTCACCCTGCATTTTTTTTGTGCATGTCAAAGAGGAGATTGAAAAATGGCCTTCAAGGCTTTCTCTGGCTTATCTAGATCTACCACGTACTGAATTCATATGACCCTGAAGTTCCTTTCCTAGAAGCTTGGAACAGAACCTTGAATTTCTATAACTGGCTCTTGGGTTGAATAGTTGACCTGTGAATGGGCACTTGGCAGCAGTTAGTGGAGAAAACTATGCTGGACCAAAAGGCTTTCTGCAGCCTGCTTCTGCCACTAACCTCTGATATTGGCTCAGACACCTTGCTTTTAGTTCTCATGACTGTGAAATTGGTATAACAGGTCCTCATTATTCATTGATTCTATATTTATCAACTCTTCTACTTGTTACAATTTATTTGTTACCCCACATCAACACCTATTGATGTGACACATGACACTCTGGTTCCTTGTTCCTGCTTCACAACATAAATAAGTAGTTTTTCTACAGTGTTTATTTGGTAGCATAAGTTATGATTTTTTTTTCTTTTTTGGTGACTTCATTGTTTAAAATAGACTGCTAATCTTGTGCTAATGTTCCCAGGCACAGGAAGGCTATGTTGTAGCTTATGGAGAAAATGCATGTCTCAGATAAGCTTGGTCTGGGCATAAGTCAGTGCAGTTGGCCATGAATTCAGCTTCAATGAATTAAAACTATATATTCAATAAGATGTCTTTAAGCAGAAATTAACATAAAACAAGTTATATACTGATTGAGCAGAGAGCATCATAAGCCCCTAACTCTGTGCTTCCCCTAAGGCCAAGGGTTGCATATTTGCTAATTTAGTAACTTTATAGAACATAAATCCTAATAATAATGAGGAGGCTGTACTTGTTCCACCCAACTCCAAAGATTGTTTTAAAGATCAAATAAGACATTAAATGCAAAATTGCCTTCTAACCTAGAAGCACTAAATTCTAAGGAGAGAAATGCATCCACAGCATACAAAGTGCGTTTTGACCTTTGCTATCTCAGCTGACCTCTATTTGAATCTGTTCGCTAAGGGCTGCCTCCCTCTTTTGCCTCCATGCTCCAACAGCCACAGTCCTTCTGATCAAGAAAGCTGACAAGCTCACCTTAAGCCGAGACCTGTCTTTCCAGGTGCCACATGCTGTACTGGTCCTCGTAAATAACTGTGGACCACTCAATCCTGCCAAATACCCGCCCACCAAACTGGGCCTACCAGACCATGACTGAAAAATAAACCCACTGGCAGATGCTGAGTACATCCTGATTATGGATGGAAGTAGCTCGGTTAAGAATGGAGTCTGACAGGTTAGATATGCTGTGGTTAACTTGGACAAAGCTATTTTGGCCCAAGATTTCCAGCTACTGCTTCCTGCTGTTGTTTGGGAACCTGCCACTAGTGCAAAATAATTTGATCCAGAGGCCTAGGCCCCCTCCGGGGTTCTGATTGCCTGAAACATTAACTCCAGGCAGAAAATCTTTACCTGGTACTTCCAGAAGATCAGAGCCAGACCTGTCCCCACCTTTTTTTTTTCAAGTTCAAGCCACAGCACTGTCACGTGTACCCCTGCAGCCAGATCAGGCTGTAGCATCTGTGTCACTGGCCCGGACCTCATGTAATATAGTGGATTCTCCTTATTTAAAGACATATACATAGATTACACAGAAATAAAACCCTACAGGGGTTACAAATATCTGTTAGTGCTCATCTCCACCTACTCAGGCTGGCTCAAGACATTCCATACCCACACTGAAAAGATAATAGCAGTTTATAGGGTCGTGGTATCAGCTATACCTATAGACACTCCTGCACACACATATAGCCCAAGTACATATAAATTACCTCTAGAAGTTTCAGAAATCCAGCCTTAGATCTGCTGGAAAACTGACCTGGAGCAGACAGCTCACTCTTAAAAGACAACACACTCAAAGCCCTGCTCTGGTTACTCCAGATGCTGACCAGTCCATGCATGGTTGGCGCCTGAGGCCATAGTTCATGGGATTGCTCCACACCTATTCCCCTTGATTTTTGTGTCTTTTTAGGCTGCTTACCCCAGTCCTTGCTTTCTGGCCCCTGCTAGCTGTGGTTTTTGCCTTAATGTCTTATGGATGGTTGCCCTAAGAGAATAATCAAACACTTGACCAAGATTTTGTAAGCATCCTTCTCCTAGATCAGATTAACTCCCTCACTACCTTGCAGGTGTAATGTTACAGAAAAGATGGGCCTAAAGTATGTCTCTCCTTAAAAGCAACTGAGGGGAAAAACAATCTTGGGACCTTGGCTAGGACCCATCCTGGGATCACTGACAACCCTAACGCTACTGCTTCTAGTTGGGCGTTGTCTCAGAAGAGCACGTGTAATATATCCAGCAAAGATTTGCCAGGGAAACTAAAAGAGAGGGGAAATATAGCAGAAAATGCCCTCTCCCCAACAGCCAGTATACTTCAGTTGCCCAGGTGATAGTTTCTGTTGCAGTTCTGCTTGCTTTATCTCTTAGAAATGGTTGGTCATTGTGATGCATAGCTGGTCACTATGATGCGTATTGTAAGAACCAATCAAAGACAGTCAAGTACTCTACCTCCGTACCTCACTCTCCTTTGCAACCCCATAAAAACCTCTCTCCCTGGGTCTTTGAAGCCTAATATTTTGAGGAACAATTGATTTCTCGTCAGTGCCCATCTGTTGTTCAATAAATCTGCCTCCGAATTGTGGGTGCCATTTCAGTGTTTCTGTTTGCTGTAGCATCAGATGAAGGCTCTCAGGAATTGTTTTCCCAATCTTTTGTGGTCCATAGATTTCTTGGCCAGGCTGTGGGTCCTGCCAGAGGAGAGCTCTGTTTCTGGGAACCACTGTGTATATGTTAAAGCTGTCAAGTGGCCACAAACTAAGCCACACCTTGCCAGGCCACTATGAGATCAAGAACACTGCCAGGTGTTGAGGCAGGAGATTAGGATGTGGCAAAGCATCTGGGTAAATGGGCATGACCTGTCAAACATGGAGATCCAGGACACATGCAATCAAATCCTGCACATGGAGCCAAGCAAAGAATGCTATCTTCAGTTCTTTTGGCATAAGATCAAGCAGATTTTTGATAGGATAGCGTAGCTCTGATAACAGAATGCAGGATATAAAAGACATGGGCCACGGGCCTTGTGGTCATTATCTCCTTTTTTTTTTTCTCAGTGGTCTGCACTGCACTCTGCAGAGCATATTTATTTTCCCTTCTTTTCTTATCTTTAATACCTTTAACATATGTAAAGCCTCTCTGAATATTTTTTAAAGTGAAGAGATGAATGTTTGCATGGAAAGGCAATAAGATGAACTTGTACAATGGGCAATAAGCTAAAAATTTGGATTTGACTACCTTTCAGCACAGTGGTGTCTACATTTGCTCACCATGTACTCAGACATGCAAAATTATCTAGAAACTTTGTACCTGTATAAGTGTCAGATTATCTTTACTGGCCCCAGCTCCAACTGCACTTCCTGCCTGTCCTATTGAGAATATTGACAATATCTCAAATTGGCCATGTTCTCCACCCAAGCATTTAACATCATGAGGTATGGGGCACATGGATGGTTGTGGGATGAGGGACAAAGGGCAGTGGTAGTGTGATAGATTAACTAATGATCAACTGGTAACACCCAGCTGAACTGAATGAGCATGGTTCTGGGCGCAGAATGCCCACCTGAGGATTGTTGCCAACACCATAAAAGAACTGGAGTGCTATTGATTCTCCTGAAGAAACTTGTCACATGCATCAGTTTTCTGATATGAACTCAGTTGTTCTCATCATTGGAGGAGCTCAGGTTCTCGCTGTTGCTAAGGATGGCTGTGGTTCTCTTTGGGGGAGCTCTGGTCCTCACCTTGAGCATTGCTTCCTGGCTCCAATGCTGATCCCTCAGCCTGCTGGCATAGGTCCTTCATCTTACTGGTGCAGACTTTCTAGCTTCTACCATTTACCACCGGGCCTTCCCAGTGCAGATCCTTGACAGAGACTTGCATGAGACATTGCCATGGGCTCTAGGTCTTCAGCTGGACTTGTGCAGGATTCTGATGGTATACTGAATCAATGAGTGATGCGAGAAATTCAGCTTTTGGAGATCCAGGCCCTCAGCTGTGGGATGCAGGCCCTCAGCTGGACTCTTTAGGTCTCTAATGAGTGGGCAGCTCTCCTGCACTCTTCTGCATTTGAGTCCTTGGGTGAATATTATAAAATAATGCTTTAAATTAGGTGTCCTGTATTAAATTTTTTCCCTTGTAAACTCTGACTATATTAGGTAGCAGTTTTGTGCCTATGGCAGTAGACTGCTCCTTGCCCTGGTGACTGCTAACATGGCCTTCTGCTTAGTCCCCAGCCCTTTCTTCAGCACAATGTTTTCATGCACAGTAATTCTATTTTTATGCTATATGTATATAAATATTTTTTCATATGTACAAATAAATATAAATAACAGAATAAAGTTGTGAAGTAACAAAAGTAGGATTTTTAAGAAGAATATCAAAGAAACTATCCAGTTCCTGGAATATACTAGGCCTTTAAGAAATATTAGAATTGCTATTCTGAGAATTTTTCCTTGGATGAATAAGGGGATTTTGATGTAAAATACATAGCATAGCTGCATTAAAGAACATTTAAAATTTAACAATGACATTCAATGTACACACATTTATACAGTTTATGAGTTTTGGTGCTATTTTGTAGTATATATTTTCTGGTGGGGTTTGGAAGAGGAAAGAATATTTGTTCTATTTCTTTTTATTATTTTATTTAATTACTATATCTGATTCTTTATTCCAGTTTAACAGTACAAAAACACACACTCACTGCATACCTGTAGAGAGAAAGCATAATCATTTTTCTTCAAGTTTGCATCCCCATAGCAGCTGGAAGTGGAAGTCTGAGAATTAGAAATGAGAGGGGTGAACAAATGGTTTCCACCTAGCAGTGCCCTCTGATGGTGTATTGAATCAATGAATGATGTGAAAAATTCAGCTTTTGGAGTCATGATCAGTAAATGAAAGTGCACATAAACTTTCATGTTTTTTTGCATATAACTTTTTCAAATATATTTAAAACGATTTATCTCTGCGAAAAATTGATGTTTTTCAATTGCAACAAACGTACTCTAGCAAGGCAGCTGCCACCTGCTGGTCAAAGCCAGAACTACATCTCTGAATATCTGGGAGCAACCACATAAGGATTTGGGGAGAGGTCTGACCCACTGAACAAGGCTTGCTTGACATTTGAATGGCACAGACAACCCATCTGGCAGAATCAATTGCTGCGTGGATCAAGGGTGTGTATATAAGTTTTGTGTGTAGTTATTTCTATTTTGGGTCATATCCTTTTAGACGCATTTGCTTTTTAACACGTACTTACTCATACACGTAGGAGTATTATCGTATATAAATGGGATCAATCATATTGTACATACAGGTATGCAAACTGCTTCCTTAAAAAAACTTGACTGTTAACTGTGAATTCCTTTCCTTACTAATGTTTAACATTAGTCGTTTTTTAAATATTTTTGCTTTTTATTTTATGGAAAAATAAAACAAATTTTTATAACCAAATAAGAGAATAGCAATAGTTATCACAATGTGCATCACTACCTTCAAAATTCTTACTCAGTGCAAGACATAAACCAAAAAGATTCTGACAAGAAGAAATAGACAACACAAACTTTCTTTGCAAGGAGTGAATATAAATTATTTGTGGAAATGTGATAAATTAGCACACATATTGAAATATTTTTATAACAATGGAACATGTAAGTTGGGATGTAATTGAACTGCTGTCTGTTTCCTACTTATCTCTCTTCTATTTTGCTCTTTATTCGTATGTGAAATTGGCTTTTAGTATCAGAACATAACATTTTTTCCCCTTTCCAAAACATATCTGTCACTTTTCTAAATCACAAAGCTAATACAAATTTGCAGTTGAAAGAAATCAAACAGTAAAACATATACATATATAAAAAATGGAAAGATCTTGTATTTACCTTCTTTGCCTCTGACAAGATATCCTTTGTTAATGGTCTGGGGAATATTCTGTAGATGATATTTTTCTCCATAGAGAGGAAGAGTATATGAGAATATATCTATATGGAAATAAATATGTACCTTATTTTTTAACAAAAAACAGATGGTTGTAAATGCTATATGCTATTTACCATTTTTATCTGGGAATAAAGTTACCTATACTTTCATTTTTCTGTTGAATTTTATTGAACATGTTCTCATGAATTTAGTTATATTTATATTGTTTTCTTTGAGATTTTAGAATTTTCATTTGTTTTTCTCTCTCTTGGTTAAGAGAGTTCCTGGTATTTAAACTGTTTCCTGAGGTACATATGGATAATTTCCCTTCTGATTTTCATATATCTTTTAACTTTTAAAAGTTATTGATTTTTATGATTAAGAAATCAGCACAGTTCATTGTAAAAGTTTTGAAGAATCACAAGTGTGCAAAAATTGCCATATTATGGGAAGATCTCAAGTACAGAACATTCAAAAGTCGAGAAGACAACACAATTGGAAGAGGTTGGATTTCAGAGTCCTTGGCCTGTGTTTTACATGCTTAGCACTGAGGGTAGCTTGCTTAGGCTATAGAGCATGTGTGTCAAACCATTTGGCTTATGTGGGTTCATTGAATGAGGAGGAATTATCTTGGGCTGCATATCAAATATATGATATAGTTAATGCATATATGTAACAAAACAAAACTACTTTACTTTTATATGTCACTACAAAAATAGCATAGCACAGCAAACCAAAGTTTAATGATTAAACAAGAAAACCTGAATGCCTACTTAATAATACTAAATGCCTAACTTTATAGGCACACACAGGTGCAAGTAGATTGAAATACTCTACTATTGTCAGTAATCACTGCATTTTACTTGCCATGCACACCAGCGCATGTAACATCTGACAAACTCAGGTTTCAGGAGGGTTTCCATTAGGCTATGTGACCAGTTCAGGAGGAGCACTGTACTGTACCTTCCTCAACACAGTGTTACATTGCTGCCTAAGCAGTCATCCTCGAGCACTGCCAATAAACTCATGAAAAACATTATTAAATAAAACTTCATAATGTTAAAAGTTTACAGTATCATGGGGCAGAGTTACCAGCTCTAGAAGGCCCCACATGTTGGATACACTTGCTCTAGAGTCTTAGGTTTTCTCACTTCTACTGAGGGATCCTTGTTTTAATTCTAATCTTCTTAACAACTAAGCTCTCCTCTGTCCCATCTTTGCAGGTTCCACTTTATCAGACTTTCCTTACTGGCCAAACTCAAAACTTTTAAAATCACTCTGCTGGGCCTTTTTCGCTTGATTCTCAACATAGATCTGGCTAAGGAATCCTTTTCGCCCAACTTGAATATTTATTATTATCATGATTAGAGGAGATGCAATAAAAAGTTCTGCAGACAGCATTCAAGCTTTTATAAATAAGAATTTCCTTCTTTCTTGTTACTTTCCCAATGTTTGAAACTTGTACTTTCAAGAACAAATTGCCAGTCCTCATGCACTGTTGCCTACAGGAAGAGATTCCTCTCTTTTGTCATCTTCACCATTAAGTGGAGTTGTCTAGTATGTATCCTGTGGGCATGATGTAGATCAGGCACAGTATTAAAGAAGTTAATTCTTGCTAGTTCAGAATTCCTGAGGGAAGGCTTCAGTGGTTATTATCTCTGCCACACCTTGCTTTCCCTCTCATGCAGCAAAAATATCTGTGATAGGAACTAAATGGACATAACTCTAGATAAAGCAATTGAGACTCTAAATATAGGCAGAGAAATGTGTGCATTAACCATTGATGTGTTAGCCATGGCAACTATCCAGTGTTGTAGGATGACTTTCCTGAGGTTTTTGGGAAGACAGCAGAAAACCCACACACTTTTTTAACTATCTCACATGCTTTCTTGTCCTCAGTGTTTTATTTTTCGTGTATTAAAGGAAGAAACACTGTAAGAGGTGTAAGAGAAGGAAATTTCCCTTAAATGAAGAGACAGCACAGGGGAACTAATCCTAAAAGATCTGCAACACAGAGGGCTGCAGTCAGGAGACTTGTGGTCTGATAGCCATTCTATTAGTTTCTTAGAAGTAGAAGTTGCTTCCTTTGAAATAGAATTATCTATCTTTGTGAGTGTATAGGACAATACAGGAAAAATTTTATAACAACTGTGTGAAAATATTACACATGAGGGGGCAGTAAGGGTAGTTAATTATATTTTCTTCTCTCCATTTCCCACATGGTCTCTGCCCTCCCTGTGCCCAGTGCAGACAGGAGATCTTCACTCAGAAGGCCCATGAACTGCTAATGCCAGGGTTCGTATTTGGGCCCTCCCTGTACATGCCCTGTGTGGCCTGAGGTACGAGAGCAGGTGGTCCATGAAATCCTGGCACCGCAGTTGGCAACTTGTGCCCTGACCTGCCAGAGGGCACAGACACAGGTAGTCCTTGATCACTGCCAATGCAGCCCTCATCTGGCTCCTGTGCATGCCCTGGGCTGCCTGGAGACATGGAATCAGGTGATCTGCAAACTGTTGACCCTGTGATTCATCTCTGGGTTCTGCCTGTACCTTGAACAGCCTGGGGACACATAACCACTGGTCGATGATTGTACCACCAGTGCAGCCTGCTTCTGGGTCATACGTGTGCCCTGAGCTGCGAGGGGCACTGGATCAATGTTCTGCCATCAGCCAACATCAAAGTTCATGTCTGAGACCTGGGAGAACTAGGTGCACTTCACCATCTCCCGGAAGATCCCAGACTAATCAGCATATCTCAGTGGACACTGAGGGGCAAGCATGACCATCAGGAAAACTAGGGACACTAGTGACCCTTGCTGAGGTGCCAGGGAAGAGGGAGACTGAGCATTCTACCTCTGGCCTCAAATATGACAAGATGAAGGACTAAAGCACAATCTCAAAATTCCACCACACTCAGAACAAGTCCAGGAGGCATCGACATAGGAGAACTTGGTAACACACACCTGAAGTTGCTGAAATGATTGCAATGGAAGTAAAGAAACAACTCCATCAGGCCATACAAGGGATCAGATCAGAAATAATATCTCAGGCAAAAAATGAAATGACAATAATAATGAAAGAACTGCTCAGCACATCTGGAGAAGAAATATATAAAAAATAGATGAACATAGGCAGTGGATAGAAATGTTACAAGAACAATATAAGAATAAACTAGAACACATGAAACAGATTCAAAGAGACATCCAGAAAATCAAAGTTTCCATTGAAAGCCAGCAAAACTGCTTGAATGCAACCAAAGACAGAATTTCAGATCTTGAAGACAGCATGGCAGGTAGTGATTGTGAAAGAAAGGATCTCTTAAAATCAACAAGGAACCGGGAAAAATCAATTCAAAAGTTTCAAGATGAGGCAAAGAGAAATAATGTAAGACTAGGAGTCAATGAAACAGCACAAGGCAACACAAATGACATAAAAAGAATATTTGCAGAAATAATAGCAGAAAATTTCACAAGCATGGAATCCAAATCTGATATACAGGTAAGTGAGGCATATAGAACTCCAACTAGTCATAATCAAAATAAAACCACACCCAGACATATAATAGTCAAGATCCCAGATCTCCAGCAAAAGAACAGAATATTAAAAGGTGCTAGAGAAAAGAAACAGATTACCTATAAAGGATAGCTGATCAGAATCACAGCAGACTTCTCAACACAAACCATCCCATTGAGGAGAGCTTGGAGCGAAGTATTACAGGTCCTGACACAAAACAACGTCCAACTAAGACTGATGTATTCTGCCAAACTATCCTTCAAATTCAATGGAGAAATAAAATATTTCAAAGACACAGAACAACTGAAGAACTTCATGAGTGCCAAACCATCCTTAAGAAGAGTGTTAAAAGATATTTTAGATGGAGAAAAAAATGACCGCAATTTCAAGAACAACAATAGAAAGAAACCCTCAAGCAGAGCAAGCAATTAAACAGGTAGAAAGAAATAGGAAACCAACAGCAAGTAAATAACATGGCAATGATAAGACAACACATATATTATAACCATAAATGGAAATGGCCTCTATTCACCAGTCAAAAGAAAGAGACTGGCAGAATGGATTAAGAAACAAAATCCAATGATATGTTGTATGCAGGAAACACATTATTCTCAAAAGGAAATCCACAGAAAGAATGTCAAAGGATGGAAAACAATCCTGCATGCAAAAGGAACCCAGAAAAAAGCTGGTGTAGCTATTATGTTTGCAGACAATGTAAACTTCAAACAGACAACAATAAAAAGAGATAAAGAAGGTCACTGCATACTTGTTAGGGGAAAACTGTAAAAGGAAGAGATAACCATCATAAACATGTATGCACCAAATATCAGAGCACCAAACTATATAAGACAAAACTTAACAGACATGAAAAACCAAATAATTAATAACATTATTATAAGAGGGGACCTCAATACCCCTTTGACACAAAGATAGGTCAACTAGACAAAAAATCAGCAAAGAAATAACAGATCTGAACCAAATCTGTGAAAAAATGGATGTAATAGATGTATACAGAGTGTGCCACCCCACAACATCAGAATACACATTTTTCTGAGCTACACATGGGTCTTTCTCTAAAATAGACCACATTATAGCCCATTAAGCATACCTAACTAAATGCAAAAGAACTGAAATTATCCTATGCATATTATCTGACCACAGTGCAATTAAACTGGAAATTAATGACAAAAGGAAATCCCAAAATTCCATAAACACTTGGAAATTAAAGAACAACCTTCTGAACAACCAATGGGTCACAGAAGAAATTAAAGAAGAAACTTAAAAATACCTATAAACAAACAAAAATGCAGATACAACTTACTGGAATCTGTGGAATGCAGTGAAAGCAGTTCTCAGAGGGAAATTTATAGCAGTCAACTCACACATAAGGAAAACAGAAAGAGAACAAATAAACAGCCTAATGCTGCACCTCCAACTTTTAGAAAAAGAAGAACAAGTCAAGCCCAAAGCCCAAAGAAGGGAGCAGATTATAAAGATCAGGGCAGAAA